>NC_081565.1:12905051-13205051 GCF_022355385.1 Mustela nigripes
TTAATACGTGTCTTGTGGGGAGATACTGTAATATGATGCAAATATATATATTAAACACACACATACACACACACAGAGGGATGCCTCTGATGTCCGGCCAACACCACAGAACTCATTCCAACCTTCCTCCTCTGTTTTTTTCTGACTCTTCCTTCCAACACCACAAAGCCTGGCCCCACAGTGCTTGGTCCTACTTGCTCAGTCCCAGTACCTGCATGGGATATACAGACCAGCTGCCCCATACTGCTGTGAAAAAAGCAGATTTACTCACTGGAACATGGTCTTGGTGCACAGTTAGTTAACTTTTGACTCACAGACGTTTTGTCTCTATCCAGTCAAAACAACGACTTTCCAAAGTCACTCAAGTTCATTCCTTTCTTCCCTGGGGCTTTCAGTGTGACAGTGTTATTGGTATGTCCCACTGTCATATGGTCTGTCACTGTTTGGACAACATTTGGGACTCCCACTACATCCTGGTGGCTTCTGTACTATTTGGACAATATTTCGAGGCTCCCCCCCTACATCCTGGTGGCTTCTGTTTAGCCAGTTAGTTTGGTGGATTGTAGATGGTTACCAAGGCTCCGAGGCAGAGGTGTACATGAGTGGATGCCCAGAAACGTCATTCGTCCTATCTCTCCCATCCTGTTTCCATTTCCCCCGCCCTCACCTACACCCTGGGGATAACCAATCCCATTGGCCCTCATTGATCCTTCCTGTGTCTCTTCCGCTCAAGTGAATTGATGTATGTATATTTTCTTAGGCTCCTTAAAAAAAAAACACATTTATCTCGAAAACATTTGGCAAACGTTCATTTCAGGGAAATTCCAAGCCTGAGATTTCTGGTGTGCGCTACATTCGTTTCTTAGATTATACCAATTGCTTCCGTACGGTCGAGTAGGTGCTCAGTAAATTGCTGACGAATGAATGAATTCTTGGTTGGAGACTAATTCATAGCGTAATCTGGGGAAAAATCTCTTCGTCTCTCTGGACTTCAGCTGTCTTAGGTTTATGAGCGAAGGACGGCTCTTCCAGCTCTGACCTTGGAGGACACACAACAAAGACAGCATGCTAGATGTGGGCTTGACCGCTTCTCGGCTCACCTTTCAAGGTTCCTCCCACCTCTTGCTGTCTGCCTCTCCATGCTCTCTCCACCAACAATAACAAACACACAACAAGGACAATAATAGCCAGGACTTCTTTTTTTTCCCCTAAACTTTTATATATTTATTTGAGCGTGGAAGAAAGAGAGCACAAACGGGGGGAAGCGGCCGGCTGAGGGAGAGAGAGAGAGAAGCAGACTCCCCGGTGAGCAGGGAGCCCAATGTGGGACTCGATCCCAGGTCCGTGCGATCATAACCTGAGCCGAAATCTGTTGCTTTAACCGACTGAGCCACCCGGGGGCCCCTTGCCAGGATTATTTACCAGTCGCTTGCCTATGCATTACCTCATGTCATCCTCACAAAAACCACCTGCCGTGGAGACTTGTATCATTCCTACTTTAAAAGATGAAGAACTGAGTCTGGGAGTGTCGGTTACTTGCCCAAGGCTGCATGATTCTAACTCGTGGAGCACGATTCGAACTCAGATCTGCCCAACCTCTGAATCCACATGGTTATGCCCTCGGTAGAACGTTCTCCCTGCTCTCCGGCATGTTTCTGTGAGCCTGGCTGTTAATGGATTGATGACCACATCTCCTATGTCCAGCATTTCCCGTTCCTGCTGCATATAAATAGTGTTTTGTGCTCAAATTAGCCAAAGCCGCTCTCCCCCAGGACTCCAGTGCTGCCGAGTGCTCCGTGACTTCCCACAGAGCGTCTACAGCTGCCCAGATGCTGAGTTGCCCAAACTCGTGCAAGCACGAAATGTTTTCCTTTGCATCATCTGTTACGGCCCATGTATATATTGGGCCGAACCTTAGTATCACCCTTGAGTTTTCAGGGGCAATGTGACCCAGAGGGTTTCTCTTTTTGGGGGTAATTACGTGTCCCTAGGAGGCTGGCAGCCTGGAAACCATCCAGGGGCCGGAAGGGTGACTCTGGCCATGGGGACGCCAGACCCTGGAATTTTGCCAGGGAAGCCGGTGAGGGCATCAGGACCCGCCTGGCTCCCTGCATGTCAAAGGCAGTCAACGCTGCTTCTTTTGTTCCCTTGGCTGGTTCTGGTTTCGAGAGCCAAGATGATGCTCCTTCCCCTTTAACCCGTGGCAGGGGAGTTTGGCCTCAGCTGCATTTGTCCTGGTTTGCCTGTAATCAGGAAGGTGTAATCACACCAAAGGCCCCAGAGATAAGGAGGTCCTAGGAGAACACCTCTTTTTGATGAGAAATGCTGCCTGGGACTGCTGCCTCCCACATCCCCAAGAGGCACTGCTCAGAGATCATGGGGAATACAACAGATCTGCCTCTACAGAGTCCACGCCGGCTGAGGCCCCTGAAATGGATCCAGGATCAGCGGCGATTCCAATGCTGCTTCTTTCCCTCTCCTGAGCTAAAAATCAAGAACTTGTTCCACTTAAAATAAGGCAAAGGGCAAATTTCAGGCAAGATGATGCCTCCAAATTCTTGAAATTTCATTTCCTGAAATGTCTTCACACAAGCTGTGACCCCCCAAGACATTATTTTTAAAAATGAGAAAGAAATGTCCCAAACATATTTTCAGGAAATTCCAGGTTAGGTAAAATGTAGCAACTCCCTCTGCAATAGGACTTGTCAGAGCCTTTAATATACTGATTCAGGGGGCACTTGGGTGGCTCAGAGGGTTAAGCCTCTGCCTTCAGCTCAGGTCATGATCTCAGGGTCGTGGGATCAAGTCCCACATTGGGCTCTCTGCTCAGCAGGGAGCCTGCTTCCTCCTCTCTCTCTGCCTGCCTCTCTGCCTACTTGTGATCTCTGTCTATCAAATAAATAAGTTTAAAAAATCTAAAAAGAAAAAATACTGATTCAGACCCTGCCTAAGAGGTAGAAATGAGCTGTGACTCTTTCTCAAACTTATTTCACTCATGAAATCCCCCCTCCCCACTTTTTTTTTTTTTTTTTTTTTTTTTTTTTCAACTAAGGATTTAGGAAAAAACACTTTGGGAAACTCTGGTGCCAAAGGGTGTGTTTTTCCCCCCAAAAGCCAAACTTGCCCTAACCATGTGTAGAAATATCTTTTTTCCCTCCTGTCCCTCCCAGCTTAAGTCCCACTCCATCCCTGAGACTGCTGGGACCCTGGCACAGCTCAGCCCACCAGCCTGTGGGCCCTGGAATGAACTGTGGTATTTGTTGAAGTCCTAGGATTTGTGGTTGCCAGGCCCTGGAATGCTGTTCTCTGCCACCCCTCATCCCCTCCCTGTCCCCTGCAGTCTCCCACTACTTTCACTCAGGCTCTAGCATTAAACAGGAGTAGGTTCCCTCTTTGAATCCGCCACTCCGCTGCTATGTAAAGCTGGGCCAGTGATAAGACCCCTATTTGGGTTAACTATGCCTACATCCTAAGGAACCTACAAGACCTATGGCAGGTAAAGGATGTAACGAACTTAGGCCAGTGCCAGGCACACAGTAGGTCTTTGGGCTCTCTGGTTGAGTGATCCCAGCTGTGCTGCTTCCTGGCCGTGTGAACTTGTGCGATATACTTCTTGACCCCGAACTTCAGTTTTCTAGTTCCTAAAGTAAGAATAATCATGCATATTTCAGCAAGTCATTGGGGAAATTGGATAAGATAATGCATGAAAATGCTCTTTGGAAGCTGCAAAGCCCTACGGTAGCTACAGTAACCATGGTAATGACAATGAGTTTGTGTGATGTAAAGCGGATGTCCCAACCTCCAGGAACCCATTCTAAATCCCTGAGGAATTCTGTGTACTTGGCAGTGACTCCTACAGGACAGACAACCACCATTCCTCCTGTGGATATTCTGGACCGCTAACAGTATGCCAGGTTCCAAGCTAAGGCTTGGGGATGCCTATCAAGACCTGCGAGGGAGCATGACATTCTGCCCTATGTGCTAACTAATGTAGACATGGGCAGAAGACACGGAACTCCAGGGTCAGAGAAAGGACTTTGTTACCCACACCTCAAGCATCAGCATATTCGGACCAGTTTCTCTTCCCCCCAGGTCCTTGGGGATAGAGTCACCCAGCTTCGAAAATAAATATATAGGGCACCCCATTAAAGTTGAATTTCAGATAAGCAATGAATGAGACTTTTTTGTGTGTAAGTCTCAAATATTGCATAGGACATGCTTGTATTACAAGAGGATTCATTGCTCATCTGAAACTCAAACTTAACTGGTGTCCTATAATTTAACAGGCAAGTCTACTCAGGGATGGCATAGAGGGGTCCAGCTGGATGCCTGGCACGCAGTGGATTGTAATACAAGAGAAACCAAACTTTTATAACGGACCCGTTGATTCAGAGAAAGGCCCCTCTTCCAAGGCTGTGCGTTATGTTAACATCCTTGGAAGAATCGTCTAGAACGAGGGGCAGTCATGGGCTCCGCTTGCGACAGTCAAAAGGCCCAGGGAGAGAGGTCTCCCCACAATATCCTGGTGGGACAGGTGTGGGGAAGAGGTGAGGGCTGGGGTCTCGGGCCCCTGGCATCTGTACCTAAAGGCGGAGTCTCATCCCTGACCCCCCCCTGGTCTCCTTCCCCCCATCCCCCCAGGACAGTCCACCTCCCTTGCAGGGGGAGAGCAGACTGCACAGCAATCCGGGAGCAGTTCTGCCAAAATAAGAGATGGACAAGAATACATATCCTCCCCCCTCCAGCTCATTCAGTGTCTGGTGCCTACGAGGCTCGGTCCAGGCACGAGGGCAGGCCATGACCTCGTCTTGCCCTCATGAAGCTTGCAGTCTGTCGGATTTGTAAAAGGGTCCCCGAGAAAAGTGGCTGCTCCTTTCAGTAAGGGAAAGACTCCCGCTGTGACGCCCGCACGAGGTTCTCTGCGTGGAGGCCTCCACTACAGCCCCACCATCCACCTGTCGCTCTCTGTCTGCCCTGTGTCTCTACCTCCCTGCCTTGGCTCCAACCACAGCAGCCTGGCGGTGCCTTCCCCTCCCCCCACTCCTCCCACTCATACCCTGCTTTTCCCTGGAAAATTGCAGCTCAGATCCTGCCCCCTCCAAAAACCTTTCTCAGAATGGCGCTTGCTTTCTTCCCGCTCCAGCTGCAGATTTCAGCTTCACTCTGAGCACCAGTGAGCACCAGCTTTCCATCCCCAGGATGGGAACCGACCGCCTGGAGCCTGGAGGCTGGGGTCAGACTACCTGGGCTTCAGGCCAGGCTTGTGCACTTGGAAGCCGAGCAATGCTGGGAAAACTGCTCTGCCTCTCGGTGTCATCTGTGGAGAGGGGTCACAGAGAGGACTGAAGGAGATAATTAAGGGAAAAGGCCTGGCACAGAGCAAATGCTCACTCTATAAGTCCCAACGAGAATGATTATGACAGATCATGTTTGTGTTGTCTTCCTGCTGATTCCCCAACACGGCCCTTCTGCGCAAGCGTCATAATCCCCAATTTACAGATGCGGAACTGAGATTCGGGGATACGAAGTGATTTGCCAAAGCTGTGCCAGTTAGTGAAGGAGCTGGGCCACCCACCTTGGCTGCCTGTGTTCTTCCTGCGACAGAAAACCTTATGGGGTGTGGGACCCAAGTGCCCCGGGAATGCTGGCTGCGCCTCCTGGAAGACCGGGTACCACGAACCCAAGAGGCGCCTTATCTTCCATCCCAGGCTCCATCTCGGGGATAAATGGGCTGATCTACAAGCAGGTGGACTTGGGGGACCTTTGAGCCTCAGGGGACCCTGGTGATGTTATTCGCACACTCAACCCCCTCTCTCCCATTCCAAGACATTCCCGTAAGAAGTCACGTGAGCCCTCAAGGAACAGAGAAGCTCATTTCCTTCCGCTGTTGCTCTGCCTTCCCAGCTCCTGCCGCCCGCTGTGTGGCTTTCCTTCTGAGCCCAGAACACTTGTTTGGGGCCCCAGAGCTCCTGCTTGCCTGGGCTGTTTCGCTCATGGACTGTCAGGTCTCCAGGGTTCCTAAGATGCCCGCAGATGCCGAGAGCCTCAGCATGGAGCAGAACTGGGCCAGGGAAAGCCTGCTTGGCACGGGTGGGTGGACCCAACCTGGGAGACTCAAAGCCTAGGTGTCCACACCACTCAAGGCCCGAGGGGCAGCGAGAGGACCCTCGGGAGCCTTCCCAGAGGCCACGTGCTTTCCATTTCACCTTCTAGAAACATTAAGGGCATGTTCTGTCCCTTTCTCTTTCATGGGGCATCAAGACTTCTCAGTGAAGCCAGGGACTTAGAAATGCACCAGGCTTGTCTGCTGTCCTTGGGGCGGGGGGGGGGGGGAGTTCAGGCCTCCCAGAGGGGAAGAACATCTTTCTTTCCTTCCAGAGTCACACAGTCTGTGCCCCCTGAATCACGTACCTGCTCATTATCAACTTGGTGAAGGAGACTCTCCCCTAGCATTGAGAAAACAAAACCCAGATTAAGCTGTCTCTGAAACGGCTCCTATGCTAATGGCCCTCTCCACAGGCCGTAGCCCACAAACACCCAAACACCTTTGAGAAGTGGGGTTTATGGATCTGTTTTAGGGAGAGACAGGCTCTTCCAATGACCCTCCTCATAATCAGAAGGGCTGTCACTTGCGGAATGCGCACAAAACACGTCTTGTGTGTAACCCACCAGCAGTCGGCTTGCATCCTGGAGCTCTGCTGGAATGTGTCCAGCACCCTCCACCCCGATGTCACAGTCTCTGGAAGTCTAAAACCGTCTGTGAGTGTATTGTTTGCTGTAGGTTGAATTTCTTTAACCATCACACCCAGAAAGAAATGACCTAGCCCAATAGAAGCTTATTTTCCTCTCCCGATAAGATCTAGGACATTCCAGGCTGGTGGGGGGCATGGGGGATCTCTGCCATTGGCCACACATGGCTCCCAAGGCCCCCCCACAGGCAGGAAGGAGAAGCAGGAAGGGACTGGTGCCGGGAGGCTTTCTGGGCCAGGCCTGGACGTGGCCCTCATCACTTCCACACGCAGTCCACCGGCACCAGCTCCCCTGTTGGGCCAGGCCACCCTGCAGGGGAGGCTGGGAAATGTAGTGAGCTGGGAGCCCAGGAAGTGGGGGCGGCTCCCCACGGAGAGCTGGTGGTCTCTGCCAAACCAGGCTTTCTCAGAGCCCTTAGCTTTGTCTTCCTGATGTGTGGTCTCTGTTTCTCATTCACTTGACTCAGACAGAAATTTGAGTGCTCTTTGGTTTACACAGACACACACACACACACACACACACACACACTGTTGTGGGCCTGGATGATCTGGGGCTGCAGAAGGGATGGGGCCAGGTGGCAGCTTCTGGGGAAGGGCAGTCACGCTCTCTTGCCTGGAAGCCTAACTGCTCCCTGCTCCCCAGTGCTGGCCCTTCGGCCTGCCCCTTCCCTTCCCCTCCCCCACCCCATCACTTTATTGTTTCTTTTTAAAACTTTTATTTTTAAGTCTAGTATGGTTAACACCCAGTGTTACGTGAGTTTCAGGTGTGCAATACAGGGATTCGACACTTCCGTACATGATTCGGGGCTCGTCACGTTAACATACTCTTTAATCCCCACCCCCGAGGTCCCCCAACCGCCCACCCACCTTCCCTCTGCCAACCACCTGTTTGTTGTCTATAGCCAAGAGTCTGTGTTTTATTTGTTTCTTTTTTCCCTTGTGTTGCTTGTTTTCTTTCTTACATTCCACATATGAGTGAAATCATATGGTATTTGTTTTTCTCCGACTTATTTCACTTAGCATTATATCCTCTAGATCCATCCGCGTTGTTGCCAATGTCAAGGTTTCGTTCTTTTTGATGGCTGAGTGGTATTCCATTAGATACATATATATCCCCCATCTTTAGCCATTCATCAATTGATGGACACTTGGCTTGCTTCCATATCTTGGCTATTTATTATAAATAATGCTACAATAAACATAAGGGGGCACGTATCTTTTCGAATTAGTGTTTTTGTTTCCTTTGGGTAAGTACCCAGTAGTGGAATTACTAGGTCATATGGTAATTTTATCTTTACTACTATTTCCCACAGCTCCTGCCCCCATTTCTTCCTCTCCCTTTCAAGAGCTCCCTGCCCCAAAGGAAGTCTTCCCAAACATCATGCTGAACAGGTGCCCACCCCACCATAACCAGCCCGCTCCAAGCTTAGTGAGGTATTTCCCCCTGAACAAAGACAGTTCCTGGCTGTTAAGATAAGAGATGCCAGCTATTAGGACAACTTTCTCTGTTTATGTTCTTAGTAACTCCCGGAGCAGGCATTGCCACCTCACTTTACACTAAAGAGAAGGAAAAACTTGCTTCCTTGAACAGCTGGTCATTTGCAGAGTCTTCGCTCTAGAAACCTAGGCTGTGGCCTGGGTGTGGCTGGAGAAGGGCACTGGTGTCTCTCAGGTGGTCTGCATGGTCCTTGGGCTGTGCATTTCTTATTGGACCTGGAAGTTCTCCCCATTTTGCAGATACAGAACATGGGCATCAGAGACAGAGAAGCAACTTGCTTGAAGTTAGCAGTGCTCCAGGCCACTGTCCCCTGCCCAGGTAGTCTCCAACACTGTGGGGGGTGCAGAAGTCTGGAAACCTGAGTCTTAGCTCCCACTCTGTTCCTGATGACTCTGTAACCTTGGATAAATCCCTTCCCAAGGCTGAACAACGGGGTTGGATCGACCTGTTCTTCCCAATGCTGATGACAACTGATGATGGAATCCCATCTTCACTGAGCCTGCTGATGCTTCATTAGGCATCTTGGGAGGGCCTGGATCCAGGGAAGCACCCCTCACCCCATTCAGCCCTTTCAGGCCTCATGAATCTGTTTTGACTCCTGGTCACCCTGTCAACAGGCTCCTGGTAGATTTTTCTTTTTTTTTTAAGATTTTATTTATTTATTTGACAGAGAGAGAGAGAGAGATCACAAGTAGGCAGAGAGGCAGGCAGAGACAGAGCAGGCTCCCTGCTGAGCAGAGCCCGATGCAGGCCTGGATCCCAGGACCCTGGGATCATACCTGGGCCAATGGCAGAGGCTTTAACCCACTGAGCCACCCAGGCATCCCCTCCTGGTGGATTTTGCAGGAAAGGAGATGTATTTCTTGTCCTTGCCAAGATCTCCCCCAGCTGTATTCCCTGTGCAGGCAGCAACCGTGGGCCTCCAATGGAACAACAGAGCAATTTGAAATTCCTTTCCAAAAAGCCGAGAGGGCTGAGTTCTAGAGAAAGGAAGAAATGGAGAAAGAAAGAAATCGGATACCAAAGCTAATCGCAAAACTGTTCTTGTTCTGGTCTTGGGGTCATGGCTCAAGTTCAGTGCTTCAGGGTGGCTCTTCCCCGGGTTCCCAATGTCTCTCCCACCTTGGAGCCGCCAGAGCACTTTCTCCTCGGGTGACCAACTCATCCTCATTGGTCTGGGACTACCCCAGTTTTAAAGGCAAAGTCCAGCATTCCAGGAGCCCACCTTGGTTCCGGGCAAACTGGGACAGCTGGTCACCCCGCTCACCCCGTCCTTTTCATATTTGCTACCTTCGTAGCTGCACGGTGATTAAGCATTCTGGCTCTGGAGCCTGACGGCTGGGTCCTGTCTCTGTCCCTTATTGGCCATGCAGCCCCGAGCAGGCCATCTCTCCCCCTGGCCGCAGCTGTATTATCTAGTCCCTTGGATCACAGAGAGGACACAGATCCCGCCTCACCGAGACGGGACAGAGATCCCGTGTGAGGGCAGCTCTCTGACAGGCCCTGTGCTAAGGTTCTAGAGGAGGCGGGTCCTGACAGGCTCCTGGGGACATAGGGAGGGGCTGGTTGAGGCTGCCCAGAGCTGATAAGAGGCGCCTGTGGGTTGGAGAGCTATTTTTCTGGAGCCTTGATAGGCGATTAGGAGTTATTCTTGAGGAGAATGGGGAAGAACATTCTAGGCCAAGGAAACGGGCTGGGGAAGTATGTGTCTGGTCAAATTTAGCCGAGCTGGCACTACGTCTTCTGGAATTTCCTTTGGATGGGGGTTGGCCATGAGAGAAATCTGCCTGAGGTTTGGAAAGGGGAAATGAGCGCAGCCGAGCTTGTGCTCTCAGACTGTCAGCAGATACGCCTGCAACTCGTCCATACGGCGCAGATGTGCTCTGTGTGTGTGCGCGTGTGTGTACACGGGCGTGTGCAAGCGTGTAAGGCAGGGGAGAGAGGAAGTGGTGTGGTAGCAGCTCGCACCTGCTCTAGCTCCTGCTGGACCTGCTCCTTCAGTGTCTTCATCTCTTGGGCCAATTTTGCCAACAAAGTCGCCAGCCTCTGCCGCAGGGCTGTGACACGAGGGAAGCTAGAGGCTTGGACGCCAGGCGAGACTGGTGTGGGTTCTAGTGTGTTTTCGTCACACTCTCCCCAACTCCTGACCATTCTCCTTCTCTGTTGCCCGCCCTGCTGGGCTCACAACGGCTCCGGGTGCAGAGGTCACAGCTGGGCAGGAGCCGCTGGCGCAGCCGTTCTGCTCCTAGGATTGCATACGGTCGGCTCCCCGTAATACAGCCCTGCTCTCGGCCCCTCCTGGTGGTTCTGCTTCTCCAAACGAACCCCAGCAGATGCCCCAAGTCCTGTGTGATTGGGGGGGGGGGGGGCGGTGTGATGGGAAATGAGGATAGAGAGGTGGGCTGGGCCCCCGGAACCTAAAAGTCGTGAAGGTCTGGCCAAAGGCTTACAGTTTAGCCTGCTGTTCATGAGGAAGCACTGAAGGTTTTTTTTTTTTTTTTTTTTTTTTAAGAATTTATTTGACAGAGAAAGATCACAAGTAGGCAGAGAGGCAGGCAGAGAGAGAGAGAGAGAGAGAGGAGAGGAAGCAGGCTCCCCGCCCAGCAGAGAGCCCGATGCGGGACTCGATCCCAGGCCCCTGAGATCATGACCTGAGCCGAAGGCAGTGGCTTAACCCACTGAGCCACCCAGGTGCCCTGAAGGCTTTTGAGCAGAGAAGTGACATGGCCAGATCCCAGATGTCTTTTTCCTTTTCCAACGTCCTTGATTGCTATGATTGTGTGTTTATTATGGGCCAAGCCCTGGGCTGGGTCCTGGGAGAGACCGAGAGGGTCAAACATGGATCCTGCCCTCCAGGCACTGAGCACACATGCGCACACACACTCACGCGCAAAGTCTCTCCCATCAAGGAGGGACTCTGAGGCAGATGGTGGTCAGAACCACGGAAAGAGAACTGGCGAAACACGGCATTTCCTCAGCAGGAATGTGACTTCCTCAACCCAAATTTCTTCTGTACTTCCCCCACCCAGGGCCGAGGGGGTTTACAGCCTTGCTTCTTGGATTGACGGCTTTCAAGTCAATGCTAATCTCTCTTTATCAGAAGAAGCTGGAACATGCTTAGGGGTTTAAACTAAACAAACAGAAGTTTCAGAAACTATCTTTTCTCCTCTTGCCTTCACTTACCCAAAACTGCGGGTGCATCGGCTTATCAGCAGGGGCTAGGACACGGGGACACCAGGAATGCTCGATGGGCAGAGCTGAGACTCTGACACCTTGGTACGTGTGCCCCTTTAAGGGATACCTGCCATCCAGCCTTGGGCTACCTGTGCCCACGGATTTACGGATGTACACGAGGGCTGGGGAACTCCCTGGGAGGAGACCCATGGCCACAATCAAGGCTCTGACAGAAGCAGGTGTGTGTGGCAGAGGGGGGGAGAAGGAGGAAAGAGGAAGGGAGCCACTGGCAAGGCGCTCAGCGTTTCTCCCAGAGGGTAAGGGCTTTGGCATGGCATCGCGGACTCCCCAGCAAGGCCAGGAAGGGGGACACAAGGCTTAGTGGCTGCTGTTGGAACCTGCCTTCGTCCTGGTGGTCCTCGTGGGAACCACAGGAGTTGGCTCGCTGATGGCTAATGCAGCCTTGCCATGGGGCCCCTAGACCACGTGTCGCCCAGCGCCCAGCGAGCCTTCTCATCTGCAGACACGTGACAAGCGGTGGCAGCCCTGGGAGGCCCGTCTGCATACATGGCAATGCGACAGCCCGAGCTTGATGGCAGAGCCTCAGAGAGGCAGGGGGAAGATGCCATCAGCATCTCTCACTTTCTAATGGCGAGAGCATTGGCCATGGCTGTGACAGGAAGTGGCACCCAGGGCTGACTCAGGAGGGATCATATCACACGCCTGGCGACAGGGAATCCTGTGTGAGCAGGAGGAGGGTTTCCAACTCACAGCACTGGAGATTAACTGTCAGCGGGACATTGTCCATTTCCGTAGTGGGCAAGACCCGAGAACATTGGATTAGACTAAAATAAGATTGGAGCTGGTGCCAGATAGCGATTGGATGTGTGGAGAACTGGAAATCCGGTCTTGTGGGAGGGGAGGCCATGGGATTTGGTGGAGCCTGGGGAGAGAGTGGGGGTGTGCGTAGGGTGTGGGGCTAGGGGTGGGAGAGAACTAGTTTCCTCTTTTGTATGGCTGTCATGATGCAGAAGGGGCAGACGGTTCTGCAGGGAGGGGCAGCAGGAAGGAAGCAGGACCGATGAGGGAAAGCCTTGGGAAAGAACTTTCTAGCGGGACTGTAGCAGAGGCCAGATGACTGAACAATGCGGACGCTGAGGACCAGTGGACTCCGGCCTCTGAAGTCTCGGGAACCAATAAAATTAAAATTTAAAAAGAATTCTGGGGGCGCCTGGGTGGCTCAGTGGGTTAAGCTGCTGCCTTCGGCTCAGGTCATGATCTCAGGGTCCTGGGATCGAGTCCCATATCGGGCTCTGCTCAGCAGGGAGCCTGCTTCCCTCTCTCTCTCTCTCTCTCTGCCTGCCTCTCCATCTGCTTGTGATATCTGTCAAATAAATAAATAAAATCTTTAAAAAAAAAAAAAAACAATTCTGGCTGTCAACATAAGTTTAACACCAGATGAGCAAGGAAGAACGTACTCACTGCCCTCCCTAAAACAGGATTGACTGCTCACATTCCAAGAAGAAGAAGGGAAAAAAAAAAAAAGAAAAAAAAACCAGAAGAAAAGATCACAATGTATGCCTCCCGTTTCTGTTCCCATGATGGACTGTGATGCAGCAGTGGCCAGGAAGAAGTCTCAGCTGGAAACACGATGCGGATGAACCTGAGAAACACAGCGTCAAGGGAAAGAGATAAGAGACAAATCACAGAAGGGGTAAACCACCACACTCTGCCTCTAAAAGGGTTCAAAATCAAGCACAGCCCCAAAATATATTGTGTGGGGGGCAGATATAGCTGTGGTAAAACTATTTTTGAAAAGTGAGGGGATTGGAAATACAACTTTAGGTGGTGGTTACAGCTGCGGAGAGGCGGGGGAGGGAGGACAGTCTGCGGGAACCCCCAGGTGGCTCTGACAGCATCGGTCACTTTCGGGTCTGGCACAGGTGGCCGAAGTGCAGGTGTTTGCCTTATGACTTCATAACATGATATGTATTTTTGTCTGTATGAAATATGAAATACAAATTATAAAAAAAAAAACCCAAAGGACATATGCAGAATTACACCAAAAAAAGAATGCATCTATTTAAAAAAATTTTTCTTTCTTTTTTTTTTTTTTTTGGTAATTTCACGGTTATGTCATTGTTGTCTATCCAGAATCCTTCCCGTTTAGGCACCTAGACCCACAGTAACACAGAAGTGGAGCTCATGCGGCCAACTTGTTCCAGAATTTCCCATCCTTTTCCCCAATCCAGCGTCACATGGGAGTTTGAAGGCCATTCTGTCACTTGTGCAAAGGCAGGAAGCAGAGGGATGGTAGCTCTGGGGGGCAGGGCTTGGGGGAGGCGGGCAGCTGGGCTGGCTGGGAATGCGGTGGGACTGGGAACCCTGCAGATACAATCTGGAATTTGGAAACCAGGCAGAGGTAGGAGGGAAGGGTGTGGTGTGGCGGGCGGCGGGGGAGGGGAGGGCTGTAAGCAGCCTTTGAGAAGGAGAGAGTCCCTTGTGGGGCTGCTCTTAGACCAGAGATGGATTCCCAGTGACACTTTCGTCTTCCTCCAGCTGTGCCTTCTCTGTGCGAGGAGGAGTCCTAGGTCCAAAGGGACGTACCTTCTCAGAGCTTCCCGTGCCCTGTCCTTGGACCCACACCCTGCAACCTGGGAGTTCTCTGCTCTTGGTCCTGGGCCTGCTTCCTGAGGGCAGATGGCGCTGCCCCAGGTGCCCAGGACGGTCACGCACGGGGAGAGTGGGGACCAGCCCCTGTCGCGGTGTGTGTCCAATTCTGAAACAACTATGCCTTCCCTGTGAGGGACTGTCTCTTGCTCTCAGCTGACCCTTTGCGAGCTGCTGTGTGGGGAGGCCCATGAGAGAGGGGGGCTCAGGGAGCCATCCAGCAACCAGCAGGGAGGAACAAAGACCCTCAGTCCACAGCTCCTGAAAAACCAAATCCTGAGCGAGCTTGGAAATGGGTCCTCCCCCACGGGAGGCTTCAGTGGAAAGTACAGTTTGCTGCCAGGAGAGATCTGAGCCAGAGGCACCCCACCTAAGCCGTGCCCAGCTTCCCGACCCGGGAAACTGGGAGATAATGAATGTTTGCTGTTTCAAGGCCCTAAATGCTGGCATAATGCATTAAGCCATGATAGATAACTAAGCCAGTGGCTCTCCCACTTCCCTCACCAGCGCCGATGGTTCCTGGCTCCTCTGTCTTCTGCTTTGCTTGCAGTCAGTAGGCCTGTTCTCCAACCGTCTGTCCCTTGATTTTCTAGGCTTTCTGGGGCAGGGCAGCGCGTGTCCATCCCATGGGGTCTCTGGGGAGGGGGGTTCTCTCTATGTGCCATCCGCTGAGTCTGGGGCATCTCCCTTGGACAGAGGGTGATGGCCCAGCCCAGAGTTGGGTCCTGGCAGGTACTAGTTCTGCAAAATTCTATAGGTTTGCTCTGTGCTTCTGGGTGGCCATTTGAGGCCCCTCTGGCTCCCTCCCAGGATGACCAGGGATGCAGAGCGCGCACTCTCTCAGGATCATTGCTGTAAACCAGGAAGAGTGACTACAGCTTCTCCTCCCTGGAAAGGAGCCTCTGGTTCGCTGGTCTCCTGGGCCAGCTGCTTCCACTGTTGCCATGGAAAATGAGGATGGTCAAGGGAAGCTCAGAGAAGCTGTCAAGTTGTGGGGGTGGGAGCGAGACAGCCAGGCCCCAGCCTCCCACTTTTGGCCAGCACATGATCTCAGAGCTAAGTGCCTGTTCCTCATTTCCTTGCTCCCGCAAGACCGCCTCAGCCTTATTTTTCTACTCCTTCCTCCACTTTTCTGTGCTGGAAGTCCAGGGACTCCCCCAGAGGAGATGCTCCTGAAGGACCTTTGGAAAGAGCAGAGCGCAGATAGTCGGAGAACCCGACCCTGGCTTGAGAATCAGACCTTGGTGCAAATCCCAGCTCTGCTTTTCTCTAGCCACTGCTATGTGGGGCAAGTCAACTAATCTGTTTGAGCCTCAGTTTCCTCATCTGTAAAATGGGGCAAGTCATTGATCCTTGAGAGTGTTTTCAAAAACGTTTACTGAGGTTAACATATATATAACAAAAAACTCACCACTGTAACCATTTTTGTGCACAGCTCAGGGGCATTCAAATATTCACACTGTTGCACAAACATTGCAACCATCCTTATCGGGCACTGTTATCGGCCCAAACCCACATTCTGTACCCATGAAGTGGTAACTCCCCGCTTTCCCCTCCCATCAGCCCTGATTACTCGCCCTCTCCTCCCTGTCTCTTTGAACATGACTCCTCTGAGTTCCTCGTGCAAGTGGAATCAGATGGTGTTTGCGCTCCGTGTCTAACTCTGCTCGCAGAATGGCTGCGGAGTGTTGGAGGAAAACTGGAAATGCGCGTGTGACAGCTGCAGCTGGAGGAGGGCACGTCCCGGGTGCTAAGCTATTTGTGGATGAGCGACTATTAGGACAGCCCCCTCTGGCTCTGGGTCCCCGAGGCAGAAGGAAGAGGACAGAAAGGGAGGGGTCTGCCTTACAGGGTCGGGAATCCAAGCCCCGGGAAGGGAAGCAGCTTGCCCTGGGGCACATAAGGCTGGGACTCCAGATTGTCCCGTCACAAGGCAGGCCATGCGGTTGATGACGGAACCCGGAAGGTCCCTTGTGCCTTCATCGTCACTGCCGTCAGGGACAAATATTCTGTCCTGGGACTTGGTTATTCCGGGTCTTCATGGGGTCTTCAATTTCCAGTTCGTTCACGCATCTATTCTCTGCTCCTGCCCATCAGCTCCTCAAAAGCTGGGTCCCTTGCTTCTTCATCACTGTGTCCGTTGAACCTTCGGGGCAACGACATGATGAATAGCTCCCAGCTTCAACAGGTGCGCATGGTGCTGTAACAGAAAGCAAGTCCATCGGGGCCCCCAGAGCGGGACGTCCTCAAAACCAGAGGCCTCTTTCCCCCCAGCCTGCCTCCGCCTGAGCTAGACAGTTGCCTTCTACAGCCAAGGCTGGGCTGGATCTGGGCTGGCCCCAGGAAGCCTGGCACCTCCCAGACCACATGCCACCATTGCCAGGACCCCGGCGTGGGGGGATTAGTTATCTACCATGGCTGTGACAATTATCAAACACTTGGTGACTTAAAATACATGCATTAATTATCTCATCATTCTGAGCTCAGAAGTCGGACAGCCTGGCCTCATTGACCTAAAACCAAACTGTCAGCAGAGCCCTGTTCCTTTCTGGAAGCCGTAGGCAGCATCTGTTTCCTGGCCTTTTCCGGTTCCAGAGGCTGCTCATGGTGCCTATGTCCTCAGAGCCACCAGGGAGGGACCGAGTCCTGGCATCACACCATTCCAACCTCTGCTCTTTCGGGGATCCTTCTGTCTCTGTCTTTTGCTGTTGAAGACTTTTGTCTTGGGCTCACCCAGATAACCCAGAATTTTACATTTTATTTTTAAGGTTGGCTGACTAGCCAGTTGATGGCCTCAGTTCCTTTTGCCATGTGACACAACACACTCAGGTTTGGGAAGTTGGAATGGGGACGTGCTGGGGGCCCAGTATTCTGCTCCCACGCCCTGTTGCAATCCCCGCCCCACCCCCGCAGAGCTGGGTGCAATCACTTTCTGGGGCTCAGGGGTCTGCATTTTACACCTGGGTCAGGGGAGCAGGAAGTGGGGACTAGAATTTCATGGCAGGTGAATGAAAACCCAGGTTTGAAATGTGGGTGTGTGTTTGTATAATGAAGGTGGGGAGGCAGTCAGGGTACCCCAAAAAAGAGCCCCAGGCTTCTCAGGTGGGTTCTAGTGACTCCTGGAAACTTTCCTTTCTTTTTCCTGTGCCATCCTGGTGGATGAGTCCCTGGTCCCAGACGGAGCTTGTGGCGACAACAGCTATTTCCAGGTGTGTCTCTGAGATCCTGAAATGCCTGCATCCTGAGTCAGTCAGGGCATGCAGGGGCCCGCTGGAACACGCAGAGGAATCCTGGTGGGAGAGGCGTGTCGCAACCATTTGGAGAGACGTCATTTTGTCAGAAGACGAGCTGGAAAGCAAGACTCAGAAGATTGGAGGGGGAGGGCCCTGCCTGAAACCCTCTGTCTCCGCCGCTCTCAGGAGAACAGAGTTTGAACCCCAGAGCCCCTCCCGGCTGCACATTACCCAGGACCCCCTTGCCTGTTTCTGACCTGCCTCATCAGCTTGCCCTTAACCCCGCATGTGTGCCCTTCTGTCCTACCTGCCTCAGGCCTTTTGCACATGCTGTTCCCTCCTTGAACGCCTTTCCCTCTCCCAGCCCCTTGTTACCTTTTACTCATGCTTCAGAAGACAGCTTCCTGATCATGTTCTCAGGAAAGCTTTCCCGGCCTCCCTAGAGGAGTCTTGATTTCCCCCACACGAAGCGCTTAAGGGCAGGCTGTATTGTCTCTGACAACACTTTTAATGGTTGCACTTTCTCTCCCAACAGTCTGTAAGCTCCCCAAGGGCAGGGCCTGCTGTGCCGGCTTAGCATCATGCCTGGTACACAGTGGGTTTTGCTTTTTTTTTAAGATTTTATTTATTTATTGAAAGAGAGAGAGCACAAGTAGACGGAGTGAGAGGCAGGCAGAGAGAGAGAGAGAGAGAGAGGGAAGCAGGCTCCCTGCTGAGCAGAGAGCCCGATGTGGGACTCGATCCCAGGACCCTGAGATCATGACCTGAGCTGAAGGCAGCGACTTAACCCACTGAGCCACCCAGGTGCCCACAGTGGGTTTTTTTTTTTTTTTTTTTTATAAAGATTTTTTATTTATTTATTTGACAGAGAGAGATCACAGTAGGAGAGAGGAAGGGAAGAGATCACAGAGAGAGGAAGGGAAGCAGGCCCCCCGCTGAGCAGAGAGCCCGATGCAGGACTCGATCCCAGGACCCCGAGATCATGACCTGAGCCGAAGGCAGCGGCTTAACCCACTGAGCCACCCAGGCGCTCCCCACAGTGGGTTCTTAAACATATTTGTCCACTGAATGAAAAAAGAAGAATGACTACATTGTCCAAAAATAGAAGATGCCACTTTGGAGGGAGTGAGCCCTCCACCTGTGAGGAACATTCAAATGCAACTTGATATTTGCCTGGAAAGAATATCTGTGTAGGGGGGAGTTAAACGTGGGATGAGTGTCTCAGATGAGTTCTCTCGTCCCCTTGGATCTCAAGAAGCTAGAGGGATGGGGGAAATGGTATGAAGCAGCCAAAGTTGACAAAGTTGAGTTGACAACTCAACTCTAAAAATTTTACTGTTTATTATTTCACTTTTTTTTTTCCTTCACTAAAAAAGCTAAGGAAGGCTGTGGTCTGGGCTGGCGATCAGCTTAGCCTGAGCCTAGCGGATTTCTAGAGTGTGGAACCCATCATGGAGATGGTTTCATCTTGAGATAATGGGCGAACTTTCTATAGAGGCCATGGCAGTCAGTAGTCCTCGGTGGCTGGGCACTCTGGAGGAGCGACAGGACCTTCCAGGCAAACAGCACCCATTTGGGTGAGGTCAAGAAGAGGGCAGCTGTGACCTGAGCAGCCGATATTCACAGAGGCGGGAGCTGGGTGCACCAACCGGGGGGAAGGAGACGTGGACAGCTCCGGCGGCGTCCACCACTCACGTTCAGCATCTCTGTTCGGACCTCCTGGAATCAGCGGGGTCAGGCACCTCATTTTGCCAGTGAGAAAGTGGAGGCTCAGAGGGTTTCAACTACTTGTCCAAAGCCTCCCATTCCCCCCCGAGGGTGGGAGCAGGACCTGAACCCAACATGTCAACCCCCAGTTCTCTTGACCCGTTCATTCTTGCTGCCAGTACTGAGGCTCCCCTGCCTGGGGCAGAGCCCTGCCATGCAGCCCAGCAGCGGAGGGGAGGGCATCATGGGAGAGGGGCATGGCGATGGGGGGGGGTCCCTCCCTTGGGGCCAGAGCTGCGGTGTTCCTCCAGACCCTCAGCGTTGGGGCCTATGGGAACCAGCTTCAGCTGAGCTCTTGCAAATTTGTTCTCTCTGGTTCCCACAAAGGAAACAGAAATAAATGAGTGGGGGAGAGGCTGTCAGGTGCCCTTTGGGGCCCCGTCGGTGTGAAAGGGGAACTGCTCAATCGTACACACCGTGGGACGTTTCCTGACATGGGGAAGGGACAAGCAGCCCAGGACTGCCAGGCTCACCTGCCAGTGTCAGGGCGTCCACCCACCCAGCACACACGCGTACACACACAGGAGCACACTCACGCACACACGCACACACTTGCAGCACGCACCAAGAGGCGTGCACAAACCACTCTTGCAGACAAGCGCGCAAATGCACATAAGCACCATCTCGCTCACACACAGCTGCATTCGCACACCAGTAGGCATGCAGGCCTCCCTCCAAACACGAGCACACACAGACACAGAATGAACCTACGGCACTGGGTGTGTGCATAGCTGTACAAAGGCACTCGAGAGGGCACACGTGCTCTCTCATAGGTATTCATTCGATTATCAAGTATTGATTGAGCCCTAATACGTGCCAGGCCTTGTCTGGGCTTGCAGACAGACGGACACGGACGCAGTGAAATATGTCTGCACACACAATGGTGCACTCGCAAGCAGACCCACAGTCACGGAGAAGCAGACACATGCCTGCAACACTCATGCACATCACAAACACAAACTGCTCTCCAGGCACAGGCCCAGCTTTGTTTTCCAGCTTTACTGACATGTAATGGCCCACACACCCAGCTGGATGCCTCAGTAAGTGAATATGACAGAGGGGCGTTGTTTCTAGAGAGGTCTTGTCTTGGCCACTTCTTGCTGCAACCCCTCCTCCCACATCCTTTCTCCATTTCCTCCCACCCTGCTTCTCTCGTTGGTCTCCTGTAAGGGGAGGGGTGGCCACAGTGCTGTTGTATTTGTAAGAAATTGATCCTGAAAATCGTGTGGGCCTGGGTTTCTGCCTTCCCTTGCATTGTTCTGACCCCTTTTCTTTTGTTCAGATCAACCTGATTGCCTCTAGCTGAGGGCAGTCCCAGACCCTGATGACCTGATAAAATTCAGTCCTGGAATGCAAAGTTGGGAGAATTTGGTTGGAAAGCTCAAGGGGCAAGAACAGGATCTAGTCTTTGGCTACAGGGGGCATTCCTGAACCTAGCTCTCTGGCCTAATCCCTTTTCCTTTGGAAGAAAAGATTGAGGCTAGGAAAGAGGCAGAAGTTTGCTTAAGCCCCCCTAGGCAGGAAGCCAGATGGGGAGATCTTCCCACTCTTCTGGGTCACTGTACCTATGGGGCATGCGGACCCCGGGGAAGGGACCTGTGGCAAGATCTCTTCTAGGGAGAGCTCTGAGGCTAGAAGTCAATCAAGCTGGGGCTCTCCCAGATGGAAGGGGGTGTGGCTAAGTCTGACTTGGTCACACCCAGGAAGTGGAGTCAGCAGAGAATATACATGAATATACTTTTACCGCAGGAAGCTGGGCACCCAGCAGGGGCTCAGATAGTGCCGGTCACCCCCTTATCCAGAAAGGAGACAGGACCGCAGGCTTGAGAAAGAACTCAAAGTGCTGTCGGCATGCACACAGGTGTGTCAACTTATATCCCAGGGACCCCGTCTGGCATAAAGAAAGCACACAATGAGAATCTTTAAAAAAAAAAATCACAGTCAACTCAAAGATGGGCAAAAGCATCCCTGTCCTTTAGAAACGATCTGTGGTCCAGGCAGCTTCAGTTCTGTCCAGGACCCGAGCACCTGCAGATACACCGTGGGGAGAGAGCAGCTCCCTCCGTCGGCGTTCAGAATGACTGTTGTCCCCTCACTTTCGGTGCAAAAAGATACACAGGGCTGGCTTCCCAGGACGGCAAATTGGTTGTTTCCTAGGGTTACAATTTGAGGTGGCCCAAGAATGCCCATCCACCCTCCCTGTACCTTCCCCATTGCCTCTTCCAATTCCTGACATTTGGCCACTTGACATTCATTCCTCAGTGTCCTGATAATCGTCAAAGCTTCCTACGTGCCTCGTGTGCCACGCGTCCCCTCTCAATGGCTCCTGAGAGGTAGGATTCCTTGTTGCACCAATAAAGAGAACGAGTTTCTGAAAAGAGCAGCATCTTGCCCAAAACCCCAGTTAGTAATGGTCACACCAAGATGGGGACCCGGTTTGTTAGAATTCAGGACTTTCTGTCTTTCCTGGGACGAGCCCTGGTGACTCTGGCTTCCTCCATGCTGTGACCTCCGTCTCCAGAAATGGGGTGACACACGGCTCTCGCAGCGGGCCCCCTCCAGGGACCAGGGTATGTGCGCCTCGGGTAGCACGGGTGGTAAGACAGAAGGTGGAGAAGTGACCTTGCCTAATGGGGGGACACACAGATCCAGGCACGGAGCTTCTTAGCAAGGACCTCCTGCCAGGGTTACAAAACCGAAAAAGAAAACAGGCTCTCAGCACGTGTTTTCTTGACAGCCCCATGGATCATAAACCAGTACCACCAGAGACAGAATTTAGTAGACTTTCTTAGTTTAAGAAGGTTTTTTTGCTTTTTCTTAATTAAAAAAAAAAAAAAACAAAAACCCCAAAACCTAAGAAGTACATGCTTACAATAAGGAGAGAAGTGACTTTGGAAGGGGTCTGGGGGAGCATCCCAAGAAGCTCCCTGCTCCCTGGAATGGGAGGTGCAAAGGCCCAGGTTTGGATTGTGTTTGACCTGTTTGAGGGACCAGCACAGAGTGTGGGAAGAGTGTTAGGAAGCAGGGGACCAGGAAGCCAGGTTGTGCCAGGCTGAGAGCTGCAGGGAGAGGACAGGGTAGCCCGGAGCACACGGAATGGCATGTCGGATAGGAAGACCCCATTCCTGCAGGGTTTAGTGCCTGAAGAATTCAAAGGTTCTCTTCCAATAATTGATGATAAGAGCACCCATTCTTTTGGTGTCTTATTGTATTCAGAATCTCTTTTGCAAGAACATTTTTTACCTTTACAAATCCCCGGGAGATAAGCGCTAAGGGTCCCATTTTAGATAACTGAGCCTCAGAGAGGCTGAGGGATTTATTTTCCCTCAAGGTCACACAGCTTGTGGAATTGCAGGAACAGAACTTGAACCCAGACCAATCCCGGGCTGGTTCTACTAACACTGGATTTTGAAAGCATGGAAGATAGCATTCGAACTCTTGAGAAGACCCAGTATGTTAGCTTTTTTTTTTTTTTTTTTTTTAAGCTGTGTTTTTATTTTATTTATTTACTTGGTTTAAAAAATATAAGCTATTCTCATGGAACAACTACCAAAAGTTTGAAGAGGTTTATTGAAAGTTTCCCTTCCCCCACCCTTATTCCCCTCCACTCATGGATATCTTCAGGGCCTGTTTCAGAGGTTCAGGGAACACACTTTTAAAACTCATGGAACGCAGCTTCGGTTTGGTTGCATAGGTAGAATAGAGCTCTTTGGCCCCGGGAGCCCTGATGGTTTTTTCAACCAAGTGAACCCAAGAGCAATAAAATACGGGGCTTTCTCCGTGTTCCTGCCTTTGAAAATCAGATATATGTGTCAGAGACAGAATTTAATATCATAAGCAAACCAATGACTTCCAAATACAACACCAGATAAAAGAGAAGCTATAGCCCTTCGTGGAAATTTTTAGCAGCATCTCCTTGGTTCAGTAAAGGACAGGGAGGTTGATGGGCCTCTAAGCCTTCTGTCTCCTGGGCTTGTCAACTCCTTCTGATGCTGTTTTTGGAATGCTGGTGAGGGCCAGAGCCAACGGCCGAGAAAGAATTCTTGAGACATCTCTGGTGCAAAAAGCTGATTTCATTAAAGCACAGGGACAGGAAAGAGCTGCTGCCCTGGGCTTGTGAGGAATGGCTGATTATATACTCGGGAGATGGCGGACCGACAGAGAAAGGGGAGTGTCCAAAAGGACTTTGGTAGAAGACCCTCAGGATCCTAGAGGCCTGGCTGTTGTCAAGTTAAGGATGCTTTTCCTTCTAGTAAGGCTTTAACATTAAATTAAGGTAGTCGGGAGCTTCCTGGAGGAATGTTAGACTCTTTCGATTTCAAGTCGTTGTCACTAGGCTGCAGGTCACAAAGGAACTTAACTGTTAACATTTCCTTCTGCCTCTGTTTCCCGCAGCACTCACGGAGGGGGGAGTGTGAGGGTAGGGCTCTGGGAGAGATGGAGTCACGGGTCTCTGAAAGTTAGGCTACTGATTAGAATGCTTTTTCCTTGTGTATCACGAAGACATTGATAAACTGGTGGGGACTGGTACAGGACTGGGATTCCCATCAGTTAACCTTCTGGGTTTCCCTTCCCTCAGTGCGGGAGGAATGTCACAAGGACCCCGCGTTGGGGGGTGGGGTAGCTTGTGCTTTGTCCTCAGTCTGCCTTCTGCTCTCGCATCACTTCCAACTCATCACTTCCTTCCCTGGTGACTTCACTTTTCAGAGGTGACGGTGGGAGTGATCCCTCAAACACAAGCTCCATCATGCCACCTTCCCTTCCTGGGGATCCTCCCCAGGCCTCCTTCTGTGGAAAGGACAAGGTGTGAATCCCTGGTCTTCCCCCTTCAAAGCCTCTCTGCTCTGACTCCAGCTTGAGCTCCGAGCCCCCAGGGAGGCTGATGGCCCAGGGAGCGCGCCCCGCTGCCTGGGGACCTTGCCAGTCCAGTCCTCTGAGCCTGTGCACGTGTCACTTGTCCAAGACTCAGCAATTACATTTGCCTTCTGCTTCTCTGGACTCGCTCGATTGCTTCCAAGTCGCTGCTTTAAAACACCTTTCCCTCTGGACCTGGGGCTTTCTCAGCTTGTCTGGGGCCGAGGAGCTCCAGAGGGAGCTGACTATAACACCCAGCTCTGAAAATTCCCAGTTTGTGATGTCAAGGCCATCCCTCCCCCGCCCAAATCTCATTTCCTCATCTATAATTTGAGCGGTCGTACTGACCATCTCCAGGGGCTCTGGGGCCATGTGTTTTTCGGCTTCTCTGGAAGTTTCCCATTTCCTTGGTCTGCTATTTCTGTGGGGAGGGCTCGTCGTCAGACTCTGAGGACCTTGGTCCCTCTTCCCAAACGCATCTTTGTTGATATTTCTCTCCCCCGAGCCTCCCCTCCCCACCCAAGGTCTCAGGGCAATTTTCCCTGCCAAGAATCCTCTGGATTCGCATTCCAAATTCTGCCTGCCAGAGGTCCCCTCACGTCCACGTTCCCAACAGGGAGAATCTGAGGTAGGAGGGATCTTGTTCAGAGAGAAGAGCAAAAGGGTCCAGAATCTCATTACGTGTCCTTCATCTCTGCACACCTTCTTCCATTCAGTCAACCCATTTCTGCCCACGTGTCCTGAGGGCCTGGTGGGTGCTGGGGACGCCACGTGGCACGACGCGAGAGGCACTGAAAGGCACTGACCTTACGGGGCAACGCGGCCCAACAACAGCTTATTCCAGGTACTTCTAAGGGCCGTGAAGGGGACATCCGGCCCCTCCTGTTTCTCTGCATGAGTTCCTCTTCTACCCTGGCTACCTGTCCTCTGTTACTTACCTAGATGGTAAGCATCTCCCAACCTGTGCTTTGTCCATGAATGGGCTCGGGCATCCTTCCTGATTCACATGTTAATAGAGTCAAATTTATCCCTATCACTCTTGATGGTCAGTGCTGTACGTGTGTTTCAAAAATCCTTATCGTTTTTTAAAAAAGATTTTATTTGTGTTTTTGAGAGAGAGAGAGAGACAGCGAGAGAAGGAACACAAGCAGGGGCAGTGGAAGAGGGAGAAGCAGGCTTCCCGCTGAGTAGGGAGCCCGATGTGGGGCTCCATCCCAGGACTCCAGCATCACGACCTGAGCTGAAGACGGATGCTTTAAGGACTGGGCCACCCAGGCACCCCAACAATCCTTATCTTTATTTGAGGTGGTAAGGATTGAAGTAAAATAATATTTTCCTGTAAAAGTTTTAAAGTTTCTGTTAAGGTTTACCTATCTGTTGTTGTGGGGTGTGTGTGTGTGTGTGTGTGTGTGTGTGTGTGTGTACGCGTGCATGTGCGCACGTGTTAGGAATCTAATTTTATTGTTCATATGGCTATCCAATTTCAGAAACCTTTCTTATATAAAATTCATGTAACATAAAATTCGCATTTGAAATGGTTTGGTTGTGTTTAAGGGCACAGTCTAGGGGCATCTGGTGCATCCACAGGGTTGTGCCATTCTGCCCGGTCTAGTTCCAGAATGCATTGGTCAGCGCGGAAGGAAACCATATACCCATTGTGCAGGCACTCCTACTTCCCCTGCCCCCCACCAGCCCACGGCCACCACTTACCTGATTTCTGACTCCGGGAATGTGCCTATTCACGGTATTTTGTAAAAATGGCGTGTAGATGTCATATAAATTGCATCACACAAAATGGTGGCCTTTTCCATTTGGCTTCTCCCACTTAGTCCTTCCCTGGATTCAGCCCTGCTATCCCATGAATCCCAATATCCCCCTCCTCTTTATGCCGAGCAGTACTCCACTGGCTTGAGGCGCCACGTTCTGTCTCTCCAGCTGAGGCCTCTTGGGCTGTTTCCACTTCTTCCTGATTCTAGAGATGTGATGGACATTCCTGTACAGAATGTTGTCTGCTTACTTGTTTTCCATCCTTTTGGGTCCAGCAACATTTTCTGTTCTTCCTGCCCACTTCCTTCCCCCCGAAGAATGTGCAGTCCCCCCTCCGTCAGACCCTGATTTTCCATACATGTGAGTCTCTTTCTAGGCTACTTATTTTCTTCCATTGGTCTGATAATCCATCCCCGTAGCAGTACACACTGTCAGAGCTTCACGGTACATCTCGATATCTGGGTGAGCAAGTGCTCACCTCCCCCCTCACCCCCCTGCTTTGCCAAAACTGTCTTGGTTCAATCTGACCCTTGGCTCTCCCCCATGAACTTTGGGAGTAGCTTGTCAGGGTCTACAAAAACTCCGTTAAGCTTTGTTTTGGATGGAGAGGTTGGCTTGAAGGGAAGAAATTGCGTCCTTTATGATGGCGAGGCTTCCCAGCAGACACATGGGTGCTTCTCTTCCTACCTCAGGACTTTGGCACATGACTGCTTGGGTCCCCTCCCAGCCCTTCACCCAGCAAACTCTTTCTTCTTCCAAGCTCAGAGTCCTCTCCATGGGTACTTCTCCCTCAGAGCCCTGATCATTGGTCCTGAATTCATTAATTAGGTGGGTGTTGATTTACCATCTGGACTGCCGACTCTTTGGGGCTATGAAGCTGGCTTGCTTGTGTGCCTCGGTCCCTCCACTGGAAGAAGAGGAACTGACACGTAGTGGGATGCCAGGAACTATCTGTTACAAGAATGAAGGATATAAAGTGAGGAAGGTCTCCGGGCCCTGGAGTACGTGGGCCACACTGATGTAAGAAAGACATTAGGGTTCAAAGCTGATGGCCAAGAAAGAATTCTTGAGACTTCTTCGGTACAAAAAGGTGGTGTCATTAAAGCACGGGGACAGGACCCGTGGGCAGAAAGAGCTGCACTGGGGTCATGAGAAATGGCCCATTAGATACTTTCAAGTTGGGAGGAGGTTAGGGGTGGCGTAAGTCCCTGAAGAATTTTGGAAGCAAGGTTTCCAGGACCTTGAGGGAGCTAGCTCTTATTGGGAAAAGGTCATTTATTACCGTCTAAGAAAACCTTAGTCATGAGACCCTTCAGATGTACATCAGTAGGTCACATGCTTGGGCGATGATTGCCAACATGGATCTTGGGGGATTTCTCAAGGAATTTTTATATGTTAAAGTAGACACACAAGATCCTGGGGGTTGGGCTAAGATCGCCTTTTGCCCTTAGCAAAGTAGTAACATTGAGGCAGCTGAGCTCCTAGAGGGATGTCACTCTGCCTGTTTGAAGTACCCATCAATGGGCTGCAAGGAGTAAGGACATTTAGTAATTTCTCTTCTGCCTTTTATGTCCCCCATCAATACCTAGAGAGATGGAGAACAAAGTTGCTTGTCTGTGCCTTGGCTTTCTTCCCTGGAAAATGGGGATGTGATGAGGATGAGCTGATTAAGAGGGTGGGGTTCAGGTATGGCTGGAGTGCTTAGAGCAAAGCCCACAAGTGGTCAGCGCTAGCCAATTGCCTACCTGACCCACCCCTCCCCTCCATGAATCCAGTCTCACATTCCTGGGACGTGGCAGCACGTTCCAAGGCCACCAACTTTGATTTTACCTCCCCCAAGATCTAGTCATCTTACGCCATTTTGCATATAAGGCAAATGAAACTCCGAAGAGAAGAATGACTAATCTAAAGACTTAAACCTAGAACTTCCCACCCTAAGCCCAGGGAGTAGAGTTTTCAAGGTGTTTTCCAGCTCAGATATTGTCAGTAGAACTGAGGTTAAATTGTGAGAACTACACGGATCCTCTCAAAGCAAAACAAAACTTCCAGACCCACACTGTGGACTTAAGTTATATTTATCTTATGGTTCCAGAAATAGCGATAAAACTAAATTAAGCATGAGTTCCTCAAGCTCACAGCTCTACAAATCAACCATAAAGCCCAACAAATCTTCTAAGGAAACAGGCACCCAACTGTGAAACCAAGAAAATCCAAATTAACAACATTTAATGAATGCAACTGATGAGGTATGGCTGAAATCCAATGGCTGACATTGGGATTTAACAGTAGCAGAGTAATGTTTTTACATGTTTTATGTTTCCGGTGTCATCGTCTTTTGATTTTGATCTTGATGAGCCATCCCTTGAACCCCGGTCAGAGTTACCTTCATTGTTTTCTTAAAAACAAAAACAAAAATCCTCATTCATAATCCAGTTGGATGGGCTGGGCAACTTAAACAATGCGTTCCCCAACGCACTAATGAGAAACGGAAATAATGCATTTAGTATCATATTACTTATTGTATATTTATGGTGATACTTACTACTGACTACAAGTGTGTTCACCAAAGACAATAATGGCCCAATTTATGCTCTAGCAAAGGACCCATTGTGCTGATTGCCAGAGAGCTCCTCATTCCTGAGCTGCTGTGTGGGGCTGATGATTTCCTTCTCCCACCATCTCACTCCACTGGACCATTCGTTGTAGCTTTTGGAGGCCTGGTGCTGGTAAGATCTGGGGTCCACAGCCAAGAAAGAATTCTTGAGACATCTTTGGTGCAAAAAGGTGGTTTTATTAAAGCGTGGGGACAGAAGCCATGGGCAGAAGGAGCTACTGCCCTGGGATTGTAAGGAGCAACAAGATTATATACTGTGGGGCTGGTATTAGTCAAGATAATGGAAGTTCCAAAAGGATTTTCAGGTGCCAAAGACTCACAGGCTACCAGAGGCCTTGGATTGTCAAGCTAAGGTTGCTTTTCCCTCTAGCAAGTCATTAACATTAAGACAGTAAGGAGCTTCCTGGAGGAAGGTTATATTCTGCCTGTCTCAAGTATTTGTTAATGGGCAGCAGGTTATAAGGACATTTAATTTTATCTGCATTTCCTTCTGCCTTTCTTTCCCACATCAGACCCATCAGGAAACCTCATTCTTCCAAGCTGGAAGACAGGCACCTGGCCCACTGTCAGCCTCTGTGCCTCCTCCAAGGATCCAACTAGGCTTCTGTTCCCTTCTGTTTAGCATGAAACAATTAAAATTGTACATTACACCCAGGCTTTGTGCCACTTCCCTGGCGTCAAAGTATAGTTCCAATGCATTAAAATATTTAAGAAGCTGATTTCCCAGTCCTTCAAATTGACGTTCAATGGCAAAGGATCCGAGCAAAAGGAAGTTTTGACTGTTCACCCGCAAAAAGCCTGGTGGTGGGCCCCAGAGGGGGAGTAGGACGCCTGTTGTCTTCCTCAAAGCGGGCAAGCTAAGGGAGGGCAGCCGGATGTGCCTACACCAACTGAGTAGGAGTAGCCGCCCGTCATACCGGGCGCAGAAGCACAAACTCTCCAATAGATGTTGTTGGGGTGGGGGGTGCTCCTTTTTAAATAATTCCAGTGGAGAACCCCAGGGAGTGTGTAGGGCATTTGAGAAACTTGGGCTGGAGTCTGTCAACGCGCGTGGGCAGGACCCGCACCAGATGCCCAGTGACCAGCCCCCACTTCCGGAGCTCAGGACTTGGGGGGCTCCGGCAAGAGCCGCGAAGGCTGCAGCCCGCCCGCCTGTCGCTGTCGCCCATCTGCGCTCTTCCTTCCCCAGGAAACAAATGGTGGATCAGACCTCCCAGGCTCTCCGCTTCCCCAGGGTTTGGCGGCGCGCCAGGGCCTCCGAGGCCCCTCCCTGCAGTACGGGGTGACAGACCCCACCCCACTCTCCGAAGCTCCGGGTTCCCCCCCCTCCCCTCCCCCCCGCCACCCCCACCACGTGCAGCCCGAGATGGCAAAGAGGCCCAGCTACCGTCACCAGGGATTTTCTTTTCTTTTTTTGCTGGTTGCAGGCTTTTTTCTGCCTGAGTGAAAATGAAACAGACACCCCCGCCTCCCCGCCCGCAGACACTCACACGCACCCGCACTCACGCACTCGCGCCGCCGGCCTCCGGGCTGCCAGTGTCCGGGGCGGGCCCGGCTCCGCACACACTGTGGCCACGGGCGGCGCCGGGCGGGGAGCGCCAACGCTGTCGAGCGCTCGCCGGCTCCCGCGCTCGCCCCTGCCCTCCGCCCGCCGCCCGCCGCCCGGGGCCAGCGCCCCGCGGCCCGCCCGCCGGAGCGCTAGGCTGCACACCCCGCCCCGGCACGCCCCGCGGGGCTCCGGCAGAGGCGGCGCGGAGACTGTGCGGGCGGCCGAGGGCGCCGCCGGGCCGGGGGCCGAGGCGCCGTGCAGCTCCCCCCCCCGTGCGCCCGGGCTCTGCGGATCAGGTGGGTCCCGCGGGGCGCCGCCCGAGCCCCGGGGCCGCCGGAGCTGGACTCCGGCGGCCCCGGGGCTGCGGGCGTGGCGTGGGGGCGGCGGGGACGAGAAGCGGGCCACCGCTCCGGCCCTGCCCTGTTTCTGCCCTGCCTGTGTCCTCGCTTTTGTTCTTGTCGCTATCACTCTGCCCCAGTCCCTGTCCCCATCCTGTCCCTGTCTGCATCCTGTCCCCGTCGTTGCCTCTGCCCAGCCTACAGACTCGCCAGAGGGGCTGCGGGTGGGGTTCTCCCCACGCGGTCCGCGGGATGCGGGCGGGAGAGAGGAGGCTTTGGGGGAGGGCACGGCGGTAGGACCCCCCGTCCCTGAGGAATCTGGAAAGGAGTGAGGGGTCTGTCCCCTCCTGTCGGGCGGGACAGAAGATGGCTCTGGCCCAGGACCGGACGGTAAGAGGATGCCCCTGGGAAGAGGGAGCCTGGGAAGGTAGAGCGAGGGGCGGGCGAGCCCCTGAAAGCAAGAGCACAGAGGGGGAGTGGTCCGAGAGGGAGGACCGAGCCAAACACCCGGCGCTGCGCGGGGAAAGTTTCAAACATTTCTAACTTTGGCAGCAAAAGGGCCTGCTGCACTGGGTTGAAGGGAGGAGACAGTGTCCCTTCGACTTTACAAACTACCCCGTTGCTGCTAGAAGGGGACACCACCCGCCTTTGAAAATGGCAGAAAAACAGCTAAACAGAATGATTGCACAAACTCTTGAAAGGCATCCAATAAAACAGTAAAGTGGAAAAAATTGTCAGCGCTCGAGGAGAGAAAGCAGGACGAATTGAGATTTCCCAATCTTCCCGCTGGCAGGCGGGAAGCAGGAGGAAGGCGAGGAGGGTGTCAACGCGGCTCCTCCCCGCCCCCTCGCCCAGGAAGGAGAGGAGACCCGGCGGCTGCTTCCGTGGCTTTGCTTCTCGTTTGCGCGCCTTCTGGCTCCTGCACAGGCCTCGTTGTCTCCTCCGTTTACCTGGAAATAGGTACGTCTCAGGAGGCAGGAGATGCCCCGGGGAGCCCGGGCCTCACTGCTTCTTAGCTGGGCGACGCTTGCCCAGGGGCAGCCTCAGTTTCTGCAACTCTGAAATGGGGATGCTGTTCTGAGTAAGAAAATGCCAGTGCGGAGGGGCCTGTGTGAGCCGTGCTGGGTGGGGACATGGTTGTTCTGTTGCCCTTCTGTGTCTTTGTGGATACACTAAGCAAGGACTTTTATCTTGTTCCAAGTTCTTGCTAGGTTTACCTTACCTACAGCACCAGATGGGGGCAGGTGCAGATCTCGGTTATTGCTGCAAGTGGCAGATTCTCAATGACTGAAGAAAGCAGAGCTTGAAAAAGTCCCTACGGTTTTTACCTTTTTAACTAGTCCGAGAGATTTCGGTTTTTACCTCTTTACCTAGTCCGAGAGATTTCGGGCTGTGCCTCTGGGAGTCTTGTGGTCCTGGCTGCCTAGCACCATAGTCAGGGAGGAGGGCCTCCAGGGCAGGGCTCTGACCCCTCCCTGCCTTCTTTCAGATGAACCAAGTTTCCTTCTAGAAGCCTTTATCTCTTCTATATATTGGGAAACCCCAGGGGCTGTTTTTAGTATCACGTTCTTCAGATCCAGTCTGAGTTGGTCGTGTTGAGTGGAGAAACTGATTCAAGAGGTGTGCAAAGTGACTAGTGTGACTAGTGTGACTAGTCTGATGGCCAGACCTTGCCAGGAAACCTGTCCCCCGAGTCCTGGGCTGGGAGCCCCTTTCCCTGGCCCTGGGCAGCCATTCGGCCAGCTGTTAGCACCGGCTTGCTTGGACCCTAACTCCAGGGCCTCAGGTCCATCTCCTGTTCCTGGAAGAATCGCATGGTCTGAGGTTTTGTTTTGTTTTTCCTTACGACTTTTGTGGAACTGCACATGGGACGTGGTTTCACAGGCTGAGATAAAAAAGAAACGCGTTCAGCAGGAGCTAGTGGGCACGCTGGCCCCATCTGAGCCCAGCCAGAGGCCAAGGGGCTCACCGCCCCCCACTCCCCATCATTTAGCTTTTAACTCGAGGCTGGGATTGGACTGCAGCTCTGTCTGACTCTACATCTTGTGCTCTGTACATTATGTTATCTCTCATGATGGATTAAAAAAATGGCTAATGGACAGATGTCATTAAGATGGGAGCAAGGGTGAGGGGTGGGGAGACAGGCTGAAAGAGGGGGGAGCATTAAGTGGGAGACTGGGCCTTCATACTATAAATGTAATCGTATTTGAAACAGGTGTGTTTTCTGCACTGTAGTTTCTTTCTTAGTTTAGTGGGGGTTTTTTTGTAGATACTTAAAATTATTTTATTTTTCTAATTTTTCACTAAAGGATAATCTACACACAATAGCATCCACAGATCTTAAGTGTTCGGTTCAAACATGTCTTGGCAGTTGTTTGTGGCCATGTTGTTGCTACCCAAAATGAAATGTAAATATTTGCATCATCCTAGAAAGTTCCCACGCCAAACTAATTTTCCTTTGTCCTTACAGGCAACCATTTTTCTGATTTTATTACCATTGATTAATTTTGGCTGCTCTTGGCCTTCACGTAAATGGACTCGTACTGTTTATCTCAGGTTTATTTCACTTGACATAGTGGTTTTCAAGGTCATCTGTATTGCTACATATATGAGTATTTGTCCCTTTTTATTCCTGAGTAGTACACATTCCGGATGGGTATACCACAATTGGCTTATTTATTAGGTCTCTTGTTGATGAACATTTTGGGTAATTTCCAGTCGAGCTCTTAATTTCTTGTAGAATCCTTTTGTAGACATTTGTGGGAGTGTTCCCCCAGAAATGTATGAGGCTTGTGATTATTCCACACCCTTGACGATGTCTGGTAGCGTCAGTTGTTTTGATTTTAGTTATTTTAGGGGCTGGGTGATGGTATCTCATACCTTCTATTTTAACAATGGAATTGTAAAGGTTGTTGGAGGAGACAGCATGAACTGGGGACAGAATATGGACTAAGATAATAGTTTGGAGGCCAGTAGTTGGAATTGTGACCTTAGGAGTGTGGATTTCTGGGCTCAGCTGAGCTCTCCGTGTATCACCTGAGATTTAAGACCTGGTCCTTCTATTCTGTACACGTGGCAAGTTCATCCATGCTTATGGCTTTAAATGCAGCCTGCAGGACAATCATCTTATCTCCAGTTCACATCTCCATTTTGGGTCCCTGATTCACATGTTTAACTGCCCGTTGAGCATCTCTTCTTGGAGGTCTCAGCCACACTACAGACTTGACAAGAATGGAATAGCACTCATCATCTCATATTGGCTTTCCATCATGGGTCACTGGATGAATGATGGCACCACTGGGAGAATATATAAAGAGGAATGTTTGGGTCAAGGGCAGGGATAATGTATTTGGTTCCATGCTAAATGGTGCAGAACTGTCTGGGAAGGGAAGGACAGGAGAATGCACTGGGCAGTCAGGAGATAACTGAAATCTGTTGGGTGTAGTTTTGGTGGAATGGAGGGCAGCCAAGCTGGATCTCTGAGACCTGAGAGCGAAAGAAGCAGAGATGGTGAGTACAGGCAGCTCTTGCAAGAAATTTGTTTGAAAAGACCAGAGGGAGATTGAGCTACAGTTGTCCAAAGACAGGGGGAAGGAAGGGATTTTAGGATGCAAAAGACAAGGGAAATGGAGGCTCGGGGGAAGGACTCAGTCCAGGAGAGGGAAGGTTGGCCGATAGAGCAAGGTGCTAGGGGGAGTAGGAGGGAGCCGGGAGGTTGGTTTGGAAGAAGGATGGATGTCTCCACTTCTGAGGCTGGATGTGAGTGAATGAAGGGGAGAAAGCTTATCAGCTACAGAATTCTCTGTTGACCCTCCACGTGCACAACCTTCGTGACGTGGAAGGTTCTTCACCATCTGCTCCCTTCTCATCTCACCTGGCTCGTGTGTATCGGGTAGTTTTTGCTGCAGCTGTGCTGGGTAACAAACAACCCTCCAGTCTTAGCTGATAGCCGCTAAAGTTTATGGTTTGCCTTATGTGGCTGCTGCAGAGCAGGAGGCCACGTGGTCTCGTGGCTGTGCTCCCGGTGCCAGCCAGACACATCTGCTCCATGTGTCTTCTCCCTTCAGAAAGCAGGCTGAAGGACCTGCCTCGATCCGGTAGGTGTTATTTTTGTGGTTAGAGCTGGAGGAAGAAAGGAAGGGTGGGGTGTCTCATAAAGCCCGTGCTCTGAACGGGCCCAAAGTCAGGAAGACTGATGGATGGATATATAGGCACGAGTAAGGGGGAGGGGCAGAGGGACAAGCAGATGCCCCCCTGAGCAGGAAGCCCCACCACGAAGGGCTCCATCCCAGGATCTGAGATCATGACCTGAGCTGATATCAAGAGTCAGGTGCTTAACCGACTGAATCACCCAGGTGCCCCATCTGTACCATTTTTTTTTTTTTTTCAACAGCATTTGCTCAGTGTGTCTCTGTGGCACATTTTGGTAGTTCTTGCAATGTTTTCATTATTTCAACAAACTCTTTCATTATTCCTATATTTGAGTTGCTGCAATCTCATGACATCAACTTGGTTGTTAAAGCAACTCCAGGCAGGATTTGAGAGGACTGACTCCAATTTTAAAAGAAGTTCTAATGTGAACAAAATATTAGCAAATAGCATCTTGTGCTCTAGAGAAATCATTCACGAAAGCAAGAATCATTGATATAGAAAACTTCCCTCTTTTCTTGTTTTAAGAAATTGCTGAGCCACCCCAACCCGCAGCAACCAGTTAACCCTGATCTGTAGCCATCGGCATCAAGGCAAGACCCTCCTCCACCAGCAAAAAAATTCCAAATTGCTGAAAGCCCAGATACTGGCTAGCATTTTTTTTTAAAGCAATAAGGAATTTTTAAATTAAGACACGTACGCTGTTCTTTTTATTTTTTTTTTTAAAGAAATAATGCTCTTAATAGACTACAGTGTGGCATAAACATAACTTTTATAGGCATGAAAAAAACCCACAAAATTCATTCAATTCACTTGGTAGCAGTATTTGCTTTATTGCAGTAGTCAGGAATCGAACCTGCGGTATCTTGGGGGTTTGTCTCTAACTCTGCTCTCTGGCAGGGAATGATGCTTGGGAATAGCACTCCAGGTAAGCACACATATTTGTTCATAACTCCCCAATACAAGTCTCCATTGACTTTTTTTAAAAATCTCTCAGAACGAGTCCCCTTTGCACGGTCTACTCTTTGGGACAGTTGCGCTCTCTGCAGGCATGGCAGTGTGCTTTCAAGTCCGTGTAGCTTTGTGCACACGGTCCCTCCGTCTGGCAGTCTCCCTGGAACCAAGTGTCTGACCCCGTCCAGGCAGGCAGTCCGACTCTTTGTCGTCCTGTACTTCCACGCCGCTGAGCCTGCTTCATTGAGGGGCAGTGCGCTCCCCCGGACCGCTGCTGCCATGGCTCCGTGCTCTCTGCTCCAGGCTCGTGTCCTCTAGTACATCTCGTCACTGGAACCCGGGCCTTGCCAGACACCGGGCCGATTGGGGTTTTGATTTTTCCCAGGCCCCACTCTGCCATCAAGGTATAAGGCCCCTTTGAATTTCTGCTCAGGCCTCAGTTCCTGAAACCTTCTCCTGGATTTAAGGCTCTGGGCTCTCTCCCATGCTGCCCGCCCCTGCTTGGAACACCCTCTTCACTTCCTCGCCAAATCCACCTGCAGACTCCTACTCATGCTTCACCACCCAGCTTGATCATAGTCCTTTCTGGGAAGCCAGTCTCTTCATCCTGCTTTCCAGGAGTCAGGCGCTGCCCTGCCCACCCCCGCCCTTCCCTTGCCTGCCCAGCTACCCTGGGGAACCTGCAGTTACGTTTTGTCACCTGTGGTCAGTTCTTTCTTCCTTGACAGAGAGCTCCCCCGGTGGTGAAGTGTGGCCCCTGTTGGCCCACTGCCTGACTTCGTATTCTTACTGGCCGTCCTCTGGCTCCAGGAGGAGCAGAGCCCCTCACCCCTTGGCGTGGGCCGAAGGTCCTCTCCCAGAAGTTTTATCTTTGCTCCTGGGAGAGGGAGGCCGGCTGAGTTCGTTGGGGAAGCCAAAGTGATGTAGATTGGGTCCATGTACCGAAGGCAAAGGGGTCGTCCTTTTGTGTATTTAACCAAGAATTCTAAAAGTCCTGTCCATTCAAAATAGAGGAAGTAAAAATATGTCATGTAAATCGCCAACCAGAGAGCTGACGTGCTCAGCTGTGCTTGTCCCGCCCCAGTGTGGAGGCCACGGACCTCGGCTGCAGGCTGGCGGACCCGGCTGGGGACGTTGCCAGGACACGCGCTCCGGCAGCCACTCTGCTCATTTTTGTTGCCAAACAGAGTTTCATAAGGGAGAGGTGGTGATGGCTGGGGGAGGGTGGAGCTGTGTGCTCCTGGGTTTTGTGCACCGGGGAAAGTCTGCTCCGCTGGTGGTGGTGGTGGTGGGGGGTGCAGCCTGTGTCTTCTCTCTCGAGCCACCCGTGCTTGGCAGGTGGGAACAGCAGGAAAGATGGTGGTTCGCCCACCTGGGCCAGCCCCCACCTCGATGAGCGAGTGGTCTGAGAGGGAGGGGGAGAGCCCAGGGTCTGGACGGTCTGGGGAAGTGGGGGTGGGGGCAGAGCAAGGTTCCCGGGGGGATGTTGTCAGGAGGACTGAACAGTGCTGAGAGGTTGGGTGGAATGAGCCTGGAAGAGATCAGCTGGCTTCGGGCTGACAGCAAAACCCCGGGGAAAACAGAAAAATAATTATAGAATTATTATTAGCGTTCCCTATGCCAGTCGGCAGTTCGAAGAGTGAAGTCATATTTCCATCTTGCTTGAGGGTCACAAAAGCCCTGTGAGGGCAGCAGATTAGAAATTAGGTCCCCATTTTACGGAGGGAGGGGCGGACCGAGGGATGGGAGTTCTAATGTTTCGGCCAAAATCTCTCAAGAACCCATAGCAGAAGGGAGGCATGAAAGCCTAGTCCCGGCTGCAGACATGGTGTGGCTTGGAGACCCTGGCGGGGTACAGGCAGGGGGAGCGAAGATGGGTCTGAAGGTTCTAGGGTGTTGGGCATAAAGCCATGTGCCTCCCGGGACACGGCTGCTCCCTGGTGCTGCTCAGACAAATCATCCAGAGAGAGTGAAAGGCAGTGTCTGCACGAGGCCGGGAGACAGAGGCCAGGTCTTGGGATGAGTTCTCAATGGAAGTTTTAATTGCATTTGGGCTAGGTGCTCTTGTCTTCAGGAGACTTGCTTTTAAATGTGCACTTAGGGGGGCGCCTGGCTGGCTCAGTGGGTTAAAGCCTCTGCCTTTGGCTCAGGTCATGATCCCAGGGTCCTGGGATTGAGCCCCACATCAGGCTCTCTGCTCAGCAGGGGGCCTGCTTCCTCCCCCCTCTCTCTCTGCCTGCCTCTCTGCCTACTTGTGATCTCTCTCTCTGTCAAATAAATAAAAAATCTTTAAAAAAGTTTTTAAAATAAATGTGCACTTAGGGGCAGGACGGTGGGAAGAGTCGGGGCTGAACGTGAGCTGATCTGGCCGTCCCCTGGACACAGCACACACGCTGCCAGCGGGAAGAGTGGTTGGGGGCCACAATCGGCCCCCAACTCCGCCAGCAAAATGGCCCGAGGCCGTGATCTAGCAAACTTCTCTGTGAGCAACTCCTGCTGTTAACCAGCAAGTCCAACCACCCTGGGCAATGAACACTCAAAAGTAAAAGCCAAGAAGGAGAAGCAGTCGTGTGCCCAGAGGGAGTCCACATTTTTGACCCCTTCTCGCCAGTTGGACACCAGGGACTGTGGCACAGGAGATGCACCTGTGCCAGAGACCGTGCTTTGAAATTAGCTATTCGTTCAGCAGCCACTGAACCACCATAAGTTCATTCGCTCAGTTATCCACAGGCCCAGAATCTGTTGGGCAGCTGCTGTGTGCTGGGCTAGATGCCTGGGAGGGAGCAGCGATCAGAGACACAGTCCCTGACCACAGGGAAGCTGGGATTCGGCTGGAGAGACAGTTGTTAAAAAGAAAGACTGCACAGCAAGGGTCGTGAAGGAGAAGCGCAGGGTGGGTTTCACAGGGGCCTGCACCTATCAGGAGAGGTGGTCAGGGAGGGCTTCCTTGAGAAAGTGACCTATAAACCGAGCCCCACAGGAGTTAGAGGGTGAAGAGGAAAGTGTTTCAGGAAGAGGGAAGAGGCCGTAAGAACCAATCATCCTGATATCCTGCTGGCTATTCCAGAACCTGGACAGCTTTGGTGCCCAGAGGCACCCAGAGAGGGCAGCAAGCCTACCATGACGGGCCTGCTGCCTGGAGGGATGACTTTGGGTTGGTAGCGTCTGTGTGCAGAACAGCAGCTGCCCCCCTGTCTCTTCCCTCAGGGAACCGCGAGTCCTCAAGTGGCCTTCCAGCTGTCCCCGAGAGGACTTGCCCGGCTTCTGTGGGGAGGGTAAGACACTTCTCCGAATCAGGGGTAGGGTCTTGGTGCACTGAGTTGACTAAGTCTGCGGTTACCTCTGCAGTGGTATTTTGTATGGCGACTTCTGTCTTCGTGTGTTAGCCAGAGCTGTGCAGAGGAAGGGCTGGGTAATATTCCTATGCACAAATTCAACTGAGTGCTTAAGAATTATTTTCTGGGCGTGCAAGTGCTCAGTAAATGTTTGAGGTTAATATACAGAGTAGCACCTGAGAACGTGTACTGGGCAGAGATCACGGTTGGAAGCAACAGCTGGAGATTCTAGATCGCAGAGGCAGACAAGGCATGTGTCGGAAGGATTTCTTTTACCGCTCACAGTATCCCTGGGGAGGACAGAACACCAAGCTGACCAGAAGCAGTAGACGTGGGCCACCAACAACACAGTTAGGGTCCTGCCCAGGAGCTGATTCTAGCTCTTGCCGCCGCCAGAGCTGCTGTAACGTTTCCCAGGCTTCCGAACCTTCGTGCACTTCTTTGCGATGTCAAACCCCCTAACTGGCCAGGCCCAGGAGAGGCTCCTTTAATCCGGGGACACCTGGGTGGATGGGAGAGCGTCTGGCCCCTTCTGCTCTGGTGGCCGGAAGTGATTGTTGACATGAGGCTGAGAAGCCACAGAGTCCACCAAAGCCACGAGAGAGTTGGGGCACCCTCAGTGCTCTCGGGACCCTGCAGGCCTAAGGAGAGTCACAGGGCCATAGCTGCAGGAGGGAGAAGGCTTCTGGAGAGCTCTCAAAGGGGCAGCCTGGCCTTGGTCACCTTATCAAACATCTGGGCCTCAGCATTCTGTGGTGCAGAGTGGACTGGGGCGGAGTTTAGAGACAAACGTGCCCCGTGGCGTGATGTTCTTAAATGGGAACCCCCCCTTGTCGTTACACTCAGCGGAAGTAACTTCACTCAGCTGTTACCAGAACAGTTGTGCCCTCAAAGGAAGGAAACGTAACTTAGGAAAATCTAGAAGTCAGAAGTGGACCACAAACTTTCCTACAAACAGATTCTCTGCAGGGTTCCTTTAAATTTTTGCTGCCTCAAGATACTTCCCGTAAGAGTAGGACTTAAGTGACCAAAATTCAATCAACTGCAGGATGAACCCTCAAAAAGTCCTGTTGAAGAGACCAGCTCTTTTGCAGGAACAGACAGATCCATTTAGAGATCCTAGTCTGGCTTCCCTTCCTCACTGGGGAAGCCTTAAAAAAGGAAGAGAAAGTTCAGGCCCCGTGACTGGAAGCACCCCCCCTCACCCCCACAACCCCCCAATCCCCAGGAGAGTTGGGGCTGCACCACCACACCCTCTGGCCGGAAGAACACAGACTCCCACAGACACAGAACACCCGGGTTAGATCTAGACATGGAGGCAGGCTGGTGAATGTTTCATGACTAGCTCCTGGAGAATTGAAAAAGCCCTGATACATGGTATTTGCCAATTTCCACAAATATTTCCACCGTGACCAGTTTCAAGCCACCAGTTAAGGACTTGGGAGCATACTGTTAGCACTTGCCTCCATGTCTGCATAAGGTTGGTTGGAAATAACCTCAAGGGTATACCATGTAATAAAACAATTAGGAAGTGATGAGTTTTGATGATTACCTTTGTTCATAATACAATCATTTAATTGTAAGGTTACACAATTTAATTTTTAATGATGGCTGTGTTTAACAACTCACTTGCCAAATTCCTGAAAATTTAGCATTTGGCTCTTACAAGCCAACATGAGCCAAATTCAGCATGCTCCTGGCTTGGGAGGTCCCTGGGGACCACGGAGAAAGGCCAGTGCAAACAGGATTCCCAAACAGCCCTCCCTGCCCCCACGGCCAGTCTCAAACATGTTAACACCTTTTTTTTTTTTTTTCTTTTTTTAAAATATTTATTTGAGAGAGTGAGCGTGAGGTTGGCGGGGCGGGGCAGAGGGAGAAAGAGAGAGAGGGGATCTCATGCAGGCTCCCTGCTGAGCACGGAGCCCCTGGGGCTCCATCCCAGGTCCCTGAGATCAGGACCTGAGCCTAGATCAAGAGTAGGATGCTTACCTGAGCCCCCCAGGTGCCCCATGTTCACATCTTTTATTTGCTTTATGACTCTTGAAATTACATCCTTAATTATTCGTTAATTATAATTATTAGTTTGATTTGCTTACCAACTGGAATGTGAGCTCTGTGGGAACAGAGAACCTGTTTGGTTCCCCGTCATGTCCCCAGTGCTTAGAACAGCACATCTGGGCCGTAGGCCCTCCGTAGTCGTGGATCCGTAGAATGAATGGAAGTAAGCCAAGGAGCCTTTGAGGGTTCAAATCCTGCCTCTGCTATAAAGGGCATTTTTCCTTGAGCTTCTTCCTTTAGCTGCAAAAGAAAAGGGTTTGAGTGGAAACCCCTAAGGTTCTCCGCCACTATTAAAACATCTCTGTCGGGTGCCTGGGTGGCTCAGTGGCTTAAAGCCTCTGCCTTTGGTTCAGGTCATGATCTCAGGGTCCTGGGATCGAACCCCTCATCGGGCTCTCTGCTCAACAGGGAGTCTGCTTCCTCCTCTTTCTCTCTGCCTGCCTCTCTGCCTACTTGTGATCTCTGTCTGTCAAATAAATAAATAAAATCTTTAAAAATAAAGTAAAATAAAACATGTCTGTCCCTGAGAAAGACACCCCATCCACACGATGCAGCCAGTCAGGGCAGCTAGTGCAGGGGTTTTGGGAACCGTTGGTTTTATTCTTTTCTCTGCAGACAGCTTTTTTAACCCTAAGTGCCAGGGACTTTCCTTGAGCAGCATGAGTGGTTCCTGCCCGGCCTTCTGGACTGTGCTGAGAGAGCCTGTGCCGTGGCGGCTGAGACTCCAAGGCCAATGTCATTTGCCACTGGGTGAATTGCTCTCGGCTCAGGATGGCGGGTCTGCCTGGGTGAGTTGTTCCAGCAGGATCGGAGCCCAGACTCCACCTTGAACGCAGAGCCCACTGAAGCCACACGGGGCAGCTGCAGGGGGCAGGCTGTGACCCTGTGTCTCCTGCACCAGGCTTTAGGGCTTAGGACAGTGTGGAAGAACAGTCAGTCCTTCGTGGTTCCTCTGTTTCTAATCCTCCGTGGATGATACTTTGTTAAAATACAGTAAAATGAGTATTCTCTCAATTTCTTTGCCTCCTCATGCGGGAGAAAACAGCATCCTTCCGCAGGCCTAGCTCTGAGGGCCGCGGCTCTGGGGGACCTTGGCCCAGGCTCCTTTCATTCCCACAGCAGCCGGCGGAAGCAGCCAGTGAGGAAACTGAGGCCGGGTGTGGTTCCGGACCACTCTGTGAGGAGCAGAGGGAGGCAGCGCTGCCCACCCCTCCCATGCCCCTGGAGGGGAGAGACTAGCACTTCTCACAGGAGACAGACAGAGTCCTCTGTTGCCCGCTCCTTGGGGGCTGTGATGACTGAGTCCAACCTCCTCTTCACCTGTGATGTTCAGGACAGAGACAGGAACAGAGCTGACCCCACACCTGGCATCTTCTACTGCATCTCATCGATCTTCCCAAACAGCCATCCTCTCCCGGGTGAGTGGAGGGGGGCCCCAAGACCCTCCCCCAGCTGCTGAATCTGGATGCACCCACAGACCTTCCTGGGGTAGCAGCTGGCCCCCAAATCCATCTGCTTTGGGGAAGCACGCTAGGACTTTCTGCCGTTGGCCCTACATTTCTCTTTCTGGGATGAGCTTCACTGCACCTGAGATGCCGATTGGCTTTCTCTGAGGCACGGGGCCGGGTGTGGCTGGCAGGGCCGGTAGGAGGGTCTGGGCAAGGTGAGAAAGGGAAGCGATCCCGAAGCCAGAGTGGTAATGAAACAAACACTCACGCTCCCCGGGCATTTCCTCACCTCAGATGCTGCCCGGGAGCTCTCCGGGAGGCCTGGCTTTTCATCAGCCAGAGAACCACCGCCCAGCTTTGCAAATGAGGAAATTGAGGCACAGAAAGGTGAAGACATTTCCTGGGGCCACATGGCAAAGGAGAGATTTGGGGACCCAGACACAGGCGAGGAGATGGTGCCCTTCATCGTGGCACCGCGCTGCCTTCTGGAATCGAGCGGGGAGCCAGTGCAGCTCCCACATCCAGGCCCGTTACTCAACAGATGGGAAACGCAGGTCGAAAGAGGGGTGGAGGCTTCCCTGTGGTCACATGGGGCGTGGGCCGGAGCCCAGGGGTCTTACCCTCCAGGGTGGGGGTGGCAAGGGAGGCCCAGATGGGCACCAACAGGGTGCCCTGCCCACACTGTTGGAGAAAGGTCTTGGGCATGGAGTCTTGGCTTTAGTAGAAGGTTCAGAAACTCTGTTTCTGCGTTAGTCCAGCCATGCTTGCAAGCAACAAGCTGGGTGTCCCATTTCCTGTGTCCAAGGTATTGCTCCCAGCAAAAGGCAAGGGGAGGAGGCAGCCTCCTTACTGGAATCACTATTGTCGAGGGTGGGAAGAGCCCAGAAGGTTGGACCTGAATGCGTCATTCTGGAGATGGGGAAAGGGAGGCCCAAGAATGCCAGAACCTGTTCTGCAAACTTGTCCAGTGCACCGAACTCACAAAGGGTGTTGTGTTGGGTTGGTGGGTTGGTTGGTTGAGGGGATAAAATCAGAGAACGGGTGAGCTGGCAGAAAAATAATACGTCCCCTGTCCACCTCCCCTTGTTGTGTAGATGAGAACCTGAGGACAGCGTGGCCATGGGTGGGGACAGGAGGGTGCTTTCTGAAGCTCAGAGCCTCGAGAGGAACTTGTTTTTTGAAACATCGTACAACGAAAACCATTGACTGTCTCCTCTGTGCCGGCTGATTAATGATGAATCTTCCATCTCATGGTGAGGCGTGTATGCCTGTGTCCAGATAGAGGGGACATTGCCCCAAAGGAGAGGCATACACTGCTGCAAGGGAGATTAAAAATTTAACGGGGAGATGTCCTTTGGGGAGTGACACTGTCATCGAAGCCTAAAGGAAAGGAGGAGGGTGCGCAGGTGTGAGGGGGCAGGGAAAGGGGTCCCGACAGAGCATGTGCAAAGGTCTTGAGGCAGGAAGTGCCTCATTTTACAGATGAGGACACCAGAGCCCAGAAATTGGCAACTTACCTAATTTAGTGTCTCAGAATCTTCCTGTTTCCTTTCCTGCCTTTTCTTGAAAACTTTTTCTAAAGAGAGAGGCAAGAGGTAAACAACTAGTGGACGAAGGAGTTAGTGGTGGAGCTAAAAGTACCAGGAACCCCTGCCCCCACCCCCAACCTCATCATGCCAAGGGAGTTTTAAAGAAAACCCTTTATCTGGCCATTCCCTAACCATGTAACCTTGAATAGAACAGATAGCCTCTCTGAACCTCTGTTTCTTCATCTGTGAAATGGAGTCCACCTTCCAGCTCTGAGGATCTCACGTGGACTCCAATGCAAGAGCTTTGTGCCGGCCAGCGTTAGAGCTAGAGCTGGGTGTTGTGGGGGCTGCTGGGCTCCCGTCCCCTGCCTTCCAGGGCTGCTCCTGAACCCTGGGTCTGAAGGAGCCTCTGTTTACCCCACTGCTGTACCATAGTCCTGAAACCCGCCGCTCAGCATTAACTACCTTTGGTAACTACCACGCTCCAGTCCACCGCCAAGGCGCACATGAATCTTGAACGGTGAACTTCTGAGACAGAAAGGTAGAAGCCTGAGCACCTGCTGTGTGCCCAGCATCTCAGGGACACTATACATGTAACCCCTGCCACGGCCCTACAAGGTGGGGGCCTTTCTTCCCCTGGGTTGGGTAAGGACTGCCTGAGGTCCCATGGCCAGTGACAAGCCGCTCTGGGGTAGCCGGGGCCTCACCCTGCCCAGAGGGCCCAGGAGTCAGTAAAGGCGGGTGTAGCTGGATAGAGGGCACCTTGGTGGGGAGACCCATCAGCTGCTCTTCCAGCCAGGATCCTTTAAATATTTGGGGGCTGTTGGAGGAAATGGATTTGCAGTGAACACAGAAGGCGGGGCTCTCCTGGATTTGTAATTCTTTCTGCCCAAGAGTGTTTTCCAGAAGCAATAAGGGATAGAACTTGACTGGCGAAGTCGCTTTCCCAACTGGTGTGTGAATGTCCTGAAGAAAACATGGGCTGTCCCCCACTTTTCTGGGGTGTTCTTTCTCTTCAGTGTGTGTTTGAGCTTTCCCAAGCCAGACAGCTTTTGGGGAAGCTCGTTAGAGAATTATATTTTGGTTCTGTTTTTATCTGAAATTTATTTAAATGTAGGTGAGGACAGCTGTCTTAAAAAGGGGAAGCACTCTGCCTGTTGTTCATTTTGACTGAGTGGCTTGCTGTGTTCTTGAGTTGGCATCCTTGAACTTGGCTCCTTTTATTAATTAAGTACACAAAGTATTGCTTCCATTTCATAAAAGGCAACAATGCATTTTTGGAAAGTGTCAGAGAACCACCAGATTTACTTAATTAAGTGGATTTTTGTCCAGTTTTGAAAGTCATTTGCAAATGCGGGGAGGTGGAAAGAATAAAGTGATGGCTTTCCCACAGTCTCTTCACACAATTCACCACCATTACCACGTGAATCTGGTTCTGGCTGGTATTTTTTTTTTTTTAAACCTTGGTGAAATATACATAATGTAAAACTTACCATTATAACACTTTCTGGGCGAACCATTCACTAGCATTAAATACGTGTACATCAGTGTGCAACCGTCACTACCGTCCATCTCTGGAACATTTCCATCCTCGCCAGGGGAAACTCTGTACCCAGAGCAGTAACTGCCCATTCCCTCCGCGCCCCAACCCTTGGCAACCTTCACTCTACTTTCTGTCTCTGTGAATTCAATGATTCGAGGCACCTCATCTAAGTAGGATCATCCAGTATTTGTCCTTTGGCATCTGGCTTATCTCATTGGGCATAATGTTTTCAAGGTTTATCCCTGTTGAAGCAGGTGTCACAATCTCCTCCCTTTCCAAGGCCGAATCCTATTCCATTGTATGGATAAACCACACTCTGTCTACCCATCCATTCTTCCATGGACATCTGAGCTGTTTCTACCTTTCTGGCTATTGTGAATAATGCTGCTTAGACTTTGGTGCACAAATAGCTCTTCAGGGGGGCACCTGGGTGGCTCAGTCTGTTAAGCCTCTGCTCAGGTCATGATCACAATCCTGGGATCCTGTCCCATGCCTGCTTCCTGCTCAGCAAGGGGTCTGCTTCTCCTCCCTCTGGCCCTCCCCTAGCTTGCGCTTTTTCTCTCAAATAAATACATAAAATCTTTAAACATAAGTAAATAAAAAACCAAAAAACCCCAATTACTCCTTCAAGTCCTTGTTTACAGTTTTTTTGGGGGGTATATACCCACAAATAGGATTGCTGGATCGTATGAGAATTCAATGTTTAATTTTTTGAGGACCCACCATACTTGTCCTACATTTTGATATATTAGATCCAGAGTTGAGATCGTAGTCTATGTGTATTTTGGTGTCTGGCATTCTCATTTAATTTCCCATTTTATTAACTATTCTTCAAAAACAATGTTTCTTTAAAAGATCGTGTAATATTCCATTGCATTGCTGTTCCCACGTTTCTCCCTCCACTCATTGATTTCTGCTCTGCAGCAAACGATTTTAAAATGCCTAACCCCGGTGAGCAGGCTCGTGCTGTGTCCCTACTTGCCGGAGGAATACGCCACAAAAGTAGGTTGTTGCCTTTAAGGAATTTAAAAATTTCTCCTTGGGGATTCTTGGGTGATCATCCAATTCCGTGGTTTTAAAAGTTCTTTGTAGCCAAGGAAACTTTACGGCAAACAAAATAGCACACGGAAGCACAGCATACGATAACAGAGAAAAGGGGAGGTGATCCAAGGAAGGGTGGCCTGGGGGCTCAGAGCCCTGCTCTCTCGGCCTCCCCATCTCCCTCTTGTGATTCCCGAGGGCCTTTGGGAGATTCTGGGGTTCTCTAGAACACAGTTGGAAAAAATACCAGGGCGACCCAGTGCCTTTATTTTAAAGAAGAGAAGACATTTTGAGCAGGGAAGGGACTTGCCCGAGGACAAGTTCATTTTTGTACTTCATTCAGTCTTTTTTTTTTTTTTTTTCCAACACATGGCACTTACTGCTTGCATGTTGGAATCACTTAGAGAGCTTGTTAAAAATACAGTTTCCAGGGCACCTGGGTAACTCAGTGGGTTAAAGCCTCTGCCTTCAGCTCAGGTCATGATCTCAGGGTCCTGGGATCGAGCCCCGCATCGGGCTCTCTGCTTTGCAGGGAGCCTGCTTCCTCCTCTCTCTCTGCCTGCCTCTCTGCCTACTTGTGATCTCTGTCTATCAAATAAATAAATAAAATCTTAAAAAAAAAATACAGTTTCCAGGGATTCTTCTGGATTCCAAAGCAGTAGATGTGGGAGAGAGCAGGACTGGACCCTTCGCTCCCCCGTCCACACCAGGGGTGCTCTCATTCTAGCCCCCTGCATTTGCACATGCTTGTCCTTCAACCCATGGATACTCCTCCCCATGCAGTCACCCTTCAGACGCCGGGTTCGAACGGAGTCCCTTCCTCTCTGAAGCCTGGCACACAACCCTGTGTGGTACACCTTCCTCCTTCCTCCTTGACCCCAAAACAGAACCTCCCCACTTGCATTGATTTCTTATCACTGTAGGCAATAATTCCTTTCTTCAAGGCCTGGCTCCCCCCACTAGAATGTAAGCTCCTTAGGGAGGCTGTGTATAATTTCTGCATTCTCTACAGCTCCAGGCATACACTGGGTGCTTTGTGATTCTTGATGGGCTGGCATTGAATCTGGTACACACCCCATCTCTGGAGGATAAAAAAAAAAAAATCAGATAGCTGCAACATATGGAAGGTCAGATAGCCTATCGGAGCAGTGCCAAGACTGGCACTGGATGTCCTGAGGCTTGGCCCTCGGCACTGGCCACCTGCCAAGGAGGACAGCTGTCTGGTCTGGACAGAGAGCACTGGCCCCAGCTGCCTTATCCCTGAGTCCTATAATAGCCCAGATTTTCCAAAATTTAGAGAGCTCTGCCTGCCTGGTGATTCAGCGTGCAGGTTTGGATGCCTGAAATTTGCTTTATGAAACTTCAGCATAGGTAGGATCGGATTTCATCTGAGGCAGTGCACAGATGCTAAGAAGGCAAGGCTAGCGGGGGACGGCCAGCTCGTCGACCCTCGAGGATGCATAGCTGGGGCTGGGGGTCAGCCAGCATTGTATCCAGAGGCAGCTGTCACAAACCCGCCTGGTATTCCAGTTTGTGATCCACCAACTGACGCTTTTCTGATGAGCACACTGGATGCTAAATTTTCTTTTTATTGGGGAAACAAGTGACTTGTTTGTTTCAATGAGGAATTGTTATACATGGGCTCATACTACTGAAATTGAAGTATTTATGGTTGTTTATGGTATTTATGATGTTCAGATGGGCTAAAGGAGCAGTGATTCACTCCTGGCCCTTGCAGGAAGATGGCATAGGGTCCCTTACTCTGCTTGCCCTGTCCTAGCCAGGAGCTCTGGGTTCTGCAGGGTAGGTGGGGGGATCAAATCCTGCTTCTGGAACCCAGGCACGTGCCTCCACCCTGGATTCCTTTGGCATCTGGGGAAGCCCACAGACCCCTGAGAATGTTTTAAAATCTGAAAAATAACAATAAATGAGATTATAGCAGAAAGGACTCAAGTTGAACTATCGTTATTAAAATACTAAGAGCAGAGGTCGAGTTTCAGCTCAGAATGAGAGGTTTCCGCATCTGCAGAATGGGGGTGATTCGTACGTGTTTCAGAGTTGAGTGAGAACTGAATGAGTGTAAAGTGCTTAGAACACAGCCTGGCATATTGTGTGTTCAATAAAGAGTAGCATTTGCTGCTGCTACAGCTACTATTACTAGTTATTGTATAAAGTACTTATTCCTGCTCTTCGGAGCTCACGATATGGCTTGGGAAACGCTATACATATGAAGTAGTAATTAGAAGGAGAAGTTCAGGTGCAGAAGGAAAGCTTGATAAAGGGCCAAGGGGAGCTCCAAGAGAATGCCATGGCTCCGGCTGAAGGATTACAAGTAGTGGCTAAGCTTTCGGGCCCACCAGGCTTGGATAGTTCTGGCCCGGCCCTTAGCTGTTGGAGCTGGGCAAGCCATATCATCTCTCTGGGCCTCGATTTCCTTCTCTGTAAAGTGGGATAACAGTAGAACCCACTGTGAGCCCTGCCTCCTCGTCTCCTGTGATCACTGAAGGTGACCGTGTGGTCAGCCCAGTTCCGACCCCAGGAGGCTTCCAGGGCTGCTTGGCACCCTGGGTCCTTGTCCCTGGTCAGTCTCTCCCTTTCCCCTCCCAGCACTCCTGGCACCTGCTGCTCACCTGCGGGCTCTCAGGTGCAGTCTCTCTTGCTCTTATCAAATGATCTAGCTATTTCAGATAGGGGGAGTCTGTAGACAACAACCCATTCATCTTCCTTATTCTTTTCAAAAAGCAGGTGAACGTTCAGCCATCATTGGGACTTGAGGAGAAGATTTTTCCAGGGCATTGGAGAACTGTTCTCACCTCCTCTGCCTTGTGTGTGGCCATGCAGGGCTCTTAGTGATGAAGAAGGTGAGGTTTTGACAGGGAAGAGGGTAGACCAAGACCTCGAGAGTCGCCTACTCTGTGCAAGATGGGCTGCATATCTGAGTCGGGATGGAGTAGGTTATAGCGAGAAGTAGCCCCTCGAGGCTAGGGACCAGACCCATAGAGGTTTATTTCCTACTCTAACAGATACGGTATCCAGGGTCAGCTGGTGGCTGTGTCCCTCACGGCCTGGGAACCAGGCTGCTAGAACACCTTCTTGAATATACTCCATGGCACAGAGACAAGAGAGGGGGTCTTTCTCTGGCTATTGAATAGCCCACTCTTACCACATTGGGCCGATGAGTCGCGAGTCCCCAACCACAAGGGGACCAGGAAGTGAAATCCTGTAGTGAAGATGGGGAGCTGGAAATATTTGGTGGGACAGCATTAGTGAGACCTGGGCAGTGGGGGGTGGGGGGTGGGGGGTTCCCTTCTGTGCCTAGCTGAGGTAAGTAGCCCAGGTGGTGTAGACAGAGCAGCCTATGGACTTTGCATTGTATGTCCTAGGAAACCACAACCCGATTAAAACCCCAAGGCCACGTCTCAGCCCCAGACAGAAAAACAGAAAGGCACACATGGCTGCCGTCATGTCTGGAGAGAACAGAAGCAGAAACTCAAGTGAAGAATGGACCCGTGAGGAGGGCAGGCAGTACCTCCTCAGAGCTCCAGGCCCTAAGCGTACAACCAAGGCCAAGGCAATGGGATTGAACTGGGCTTTCACACCACATTCTTCATAACAGACTCATGTGATGTGGCCTCAATGGAGCTCATATTTACAAAGTTTTGCTCCATTTCTGAGCTGTTTTATGTTTATGCGTGAGGATGTTTTTTTTCTGAATTGGTTGCCTCTCTTAGCTTCTGCCCATCCCGTGCTCACCTTTTCCCAGTGACCTTTCTGTCAGAAAGCCCACCGTTGGCATCCCCAAATCATTCAAGAGCAGTGGGGCCAAGGGAGGGGAAGAACAATGATGTGGCCATCGCTGGCAGAGGCTTCTGGAGTTTTCTGGGCCACAAATAAGGAAAGTTGGGAAGAAGACTGTTGATGGCGGCCTCCAGCCCCTCCCTGAGCCCTTCGATTTTCTGTGCTGTGGTTTAGAGGCATCTTGTCCTGGAGAGATGCCAGACACCTGGGTAGCAGCCCTGATGTCATGTCATTGCCAGGCGGAGCAGTCATTTCCCTTCCTCAGAGCCTCAGTTTTCTCAGCTACAAAAGGCTCAGGAGACAGGGGGCATGCTTAAGGGTAGAGTGACCTTGGGTAGTAAGGATGTTCCAGCAGCCCCATGGGCAGGTGGCTTGTGAGACTGTGTTCCGATTCTTCCAGAAAGCTGTGGAGCTCAGAGTACGGGAGTGGCTGCGTGTTGGGGGGCTCCTTTGTCTTTCCTGTGTTGGGACATTCACCTCGATCACAGAATGCATTTGGCAGCGCAATACTTGGATTCTGGGCTCAGCTTCTCTCCAGAGCTCCATGGGAGTGAGGCCATATTGGCTAATCCTTGTAGACCTAACAGGCTGAGCAGGGCCAAGTGGACACGAAATCAGTACTTATTTTATAAATGAATAAACAAGGGACTACATCATTCCCTTCCAATTTGACTGAAGCAGTGACCTTCAGACTTCCTATGGGCCAGAAGCAGGTTGGGAGAAACTGGGTTTGGCTCCATCCAAACCCAGCTTCTGGCCCAAGTTGAGTCTCCTTGGGCAAGTCCCCAGATTCCTCTACTGGTGGGAGGAGCAGTACTCACCCTGCCTCATGGGCTAGGGAGGCTCCAGCAGGTGGGAAGATTTGAAAAGGCCCCATCCAAAGGACAGGCTGGTTGTTTTTAGGACCCAGGAACATGGCAGATTCTTTGGGAACACAGAGCAGGGGATGCTATGAGCTGGAGAGTTCTGGAATAATCATTATTAGGAATTAAGTAGCTGCCACTGAGCACTTATTCCAACATCAGGCCCTGTGCCACGCACTGTTTGTGTACCCTGTCATTCACCATGGTTGAAGAGAAAGGCGTTGTTACTCTCATTTTACCGGTAAAGGCAAAGCACAAGTGATAGAAACGGGGACGGTAAAAACAAAGGAACAGGAGACAGACTCCTAGGGGGAGAGGAGTGCTGACTTCTTTCTGCCAGTGGTCGCGCGCACGGCCTGCCTCTGTGCCAAGGCCAGCACGGGTAGCCTGACGGTAGAATCAGGAACTGATACCTGTAAACAGCATTTGGCATTTGTAGGTACACATATCACCAGATATGGACTTGGAAAAGTGCAGGCAGCAGGTCTGATTCAAGCTGTGCATAGCTACGTCCCAGCACAGTCCCCGGTACGGGGGAAATGCCCTTCACGTGTGTATTGCTGGAATGAACGCTGGTGGGCATGGCTTTGCTGAAGTGTGAGAGGAAGAGCGTGTTTGCTTGCAGAGGAAAGAGTTGGATTTCCGAGGAGCTGTCGGGTTCGGTGGGGAAGGCACGGCTCTGTGGACAGAGAGAGCTTATTGGCTTTGTGATCTTGTCTGTGTTACTTAACCTCTGAGCTCCAGTTCTCTGCCTGGGAAATGGAGAGCATCATCACTGATCAGAGTAAGGATCAGATGAAATGGCGCATGTAAATGAATGATATGGTAGCCTTTATCCTTACTAATAACATTCTAGGAAGCAGAGATCAGAGATCGGTGACACACTGAAAAGATGTGCTTTAAACCATCAGAAAAGTCTAGAGATGGGACACCTGGGTGGCTTGGTTGGTTCAGTGTCTGCCTTTGGTTCAGGTCATGATCTCAGGGACCTGGGATCGAGCCCCACGGCGGGTTCCCTGCTCAGCGGAGAGTCTGCTTTTCTCTCTCCCTCTCCCCCTCTCCCCTGCTTCTGCTCTCTCTCTCTCTCTCTTTCTCTCAAACAAATAAATAAAATCTTAAAAAAAAGAGAGAAAAGTCTAGAGATGAAACAGTTCCCCATCACTAGAAGCCTTCAAGCAGAGGCTGTCTGGTATGCATGCTGTCAGTGGTGAACAACTTTTGGGGACAGGCTGGCTAGTGAGACCCTGGGAGCATTGACAGATTACCACTGGCATAAAAGCCAGAGGGACTTGAACTCTTGCGGATGAGAGTGACTTGTTAATTTCTCTCATGTCACCTGGCAGACGTCAACCAGCCAGGGCAACACACAGGGGCAGCGAGGCTGGGACTGGGAGCTGGCCCCTTGAGACGCAGGCTCTGCCGGTGGGAGGGAGAAGAGGACCCGGGCAGGGGCCAGCCTGAAAACCTTTCCTTCTCTCCCCGTGCTATGCTCGCTTGCGGGAGGACCTCCCACCGCAGCTGAGGGAGGCGGAGGCTGCTTGGAACTTGCCTCTCGGCGGTTGTGATCTCAGCCAGATGAAGCCGTGGATTAGGCACACCTGTTGGCTCTGCGCCCCACCCAGAGTGCCTTTCTCCAGCCAAAGGCTGGGGCCTCCCCTTCTGTCTCTGGTGTTGGGAGCCCCATCACAGCCTAGGGCTCTGAAAGCCCCAGCCGCCCCCTATGCAAGGGTCTGCAGCCAGAGTCTGTGGCCGGGTTGGAGGGGGGCCGGGATGCACGCAGAGCAGGAGACCCTAGCCCAAGCTTTTCATCTGCCAGGAGGTGGAGGGTTAGGGGGAGAAGGGGGGGAAGCGTGGGAAACAACCCACACATGCAGGGAGTTGCCTGAAATGGGACGCAGAGCCAGGACCAGAACCACCTCTGGGGTGGCGCTCCTTGCAATTCTCAAGACAGCAGCCACCTTGCCCAGACACATGTGTGTGGCCTTCTCCTCTCGTCCAGCGGCCAGGGGGCCCTGAGGGGGTCCGACAAGAGCTGGGACTCCAGATGTCCTCACCGGTCTCTGCCTGCTGCCCTCCCATGGCTGTCTTGGCTGCCAGGGTCCTCTCGGGCTGTTGCAATTCCTTTTGTTCCTGGCTTGACCCCCTCCCACTCCCCGCCCCCATGCCCTGCCTCTTAGCAGTGCCCGCCTGGTTTCAGGGCGGTGCCTATTAGGAATGTCCCGCTTTGCCCTCTATGCTGCTGGGTTGAGCACTCACCAGACCTGCCCGCTCTTGCCTGTGTGCTGGCATCTCCCAAACTGCACCCCTCCCGGCCTCAATCTCTCCAGGACACCCTGCTGAGTGGGCTCCAGCAGGTTCTTCGAACCTGAGGCATATAGGACAGAACTCAGCAGCTCCCCAGACTCCCACCCTTTGCACTGCATTCTTCAGAAGCACCAGTACTAGTCCACTCCGCTGCTGCACCCAGGAACCTGAGCACCAGCCGAGGGCAAACTTGCAAACGGCAGCGAGCGGCTGTTTCACCGGACTCCTGGTGCGGACACTGACCTGGGCCCACGCTGGACACCCAAGCGTCGACACCTGCAGTAGCGTGGACTGCACTCGTCTCCACCTCGCTCCCTCCATCCCACCGCTCACTGCCAGCAGCGCTCGGATCACGGCCGTCCACTTTTTAGAATAGTTAACATTTACTGAACACGCAGGTGCCAAGCCCTGTGCGACGCATGCGGCGTAGCCCACGAGATGCACAGAGCATCAGCTGTTGTTTCGCTTTGGTACAAAACGAAAGTTTTGATGAAAATGAAAGTATCTGCCCACAGAGTTGACGTTCTGGTAGAAGCAGAAAGATACTTTGAAGAAAAACAGGGGGCGACTGGGAGGCTCAGTGGGTTCAGCGTCGGCCTTCAGCTCCGGTCATGATTCCAGGGTCCTGGGGTCGATCCCTGCATCAGGCTCACTGCTCAGTGGGGAGTCTGCTTTGCTTCTCCTTCTCCCTCTGCTTGTGCTCTCTTTCTCTCTGTCAAATAAATAAATAAAATCTTAAAAAAAGAGAAAAGATAAATAAGGAACCTACAAAAAGAAAGTCATTCTAAATCCAGGAATTTCTCCCCCACGAGGTGACACTTAAGCAAAGCTGAAGGAACATGTACTTCACGTAACCCAGTTTGCTGTGTCACTCCCAAGAGAGAATGTCTTTTGTGACTGCCCTAAACGAACACTCCCAGCTTGCAAACATTTGGTCTGTAGGGTTGTCACGGACGCTTAATCCTCATTCCTCTGCAGAGATAATCAGGGTGGGATCTTGACCTTCATTTTTCCCAGCCAGAAGTGGTCTTGGGTGCTGGGCCAGGCCTTCCACACCTGGGCTGCAGTCACCTTGGCCATAACTCTGAGGTCCCGCTATCTTCTGCCTCGAGGTGTGGCCGGTGGACAGCTACCGCATGCTCGCTGCTAGCTCCTAGATCCATGGGCTGCCAGGACCAGATGGGCCCTAGTTACCATGAATGAGGAGATGAAGCACCCCGGCCAGGCCCTGTCTGAGCTCTTCCCTGGGTGGCCTCTGGCCTCCTTCGAGCAGCACAGCTGTATGGCCCGAGGCTCATTTGCTGGGTTTTTTCCTTCTCAATTCCAGGAGTGACCACAAGTGTATGCTCCTTTGTTTTGAGAGTCTGAGCATGACCATAGATCGGGGAAGGAGGAAGACCATACCAGAACCTTAAGAGCTGAATTTTCTGCCTTCCGGGTTCGCACACTTAGTCAAGCTGCTATTAGCCAGCCTGGAGCCTGTTAACCCCACGGCCTGCAGAGCATCTCATGGAGGCTGCCAGGGGAGAAAGAGCAGCCCCGGACTCACCAGCTGGGGACCTTGAGAAAATCCCGGAGGCTCCCAGAGCCTCCTTCTGTTCCGACCACTCTGTTGGTGATTTTGAGGATCACCAGGAGGGGCTGCCTTGTCATCTGAGAAGTGGGGCCTATGAGAAGTGCTTGTGTGTGAAAAGGGACCAGTTTATCTTAGCCTCCAGCCTCTGTGATCTTTCCTGTTTGCATTGACCATGGCTCCAGGTCTCTGGATCGTTGAATGCAGTAGATCATCCCTGGACCCTAGTAGGGAACTCAGTGGTGCTCAGTAAAGGTAAATGGAAAAGGCACATTCATGACAAAGTTTCACCAAGTGGCCACACCTGTATAACCACTACCCAGCCCAAGAAGCAACAGGACCAGCCCCCTAGGAACTCCTCTGGGCCCTTTCCGACTCTCAGCCAACCCCGTCCTTAACTTCTAGCACTGCAGGTTGGTTTTGCCTGTTCTTGAACTTTAAATAAATGAATTCACCCAGGACTCCTTTCTCTGGGCCTTGTGTGTGTGAGAGTCACCCTGTCAGTCTTAGCAGCTGCAGGTGGCTCGTTCTCATCATGGTGTGCAGAATCGTACTCTAGGACAGGACTGAGCTGCTCTGAGGATGGGCCTTAGGGTCGTTTCCAGTTTTTGCTGTGCTATGAACGTTCTGGTCCCGTGTCTCTTGGTGAGCTTACAGGCTTTTTCTTTTGTATTCAGATCTAGAGCACAATGACTGGGTTGCAAGGCACACCTTTGTTCACAAGCACATTCTTGGGACTTCCAGACCCTAAACACTGTGGCCAACCAGCTCATGCCCCCTGAACAGGGGGTGTGAAATTTGGTTCAGAACAGCAGTAAGAGGCTGGACTTGACTGGACTCCTGGACTTTGGTCCCCTCTCCCAAGTCTGGGGTTTCCAGAATGTCCTCCCAGGAGGCATGTGGGGCCCCTCAGGAGGGTTGGAATGGAGGCGGGGTGGGGGGGGGCTTGGGGGGGGGGGACAGGGACGTGGGGGCTCTGAGCTTCATTTCCCTGCCTCAGCCAAAGCACTCTGTGTGCTGTTTTGCATAGCGGTGTTCTGAGAATGACTTCCTGTGGGCTTTTTGTTGTTGTTGTTGTTTTTTAATAAAAGTTTGAGCTGTTTCAGTGTTTGAAAATCCACTGCACTAAGGTCCTTTCCAGCTGGAAAGTTCTATTTTGGGAGCAGGAGGTGGGTGTAGGAAGGGTTAAGCATTATTCAGCCAAAGAGCAGGGTTGGGCCTCAGTGACCTTTTAAAGTTCTTATAGCTCGGTTTTCGATGCGGGAGATCTCATAACATTCTGTAAAAATAGTGTTCAAACGAAACAACTTCCGAAGTTCAAAAGATGTGGAGGAGAGGCTTAACCTTGAGGAACATCTAGGTAGCATTTCGACAAGAGTGTTGAGGACTCTCCCCCTTGTCCACCCACCCCTGCATTTTTTTTTTTTTTTTTAACCTCTCCATTGGCTCTTTATTCTAGTAGTCACTTGGGGACTTCTGGGCTCAGAACAGTTCCCATTTTTGCCAGGGAGTGGGCAATGTGAGCAGCCTGCAGGTTCCTCTCAAGGTGGTGGCCTTCTATCCTCCAACACTAGGCTTAGTTTGGGCCTGTAGTTTCACGGGGTGAGGGAGGCCCGGCCACTCGTGGGCCCAAAGAGAAACATCTCTGCCTTGGCATGTAGCTCTGAGTCGAGGCCTGATAAACAGCCCATTTCCCGGGGCCAGCAAGGAACAAAGCCCCTGGCTGCTGCGGGATCCGTCTACCCCCCTCTTCCTGAAACAGCTGTTTATTCTTTTGACAGGAGTTGGAAGGCTGCACCTTCCCTTCCTCCCAGCCCTGCCTCCTTCTGCAGAGCGGAGCTCAATAGAACTTTGTTGTTTTGCCTTTTACTCTGCGGGGAGAGAAGCAGACGATGAGGTATGTGAAATGTTGAAATTATTTGCTTCTGCCTTGTTGGGGTCACTGGGGAAGGTGCAAGCAGGCTCCGAGGCATGGACCCACCTGGGGGAGGAAACTTGCTCTCCCCTTGACCTCTTGCTGGTGCCCTCAGCAGTCCCAGAAGAAGACAGAGTCTTCCCTTCCTGCTCTAGAAGCTGGAGCCGTGGGACGCTGGCTCAGGGATTCACTGTAAGCTCTTTATTTTGCTCCCCCAGGGGCTGGCTGGCTGGCTGGCTGGCGTGGCTGCGGCCTAGGCTTTTCTCTCTAGGATTCCAAGGGCTGTGCAGAGGCTGGAGGGCCCGGGGCTGGCGTTGTGGGTAGACCCAGAGCCCTCCCACGGCACTGCACACTTCATTTGCCATATTTCTCTTGGGAAAACCCTGGCATGGTGACTCCTGGGCCAGGCAACAGGGACAGGCTTGCTGGATCCAGGCCTTAAGAGTTCCTGAAGGGGATTCAGGAAAAGGCACCACAGAGGTACCTCAGGGAACAGGTTGTTCCGTTTGTGGTGGCTGGAGCGACAATTAGTCCTGTGTTTAGTCTGAGACCTGACTCTTCATTTCCTCTGCCTGTGTTTACTCTGAGCCTCATAATGGAAAACATCACTGGAAACAGCCTTCTGTAAGCTCCCCCCACACACAGATTGTTCCATGTTTCTTCCAATGGGGAACATTTCCGTGTAACACCCACCATCGCCGCGGGGTTTTCAGATCAAGGGGCCCTCTCCCCTCCTCACCCCCAGGCAGCCTCCTCTACTGAGAGCGGGGCCTGGGAGACCGAGGGGCTGCTTTTCAGACTCCCCTTCTGGGCGAGTGCAGTGACCTCAGTCTGTGTTAAAGCTGTTTGCTCAGCTAGAAGCCGCTACTCTGACCACGATGAGGGATGAGCGAGGTAGAGTGGGTGAGGAAGGACCCACCGGGCACACGGGAGGAACCTAGAAATGGCAGCGCTGCTCAGCCGGTGCTCACCCGCTGGCCCCAGGAGAAGCCAGCCCCTCAGGGAGTCCAGCCTGTGAGTGGCCAGCTCTGGGTCCGTTGGGACTCAAGTGATTATCGTGTGATTATCAAGAGAGACAAGAGGAAAGGATATGTCAGAGAGCCCCAGGTGATCAGTCTTCATGCTTTTTGAGAAAAGAGGATCAAAAGGGTGGACACTGAAGCCTGACTCCCTGGGCCTGAATCGCATCTCTGCCACTTTGTGCTGTGTGACAATGGGCAAGTTACTTAACCTTTCTGAGCCTCCATTTTCCTATCTTTAAAACGGGGATGCTGCTAGAGTGACTTCACAGGGTCGTTATGAGATGCATCTGAGAGACTACTGGTAAGACTTTTGGCCCAGGGCCTGGCCTAGTTCAGAGGGCAAGCATCCAAGTGTTGAAGGGCCTGAAGCTTATTTCATTTTCCAAGCCTTCTTCAAGAAAAAGAACTCAGAATTGCGAGTACAGTATTAGCATGGAAATGAAGATTAGAATATGAGAAGAGATAACATAGCAAATAACACTGACAAATACTTCAAATAGGACTAAATCCAGGAAACGACATCATAATAAAATGATGTGAAAATCATAGAAAGACGATTAGTCTACTTAGCTGCCTAATGCATCTGTCATAGTCTGCATAGTCTTAGACTGCCTCTTTATCTGACAACGATTTTGCAGTATCATTTTTGATCGAGACAAAGAACAAATCCATTTGGCCTCTGGCACGGTTGACCAACATTACTTTTTGTTACTGAGCGTTCAGAAACGTTTCTTAGAGCTTCACAACTTAGTGGTGCCACATCGGTACATCTCTTGGCTGTTTCTCCCTCAGAGGACCCAGCTCTTTGACCCTGGAGGGGTTAGGGATGGGGTTCAAGGTGGCTATGAAACCTGGATCACTGTGACCCCTGGGCAGGGCGCAGAGCAGCATCTGGGTAAAGTCCTTCCTCAGGTGGGCAGCTCCTGGGTGCTCAACCAGGTCCACCTGGGGCAGGCTGTTACTGGGACCCAGGTGCGCAGGCGGGGAGTGGGATCAGTCCCTCGGCCCCACCTGCAGCCCCAGGACAATGCTCAAAGCTGGAACCATCCTCCAGATAGGGGCAGCACTCCTTGCCTCAGGAAACATACAGGCCTTCCTGACCCACTCCCCACCCTGATGATCTGGCCCTGGCTTGCAAGGAGGAGTAGCTCCATTCGTTTCTGGTTAAGTCAGCCTCTGTGCTCAGCGCATGCTGGCTGGTGCCCCCACCATTCTGTTGTCACAGCAAAGAATCCCCCTAGGCCATGGCAGCAGGAGTTCCCTGTGTGTGAGGGAGCTGCCCTTGTAGAGTGAGACTTCTAGCCCCCACCTTCCTGGCCCGCCCACCTTGAGCACCGGGTGGGGATGGGGGGCACCATGCTGAGTAGCTGGGTCCTGAACCTGGGGTCCTGAGCCTCAGTCATCTATTGGGGTGGGGGTGGGTTCCCCCTGGCTCTTCTGTATGGTACAGCCTCCAAGGACTCAGACTCCTCTCTCAGATAAAGTCAAGAGCTCTACTTCAGAGCCACAAATACAGAAACTCTCCCGTGGAACAGAGTCCTTATCATGATGGCTGCATTTGCGGCGTGTTTGCTGATGGCCAGGCACAACGTGCGGGCATAGACACCGTCCCCTTCAGTCCTTTCTCAGGAACCCTGGAGGAGGGTGTTTAAAGCTCCATTTTTTACATGCAAATAGAGGCTCTGAGTACTTGCTCAAGGCATGCGTCCAGGAGTGCTGATTCCAGAGTCTTCCTGCTGGCCTAGTTTCCACCTGGAGTGCTGGGTCTAAACATTACCGTGGCAGATGTGGAGGACTCAAGAGGGTTTTGCCCAAGGTCATGCGCACCCAGTTGGTTCCTCTGCCCTTCCCTACCCTCCCACCTGCTTTGTTCTGGTTTGCAACACTTGTCACTACCTAACCTGTAGCCTTTCGGAGTCTCTTCGTTGAATGCAATAGTCCAGAAGTGACTTAAGACTAGCAGGGGTCAGCCTCATGGGGAGCGTGCCGCTGGGTTCCCGGGTTTGGGGGAGGAATCAGAGGCAGAGGGGAGGCTCGTTAGCCTGTGGGAAGGTCTGGTTTCCCTCTGCTCGATTTCTGTGCTCCTGAGATAATGGCTTTTCCAGAGTTTCTGAGTGCTTTGTTACTCAGCTGAGACGTTACCCCCCTGACAAGATGAAGAAAACATGGTCCACCAGAATTCCTTTCAGAGAGGAATTCAGGTTAGAAGGAATATCTTTACTTAGCCCCAGTGGGGTAGAACTCCAGAGATTATCCAACAGGGGTGTGTGTGTGTGTGTGTGTGTGTGTATTGTTCTGTGTGGGACAGGGTGGGGGTGATAGGGGAGAATTAATTTATGGGCCACATGGAGAAATCCATCCAACACGTCACATGGAAACTGCTGTGAGGGCCACGCTCTACGAGGAGCCCAGGGGCAGCCCGTGTGTGGGGTTGGAAGCATTTTGGGGGAAAAAAATCACAAGTGTGACAAGAGGAGATGGTGGGGGGATTCGGTGGAACTGGACCTGGTTGAATCTTCCAAAGGGTGGCCCGGAGCCCCATTTCCCCACATGAGACAGGGTGGCAATTTTCAGCCCAGTTCTGTTCTCTACCCCTTAAATGAAGGAATTCAGAAGCAATCCCACATTTCCATCTTGATGGGGAAGAGAGCCAACCACCAATTTTCAGAATTATCCAGTTCTGAAAATTCTGAGACAGAAACCCAAGAGAAGGACTCGTAGACCACATCAACTGCCAAAGGCCTTATTTTGGTCCAGAGAGAAAAATTAAAATGTCTTAGAAGATGAGTGGCTACCTTGCCAAGCCTCCCTTCCCCCGGGGACTTGGATCCCAAATTCCAGGAAGCACAGATACACCCATTTCAAGTGCCTCGCTGAAGGACACAGTATTGGCTCCCTGGAGAAGCTTCTGGTTGTAAGTCTCCAGCAAGAGCGATGACTGGCCATGATGAGGTTCAAGCCGTCAGTGAAGTCCAGAAAGGCACGGGCTTCCAGAGTTGCCTCTGATGCTAGCTTCTGAATTCAAACAGCCTGCGCATATTTGGAGAGGTGATGGGGAGGTGTGTCTGATTGGGACGCTGCCCGGGGTTAAGTGTCAGCGATCCTTCTGCACCCCGAGAGTGTGGGTGTTTCTTACACTGGGAAACAGTCAGCATGGGCTCCTCAGCAGGAGGAGCTGGTGGAGCTCGGGGGGCTGGTGGCAGTGTGGTCACCTCCTCCGCACACGCAGGGTGTTGGTAGCAGGGCCCCTGGCTTGGGCTTGGTCAGTGTAATCCCACTTGCATCCCACGTCCAAGGAGTCTTCCTCAGGCTGTGGCTTGGAACAGATTGAGAAACCTTTAGGGTCCCTCATTAGCATCTACTTGCACTTTGTTGTTTAATAACACAGTCTTACGCTTTCTCTTCACATTTGTTTTGAACTCTTGCTAAGTACCAGGCATGGCCCCTGGTCTCACTGGAGCCTCCCAAAGGCCCATTTTATGAACTGGCATTTTGGGAGAGCATCTCTACAGTGCCAGGCGCAGGGAGAAGCATTTTGTGGACTCCGTCTCTTGTCATCACCATTTTCATCCCCATTTTATTTTTAAATAAGATTTTATTTATTTGACAGCGAGAGAGAGAGACAGCGAGAGAGGGAACACAAGCAGGGGGAGTGGGAGAAGGAGAAGCAGGCTTCCTACTGAGCAGGGAGCCCAACACAGGACTCGATCTCGGGACCCTAGGATCATGACCTGAGCTGAAGGCAGAGGCTTAACGACGGAGCCACCCAGGCGCCCTGCATCCCCATTTTAAAAGATGAGGAGACCAATTCAATTAGAGAGCCACAATCCCTTTACTGAAACTCCAGGGCCAAATATGTTGGCATTCAGAATTTGGGGGGCGTGGATAATATATCATGTATTAGGCAACGCCCTAGTACATGAGCGTCACTTAATAAAATACTTGAATGTTGATGGAAAGAAACATTTAAAACAGTCTCACTAAGTGGGATAAAGATTATAGAGAACCTTCTGCCAGTTAGGGCCCTGAGGCCAGTGGAATTTAAAAAGACTTTTGGTTCGGGGCGCCTGGGTGGCTCAGTGGGTTAAGCCTCTGCCTTCGGCTCAGGTCATGATCCCAGTGTCCTGGGATTGAGCCCCGCATCGGGCTCTCTGCTCAGCAGGGAGCCTGCTTCCCCCTCTCTCTCTGCCTGCCTCTCTGCCTACTTGTGATCTCTCTCTCTCTCTGTTAAATAAATAAATAAAATCTTTAAAAAAAAAAAAAAAGACTTTTCATTCTCAGAGGTTTTTGGAGCTATGCATGAGGACCTGAGGACCTACCCCAAGGTCAGGGCTCCCCAGCTCCATGTGCGTTCGTGCTGGCCCCCAGATCCACATTTCTCCGGGAGTGAAGACATGAGAGGTGGCCACAGTCCCAATCTAGATCTGTTCACTCCCAACTGTAGGACTTTTCTTGTACTTGTTGTCCTTTTGCGCCCTGTTTTCATGCCTTGGGAAGCTCTGTCACCTCCCCAGTGAGAGGCCTTCCCTGACCTCTGGAATTAATGGACTTCTAATTTGATATTCCCCACCCAGCACCCTGTCTCTCTTCAACCACAACTTCATGCAGCAGTCAAGACATATTTATGTACCTATTGTGTGCCAATGGATGGATGGATGGATGGATTGCCTGTGGGCATGGTAGGGAAAAGCTAGGTGGGGCTGAGAAGTGGGTGAGCCTAGACTTTAAGGGACCAGGGTCATCCTGAGGATGGGGCATGTGGTCAGTGTATCAAAGGCAACAGAGAGCCAGGGAAGGGATGATTTCCCACAGTCGAAGGCAGGAGGCAGCTGGAGCCCATGGGAACCATTTATAGCTACGCCCTCACCCATCCAAGTCCATGGTGGACCTGTGGTCAGAGAGTACACTTTCCCCCTGAGCCCCAGCGTGGCCTTAGGCTCCTTCCCCACTGGGAATTTATTAAGTTAGTCAATTCATTAAGTGAGCCCAATCTGCCATTGCAAGCCTGCTCAAATTAAGGTAGAACACACTTCTTAGCTCTAGTTAAATATTTATAAACATTTCCCCTTACAGGGTGGAAGCCTTGCTTAGAAACCGTATCTCACCTTGCATTTATTTAATCCATTTCTTCCTTTCTCCTTTTTTGTTTCCCCAGGAGAAAATAATGAATGTCAAAGGAAAAGTGATTCTGTCAATGCTGGTTGTCTCCACTGTGATTGTTGTGTTTTGGGAATATATCCACAGGTAACTGGGGAGTGCGGTGTCCACCTTTGACTTGAATCTCTTAGTTATCAGCCAAGTCACCAGGTTGAAGTTGAAATGGAGATTAACTGAAACAATGAAAGGCAGATTCCACCCTTCCTGTATCCCAAGCCCTGGACTATATTTAAAATCATTAGATCTCCAAGTACCTTGGAGCAAAATTCTCTTCCTTCCTGCTACAATCCGAATGTCCTGATTTTTATAACCTTGCCATTCCGGGTAGGCTATATCCAGAAACAGCAAGGCCATTGTAAACCCAAAATGTGACTTTAGATGATTTGTGCAATGAGCTGTGGGAATTACCTTAAGAAATTTCAGACAGGAATTTCATGAGAATTGCACCCTGAATTTTGTAATTCTAAAATATTTTCAGGGCTTAAAGGAGCAACTCAGAGTTGTTGACTTTTGCTATAAAATCCACTCCGAGTGGCGGGTGATTCATTTGTGCCTGGCTGCAACGCTTGGGGGTGTTTTGTTTTGTTAACTCTGGAAAGCAAAATGAATTAAACATTTCTGGGTTTTCACATTCATCCATGGGTTTACCCCAAATATACGTGCTTCTGTGCTTTGGGAAAATAAATGGTCTCAGAGGTTCCAGCTGGAGAGATTCCTAACAGAAAGAAGTCTCCGCAAACAGCTACAAATATGCAGGATGCCTTTGACTTCACTGGGACAGCTCCGTCTTGATCCAAAAAGTCCACCGTACAGCGATGGGCAGGGAGAGCTGTGTTGGCACGACTACCGCTATTTTCATGGTGGAGTGCTTTAGGAGCCCCCAAGTTAAAGATGACAGCCTGGATTAACATTTGAATTCTTTTAATTCTGAAATCCTAAAATTTGATGAGCCAGCAGGACCATCTTGGCTACTAAAAAAGGACATGTGCCTTTAAGAACATCAGTAGGAGGGGCGCCTGGGTGGCTCAGTGGGTTAAAGCCTCTCAGGTCATGATCCCATGATCCCAGGGACCTGGGATTAAGCCCAGCATCTGGCTCTCTACTCAGCAGGGGGCTTGCTTCTCTTCCTCTCTCTCTGCCTGTCTCTCTGCCTACTTGTGATCTCTGTCTGTCAAATGAATAAATAAAATCTTAAAAAAAAAAAAAAAAAAAAAAGAATATCAGTAGGAGGAGGACTCCCCAGAATATGGAGCTGTTATTCCCCGGAGTAGAGCATAGATCTAGCCCCTTGTGGAGCATTAATCTGTTTCATTCTGAATAGCTCGTTTTCATAAAATCAAGACAAGCTAGAGTGTGATCAAGTTCAAGGGGTCTACACCCACAGCTTTCGAATTGAGGGAGCTGGGGATACTTAGTCCTAAGATGAGTGGATTCAGAGTTGAGTGCAGGGAGCCTGGGATCCCTTGGGTACTCGAGGGCAGAGGAGTCTGGAGCTACCTTGTCTGGAACTGGTCCTCTGCCACCATGTACCACCTCTGTGACCCCAGGCATGTTACTCAGCAACTCTGTTCCTCAGTTTCCTTCTCTTTAATAGTACCTGCCTCATAGGCATGTTGTGGGGAGGATTAAATAAGTCATTGTATATAAAACATTTAGGGCAATGCCTGGGACTTAATAAGCACTCAGTAACTGCTAACTGCCATCATTGTCGTCATCATATTGGCTCCAGAGGGCAGAATAGGACCCGGGGATTTGACAAACAGAAGGAAGAGCTTGAGCAGCTAGAAGACTCCCAGCAGAAGAACAAGCATTCCATGGGGTCCCTGCCCCGAGTCTCGATGCTTGTGCGGATAACCCACTGCCTCTGAGTGCTTGTTTGTTTAAGCTTGCTGTTTTGAGTCTGAGCCAGAGTTGTACTTCCATATTTTGGGCAGCTTGCAAAATTAAAATGTGGGAGCCAAAAGCCCCAGTGTGCATTTTGGCACCAACCTCCCATAAACAGGTTTATTTTGCAGCGCTGGGCACTGGCTGAACAGTAACTAGAGCAGGTTCTGGCTGCTCTTTGGGACCAGGGTTTGGCACCCGGACTCTGGGCACATCATCCTCCAGTGTGAGCAATCTAATGAGGGTCTGCAAGAGGTGTAAATGGCAGCAGATCCTTTGCCACCTCGTGAGTTGGCCATGTGATGGTTTGGGGGGAGCTGAGGGCCCTAACCTGAGACAGGTGCACAGCACTGAGCTTAAAAAGGATTTTGACAGAACTAAATGGAACACATCAACTGACTGCACTCAAGGGGTTATGGTCAAGATGGAGCAGGAAGACACTAGAAGTAGAGAAAGACTATCAGGGTAGAGAAAAGGAACTGGCAGAGTTAAGAAGGCTAAGATTGATTATGTTTGGCTTGGAGGGAGAATCTATTTTTTGCATTGATTTACAACTGTTTATTGAGCACCTACTAGGTGCCGGGCACTATGCTGGGATCGTATCAAGAAAGGCACAGAAGAGATGGCATTTGAGCTGTGCCTTTAAGGATGAACATGTGGGAAATGTCATATATGCATCGTGGGTATCACGGTGACTGTTGAGATGCTGAAAGATTCTGAGGAGGAGAAGGAGAGGTTAGTCAAGAGAAGCAACAGGGTAGCAAAGCTGAATTTAGAAATTGGTGCCCTGAGTGCCAGGTGGCCACCTGAGAGGTGGGTCCCATCCTCATTCCCCTCCCCCTTCCACCTCTTGTAGCATCTGGAGTTGGATTCTCCAAGTTCAAATACCGGCTCTACTCCTCACTAGCAGTGTGGCTTTGGGCAGATCACCTAATGCTTCTGTGCCTTGGTTTCCACCTCCGTAGAATGAGGAAGAGTAGAACCTACTTGTTGGGTTATTGTGAGGGTTCAGTGAGTTAATATATGTCAATTGCTTAGACATATGCTGAACAGTGGCTGGCCAAGCATTCACTATTATGAATATTGTCAGAATGAGTAGAGGAACAAGAAATTTTAGAGTGTGGTGCATGAGTCCTGGGCTCAGAGGAGGAAACCATCGGCAGTGAGAGAGCATGATTTTTTTTCCTACAAGGAGGTGCTGACACCCAACAGGAGGAGAAGGCAGAGGGAGGGGATAAGAGGCTAAGGGGCGTTGGCAGAGTCTGCAACAACTGTGAGTCATTTGTGTTTTTCAGGGACGAGGGAGCTGGGGCCAGGCAGGGGTTGAGTCAAGGGAGGTGCCTGAACTCTTCCTACGAGGCTGTCCTCCCTTTATTCAGAGAGGAAAAGGGGCCAAGCAAAGCTTAGCACTGGGGCACAGCGTCCCTGCGCAGAGCAGTGGAGTAATGCATGGGAGAAATTCTGTCGCTGTTCCCCTCCAAATGCCTCTCAAGTCAGTGAGCTTCCTCCCCTCCACCTCCTCAACTACCCTGAGTCATGCTTGGGCAATGGCCATCACTTCCGAACTGGTCACCCACATTCACTCCTACACCCCTGCACTCTGTTTTCTGGCGACCTTCTTCAGTTCATGTAACACCCTGTCCCTCTCTTGCTTAAAACTCTTCAACGGCTAAATCCCCAGTAGGTCCCAGCAAGGTCTGGCCTCTGGCTACTTCTCTTCCACTTCCTTGCACATTTCAATGCCTCCTTTTCCCCCTCAAGTCCTTTGCATGGTTTTCCCTTTGTCTGGAACACTCTTCCTACTTCCCCTTCACCTGGACTCCATTTATTCTTCAGATCCCAGCTAAAACATTCCCCCCTCTTCCAGGAAGCCTTCTGGGTGTTCCTGTTAAGTGTTTATAGTTACTTATGCTTTTATTGTTGTTGTTAAGGTTTGAGATTTTTCAGTCACCTCTTTCCCACCTCTTGTTCTGAATAACCCTGACGTGACTATAAGTGAAAATTTCCAGTCCCAGTAGAAACTAGGAGTAGTCAAAACCCAGGCTTTCAGCTCAGCCCAGGGCTTCGCTGTTAATGGTTGCAAAATCACTTTTCTCTGAATTAAAAGTAACATGATATGTTTTTATTTCTCATTTGTTTTCAGCCCAGAAGGCTCTTTCTTGTGGATATATCATTCAAAGTAAGTGATTTGAATTCTACAGGTCTATGGGAGGTTTCCCATGTCTAGTCTGGCACCCCCTACAGTCCATTTTTAGCATGGCAGCGGGCTGGGGGGTGGGGTAGAACCCTGATCAAGGATTCTGTAGGGGTGGTGGGGGAGGTGAAGAGTGCTTTCCCAGGGATGTGGACTACCCGCCTCCCATTCCCTAGATTGGCCTTTATCCAGCTGTGGCTTGTATTTTGCCCTTGCTTCTCATCAAGGGTTTCTTTAAGTGGTATCACTTGGAGAACATTCCCCCTTGCTGATGAAAAGAATCAGGACAAGTATTCTCCATTATGCTGCCCAGTATATGTTATACAAAGACCTTTTAAGAAATTCCTTTGAGATAAGGGATCAGGAAAAAAAGTCAGGGTCTCCTGACAAACTAATACTATTATTATTATTATTATTATTATTATTATTATTATTATCATTACTGAAGGCAGCGAGAACTATGTAAGCCTTCATTTTTCTATCTTTCGCTTGGTTGCCAGGAGGCTCAGGGTAAAGTCTTGCGCTTAACATCTTGTACTTTCCTCGGCTTTCATTTCTGATATCATTCTTCCCTGGTGTCAAATCCTGGCTTTTATGCTCACGTTCTGTGGGATCTTAGCACTTGGCCCAAACCCATGTGGTCAAATTCTCAGCTAGAAGTGAACATAAAGGTGAAAACCTTTATTCTCATGAGTAGCTGGGATGACCAAGATCAAATGAAAACAGCGACCTGGGCGACTAAAGAAATACTTCTCTTTCTGTTCCCTTTTGTTTAAGTCGTATGTGGTCTCCCTGTGGTATGGCAACCACGCCTAAATTATCCATCATCTGAAACACCTCCGGAACGTCCATGGGCTTTAAAACAGGTTTCCTCCTGGGATGCCTGGGTGGCTCAGTGGGTTAAGCCACTGTCTTCGGCTCAGGTCATGATCCCAGGGTCCTGGGATCGTGTCCCAAATCAGGCTCTCTGCTCAGCAGGGAGCCTGCTTCCTCCTCTCTCTCTGCCTGCCTCTCTGCCTGCTTGTCATCTCTCTCTGTCAAATAAATAAATAAAATCTTTTAAAAAAACAAAAAAAACAGGTTTCTTCCTATTATTAGGCCTGTTCCTGCCTCACCGCCTGATTTGTCCAGCCACAGGGCACCGCAGCCCCCACCTTCCCGCTTTTGCTCTTTTCCCTCCTCCAGAAAGCCCCCGCCTTGGAGAGACTCTCACAATGAGAGAGGATGGAAATTTCCACGTGTGGGTGGCGAGGGTGGCTTCTGATGACAGACAGCTTCCTGAGGCTGTCCCTGCTGGCCTTGGTAGCAACCTGAACTCTGCTTTAGCAGAAGAGATCGTTCTTGGAAAAATACGCATTTTTATTTTGTGTGTGTGTGTGAAGATTTACAATGCGTTCTAGTAATTTTCAACTTGTGATAAAGCTCTCTGCTATATGTGATTTCGTTCACGTTTCAAAGTACCTTCTTGGTAAGTTTATTATCATGATTGTCACCATGGTTATTATATATCTGACTTTTCAGAGGAGAAAACCAAGATTCAGAGAGGGAAAAGGTCCCATCACGGTCGTACTACCAGTAAGTGGGATATCCATGACTCGCATTTACCTATCAGTGCCCCCCCCCCCACCTTAGACCCCCCCCCCTTCTCTCCTGTGTCCCTGCCAGGGCCCCCTCGTTGAGCTGAGTGCGGGGGGGGGGCTGCCCAAGGGAGGAGAGGTCGGGCAGGGGTGGGTCCATCTTCCCCTGTTTGGCTACAGCAGCTTCACTTTTTTTTTTTTTTTAAGTTTTCATTTTAATTCCAGTTCGTTACATACAGTGTCATCTTAGTTTCAGGTGTACAGCAGAGTGATTCAGCACCCCTGTATATCTCCCAGGATAGGGTAGCGTCACTTCTGTCTGTTTTATGAACTGGCAGTTTTGTTTTGTTTTGTTTTAAGAAATTAAGTGATTTTCTGCCATAAAAGGAGTTTGGAAACCCTCCCCTGACGAGCCCCGTTTGGGACTGCCTCATTTTCTAAAATTGTCATCTTTCTCATCTTAGAAACCCAGAAGTTGGTAACAGCATAAGTCAGAAGCACTGGTGGTTTCCGAGCTGGTTTAACAATGGGTAAGGTGATGGGAGGGCCCTCTCTGTTTGTCCATCCGCCCAATGCTTATAGAGAGTCTGAAGGAAATGGCTTCATGGTTGTGACCTTCTTGGTCACTTGTCTTTCTGGCCCTGTTGAAGTCATACAAGGAATCTGTTTCATGGTTGGGACTAGGATAATTAACTTTGGGGGTTTGGTTTAGTTTTTCTATTTAACTTGGGGGTGAATGGGGCTTGGGCTGACATTTAGGCTGTGGGAACAATGCTTGAAGCTAATTTAGTTAGCTGTTCATTAGTCCAGCAAGTTCCTTGAAATAAGCTGAGGGTCCTGGGTCACTAAACTGGTAACTGTACAGACCTGGAAGGAAAAAAAGAAAGGTGGGTACTAAGTCTTTCCACCAGAAGCATGTGTTTATGCACAAACGTATCGTGTATCTTGAAGCTTTCTCCAGACACCCCCTCGCCACACACGTTCTCCACCTGGGAAGGTGTGCTCACGTTCACCAGCTGTCCTGGCACCAAAGATCGGCCTCCCTGCCTCACTGGGCTTGCTTTCCCTTTGTACATAGGACCCACATTTACCAAGAAGTGGAGGACACAGATGAAGATGAACGAGAGGAAAACAACGGAGAGCTTCAGCTATCAGACTGGTTTAACCCACAGTAAGAAAGGAGGCATCCCCCATCCCCTCCCTGGGTTCAGTAAATCCATGAGCTCCCATCAGAGGTGGCGGGAGGCAAGAGTGCCATTGAGAACACTCCTGGTTGGGGATACGGAGTCTTAGCATCCATCAGACTTTTACCATAGATTAGATGAGAAACTGAGGGTCTGGGTGTTTTGACTCAGATGCTTGAGCAACGACATAGCAATTCTGACAGCGGCTGTCCAAAGGCAGCAGGTGAATCACAGAATAGTGGGGCTGGAGGGGGTCTTGCTGGCCACGGGGTATTGTGGAAATCCGCAGCATCTGGAGTCAGAGCAAGAAAATTCTCTCTTGAGATTCAGCTAACTCATCTGAAAATTGGTGGTGATGATGAAAGATCTCATGAGGCTGTGCGTGCATTTACTAAGTGAACATACAACAAATGTTTATATACCAGCTGTATATACCAGCTGGTGTTTTTCAAATTACCAGTCACAGTCCATTAATGTGTTTAAGAAACTAGTTTAATGGGTCAAAATGAGTTTTGTTTGTTTTTTTTTTTTAAAGAATTGAAATCAAATAGAAAATCAGGAGGCATCACATGAAGTAGAAGTAAGGCTAAGTATTGTGAGGTTGAATTATTGTTTCTGTATGTATGCATATGTGTTTGGTTGTGATGTGAAATGCATTTCTCACTGTAGGTTGTGGTAAAAAATACTGTGCTAGATGTAGTGTTAGGCACAGGAGATAGGAGAGACCAGCCAATATGGTTATACTTAAGAAGTTTCTAGTCTTCGGGGCAGGAGATGTGCAGGGAGAATTTGCCAGAATTGGGAAGGAGTTGTGGTCAGTCCGACTTAACACAATGTGGCTGCGGGAGTAAGGAGGCAGGAGCTGTCTAAGATGACCGTGACACCTGAGAGACTGGTGGGTGGTGGTGGTGGTGAGCACGATAGGAGGAAGACAGCCAGGACTAGGAGTGGGGGTAGGGGATGAGCTCTACTAGAGACGTTTGGATTCAGGTACGTGCTGGGCATGGGGACTGAGATTCACAGGGTGCCTGTCTTAGTCTGTTCAGGCCGCTATAAACAACAGAAATGTATTTCTCACAGTTCTGGAGGCTGGGAAGTCCAAGATCCAAACCCCGCAGCTTTGGTGATTGGTGTGAGCCCACTTCCAGCGTCACAGACAGTCATCCTCTCTGTCCTCACACGGCGACAGAAGGGGTGAGAGGGCTCTCTGGGAGCTCTTTCCTGAGGGCACCAATCCCACTCTTGAGGCCTCCACCATCATGAACCAAGCACTTCCCAAAGGCCCCACTTCCAGAGGTCATCACACTGGGAATTGGGTTTCAGTGAATTCCAGGGTGGTGGGGGAAACAGTCAGTCTATGGCAGTGCCCATGAACTTAGTGGAAGACATGTGGTAGACATGTGGGCAGCCCTGGGACCTGTAGGCCTGGAGGGGGCCACCCAAGTAGAGGGCTAGAACCACATCCTGTCATATCAACATTTAAAAGTCTGAGAGGGGGCAGAGAAGTCTGAGAGGGGGCAGGAAGAGCCTTAGAGAAGGATCAGGAGAGACTATTCCAGTGGGAGGGGTATGAGCTCTGGAAAGACTGGGTTATGTTCTGGCAAGCTCTCTTTTTGTTTGGGGGTAATGTGGAAGGATGGGAATTTTGGCCCCCACGTATGTCATTCAGTGAGCTGGGCAGCAGGGTAGCCATCTGTGAGACGCTAAACCCTTACTGGAAATGCAAGAATACAGAAGCAGTGGTGCCTTGTTAAGCCCCTTAGGCATGTGTGTTGGGGAGGGGAGGGACCTCCATGAGGCTCAAAGGGCTAGGTGAGCCAGAGATAGTCACCAAGTCCCCTTCTAAGAAGGATGGTGCTCTTCTGCTGTGGCATTTCTGCTCGCTGTGCGGGACCTGGGAGGCAGGGTGAAGGCTGAGTTACCGGAGACAAAGGGAGAGACATATCATGGCCACCAGCTGTGACTCTGCTCTGCCCCATGCAGGATACAGCGTCTCCTCCAAACAGATGGTGAGCAGGTATGTAAGGAATATCAGTTTGAAGAGGCACCAAATTTAAGCCTTCCCAGGGCACCAAAGTATATTTCCTGCCTAAATGAAGGATTAGATGAACGACTGCATGAACAAATAAATATATTTCTATAAGTGTATCCCTTCCTGGAAACGGCCTATAACATGTTACAGTGTATTGTGCACACACTTCCACAGTGAGATCTCTTAGCTTCTGTGACAAAGCATCCTCTGGATTTCCCTCCTACTTCTCCATTCTCCTTTCTCGGTCCCCTCCAGAAGCACCTCTTCTGCTTCTCAGCCATCAGTGGTTGGAGTTTCTGGAGGCTCCCATCCATTCCCATGGCCTTAGATGCCATGGTGTGAGAGTGACTCCCACCTTCCCATCATCAGCCCAAAGGTTCCCTGAGCCCTGACTTGGGTCTGAGTGCCTGCTGGACAGCTCTGCACACACGACTTCCATGACTCAGCTGGATCTCCACATTCTACCCTCCCTTGTTCTCAGTTCCGATCTCATGCCACAGTCCTGCCTATCTCTCCGGTTCATCCTTTTCCTCCACCCATACCATAGTCTCCCTGATGGATGTGTTCTGTTAATCCTGCCTCCCAAACTCTTCCTGTATCATGTCCTTCTCTGTATTCTGCAGCCCTCATTCTTGTTCCTGTCGCCATCCCCTCTTTGCTGGGTCACACCGGCTCCGGCATACTGATGCACACATGGTGTGCACCTCACAGCTTTTCTGACCTGCTTCATGATTCACATTTTATCATATTCATATTTAAAATATTCACTTTGAACACTTCCTCTACCCAACACTTGGGGACCACAAGGTACCCATTAGTCAGGATGTAAAATTTAAAAGCTACCCATAGCCTAGGTAGGTGTGTGTTTATCTCATGGGATGACTCTGGCCATCACGGAGCTGCACACACTGACCCGGTGGGTGTTGTGCTTGGACAAAAGGCATTTGGGCAGCTCTGAGTCTGTCCTGGCACTTTCCCCTCTTTCTAGAGCCCCATCCTTTTGATCTTGCACATCTCTGGCAATTGGCAGTAGCAAACACTAGCTCTGACACATGGGTGGCCTGCCCTGTGTCACTTCTTTCAGGGAGCAGTGGTGTCGATGGTTTTGCTAAGACTCCCTGATGCACAGGTTCATCTGGGAACTGATCCTCCTCCCCGCCCCCCACTGCCTGTGCTTTCAGGCTGTCACCCGGCTTCTTCATCAGGGTCCAGGACATATTGGAATTGCCAGTGAAATTTAATAATTAACAGCTGGGAAATAGGACATTTTAATTTTTAAGTGAACATTAATTTTTAATATCGCTGCCTTTTTCTTTCCTGCTTGGAAGACTCTCCCCAGCCAAGCGACAAAACTGGATATGGCTTTTTCTAACTCAGTCTCTCTAGAAGATGAGGACTAAGCTGGGGTCCCATTGTATAGCAGGCTGACCACCTGTTGGGAGTGTGAGATTCTCAAGGGGTAGGAAGGAGTCTCATTTCTCTGATCTCTGTGCTCAGCAGTGGGGCTGGTGTGGCTAGGAAATGTGTGGTGAGGGACTGTCCCTTCCTATAAGGCTGAAGATGCAGATCTCTTCTGCTTTTCTCTTACCCCTCCTTCCTTTATTTGTAAAATATGGGGGAGGGTGGCACCCACTTTATAAGGTGGGGGTGAGGATTAAATGAGAGATTGAAAGTCAAATACTTGGTCCCTGTGCACATAAGTATTAAATAAGTACAGTTGCTACCTGCCAGCCCCCCACCTTCCTTTAAAAAAAAAAAAAAGAAAAAAAGATTTTATTTACTTACTTACTTACTTACTTAGGGCAAGTGTGAGAGCTAGTGGGGCAAGGGTTGGAGAGAGGAAGAGAGAGAGAATCTCAAGCAGACTCCCTGTTGAGTGAGCCCAAGGCAGGGCTTGATCTCACAACCCTGAGATCGTGACCTTAGCCGAAATGAAAAGCTGGATGCTTAACCGACAGAGCCACCCAGGCTCCCCTTTTTTCCTTTTTTTTTTTTTTTTTAATAATATGACCTGCTTACAACATGTCCAGATTGTAAACAGTTCCAAGACTTGGGTAGGGGGCTGGGTGGGAACTACTGAAAGATCCTTGATGGGCTAAAACTAAGGACCGCAAAGAATGAGGCAGTGACACGGGGCGGAGTTCAAGTTCAGAAACGTTGGTTATGGATGTGTAAGCTGTGTGTGTGTGTGTGCGCGCGCGCACACACGGTGGTTTGTGGTTTGAAATCCTGTCATTCAACAAAGGGGGGGTTTTATGTGACTAAAAGCATCACATAAATTTCTAAAAACATAACAAAACAGTAGCTCATTATTTCTCATTCTGCGCTGATAAAAATGCCAGGGTAGCTAAGGTGAGTGGAAATGATGACAAATGTGGGTTGTAACCCCAGCCTCACCAGCAGAGCTGGTACGTGTCCACATAAGAAGCAATGCAGGGTGGCAGCTCAGAGCATAGACTCCAGAGTCCAACCATCTGGGTTCAAAAACCGGCTTTGCCTCTTACTAAGCTCTGTGACATTGGGCAAACTATTTAACCTCTCTGTGCTGCTCACAGATAAAATGGAAATCAGAATAGCACCTCTGAAGGGTGATGCCCTGAACACAGTGCCTGGTCTCACGGGACATGCTTATATGTTAGTTTCCATCAGCGGCAGCCAAGTTAGCAAGACTTTCTGAGGCTTGGTTTTCTTACTTGTACAAGAGACATAATATGTGGCAGGACTGTTGCCAATGAAAAAGTGTAGTGAAGGTGCCTGGCACAGGTTGGTGCTTTCATGATTGAAGGAAACCAAGAGTGGCTCTTCTCGGAGCAGCCAGCCCACGCAGGGTGTGAGGGCAGAGCCCAGACTCCAGACAAGATAGGGGGGCAGGAGAGCAGCCTCAGAGTGCCCCAACCCCCATCTCTGGGGGCGATTCAGCTGTGCAGGGGGAGGAGGCCTGAATCAGGGCACAGGCTGCAGCCGGAGGGACACTGTCATCTCAAGAAGTAGAGTGAAGAGCTTGGTGACTGATGGACAGAAGATGAGAGTCTGCTGAGGCACTTTGCACTCTGGGGCTGGGGCTGGGGTGGGGCTGGGACTAGGGCTGAGACTGGAGCTGGGACTGGGGTGAGTTTGGAGCTGGGCTGAGGGCTGGGGCTGGGGCTGGGGCTGGGATGAGGTTGTGGTTGACCCAGCTTGGCCCAGCCTCACTCTGGTGGTGGGATTTGGGCAGTTTTGTGAAAACCCACCCTCCTCCGATGTGTGGGACTAGGGGAAGTTCTCACTGGCTCCATCTATTTGCTGACATGTCCCCAACAGCCTCCCTAGGGCCACATGCACACAGCCGGCCGGGACCCAGTGGGGACCACGAGGACTTTGCCCTCATCACTGGCCTTTCCCCCACTCAGTGGATGAAGTACAAGCAGGTGGTTAGTGGGGACAGGCCCATTCGTGCTGGGGTTTGAATCTGATGACTGTTTCAGTCTCTGCTTCCCAGCAGGGGAAATGCAGCCACTTCCTGAGCAGTTGGGGGTCAGGGCTGAGTCTGTATCACCCCCTCCTGCTGGGCCCCAGCTGCTACACAGCCCTTCCACATCTACCCTCCACAGTTGGTCAGTTTGCTGTCGTTCCTGTGTTTGCATTGGCTTTGCCAAGTCCCTTTTGAGCATTCTAAGTGCACAAAACATGCCTCCCCTTTGCCCTTTGTGCTCCTAGCAAAGAGACAATGTGGTCTGTGGGGAGGGTCTGTGCCAGAGCCCCATGTTCCAGCCTTGGCCATTGGGGGGAGGCTCTGTTAAGTCCCTGCTTTTCTGGGTGACTTTGTCTCTTTGTGCATAAAACGAAAAATAACAATTAAATTGGAAGCCCTTTTTGGCCCATAACCAAGGTTTTACCCAGAAAAGGTAAAGGTAGAAAGGTAGATTAAAATAGCTTTCTCTCATTTGGTTCCAAGGTCACGCTCTCATCCTCCCATCAAGGATTAGGGCCTCCTGAGCCTTGGATGGCACCCATGGGGAAAGAACCCAGAGATGCCACTGGCAGTTTAGGAAGGGCTGGGGAGATAGGGGAAGGGATCCAGAAGGAAGAAGAGAATAGGAAAGCCGCGAAAGGGGACAGAGTGATGGAGATGTACAGGTAAGATTCCCATCGGGGACCTAAAGGCAGCCCTCAAAGGCACCTAGCCAGAGCCTCTTGCTCCTCATGCAGAAGATGCTGCTCCTGCAAAGGTCACACCAGCCCCTGCACAGACCACACCAGTCGGCTGACTGCTTGGGGTGAAGTCAGGATTCAGGGGAAGTCTCAGCAGATCATAGCTGACCCCAGTGTCCCCTGAGACAGTCTCTGCCCTACCTTAGAAAAGCTGTCCTGACTCATGGGGACCTATATTTTGTCACCAGGAAACGTCCAGAGGTGGTGACGGTGACCGGATGGAAGGCACCGGTCGTGTGGGAAGGCACTTACAACAGCACCATCCTAGAAAATTATTATGCCAAACAGAAAATTACCGTGGGTTTGACAGTTTTTGCTGTTGGAAGGTAAGTGTCCCTAATAAGATCGATCTCCGCTTTTTCTTGTTTTGTTGTCAGAGTGTTTGTAAGGGGCTCCCTGGCCTCATGGAGCTGTTCCTGCCTTGTCTGAATTCTGAGATAGGAGAATGTTATAATGGGATGGTTTCCATCCCTCCTCTGCTGAGCACCCCCCCCCCCCAGAGGGCTGAGAACAAAACAATAGTGAGTTAACTCCTTCCCACCTCAAAGGGAGAGTCTTGGGTTGCAGGTTAAAGTGTTCGTTCCATCCACAGAGCGTAGGGTCTGTCGCACACCCACACACATCATGGCTTTCTCTGGAAATTCCAAAAATGGCAGCTGTTGGCCCAAATGTGTATCATCCATCCTCTTACACTCTCAGACCCACGACCAAGGACAGAAGGACCTGCAGATCCAAGCATGATCCAAGACTGATCCAAGCATGGCAATTCTCCATGTCTTCCATGGCGCCTCAGGTTTTCCTTGGCCCCCAGAGATTCAGCTAGCCAGAACCTCCTCTCTAGAGGTTGGGTAGGTTCCTGTTTGGGCTTTCATTTCCTTGTTTAGAATGCCTCTTCCAAAACTACAGTCATTCTTACTTGAAATTAGTAGCCATAATATTAGTTTTCAAATGTAACATTTGAAAACTAATATTATGGCTCTTTTGGAAAGTCTTTGGGTTTTGAGGAGTCAACTCACCATTTTGCTCTTTTGGAAAGTCTTTGGGTTCCCCCTGCCCCCGCCAAAACAAAAGCAAAAGTTCAATTTTCCTAGTCCCCACCCCCACCATGGGCCTCTCCTGTTCCTTTCCTGAAAACCACATGGAAAGTTGATCCCTTGGCCTCTACAAAGAGTGTTGAAGGCCCAAGTTGATTTGAGCCTCAGATCTACCTGCCGTAGGGCCTAAAGGAGAGCTCTGTGAAGATCTGATGGTTCTCCTGAGACGCCCCCAACCCAGAACCCAGAAACCATCGCTGTAGCCATACTAATCAAGAATGGTGACCTGGTTAGTCACCTGGGTGGCATCTCTAATAGACAAGGGTGACTCTGGAGTTTTTGACATTTTCCTCAGAAGAATCTGTAGCATTCTGAGTCAGGAGCCTATACTCAGCTCACCTAATCCCATGGCACTGGGATTATGTTAGGGATTGCTTCGCTCTTGGTGTTCCCCCAAAGAACAGAATACTGCCTATGGCTCCACAACAGCTTTACCATCCAGCTGCAACTCTGCAGAACCAAACTATAAATCACGTATCCTGGGGAAAGCCCTATGCTCTCTGCTCTGAAGCTTGCCAGGACTGTTTGTGTGCTCAGCAGCAATAAATCCTTATAAGAGTGGATTTGGACTTTTAAGAGGTGTGATGTTTGGTTTGTTTTCAAATAACAATGCAGAAAGCCAACAGCAGTGTTTTAATCCCTAAACAATGTTAAACCTCTAACAGCTCCCTCCCTCATCCTAGGATTGTCTCCCAAGCTTCAGAGCACAATAGATTTTTCTTAAAGTTCCAGAGTGCCCAAGAATTTCTTGGCAGCCAGCCATAGAGCCATGTTGAACTCCCTGTTTATATTGCTCAGATACCTTCTTTCCATTTAAATCACCAGGACTGTAAACTCTTGGGCTTCTGGTGGCCAGCCTTAAAAGCACACTTTGTTTTGGTAGTAAAGAAAGGAAATCCGGGCAGTCACCAAAAAGCATAATGAGGTAACAGTTATGATGGCTCACAAAACTTCTTGAGCCAGCGAAAACTTCTTGATGATCAGCAAATTAAATTCAATCCACAGTCACTGAACAAAGCATGAGTCTGGGATCTACATGAGTTGTGTAAAGCCATGTGACTCCTACTTCTTCCTCCTCTCTGTGATCTTCCTGGCTTCACAAGATTGTACAGCTTGGGTTACAGAAGACACCAATATGACGTATTTGGAATAAAGACATACATAGCTAAAATATCTCCACCCACCCATTAGCATGGCCCAAATCCAAAACACATTGTCAGTACCACATACCAAATGCTGGTGAGGATGTGGAATAACAAGCACTCTCCTTCATTACTGGTAGGAATGCAAAATGGTGCAGCCATTTTGGAAGACCATTTGGCAGATTCTTACAAGGGTAAACATAATCTTACCATATAATTCAGCAACTGCACTCCTTGTTACTTAGCCAAAAGAGTTGAAGATGTATATCTACACAAGAAAACTCCCCACAGATGTTTTTACTAGCTTTATTGATAATTGCCGAACTTGGAAACAACCAAGACATCCTTCAGTAGGTGAAAGGATAAATGAACTATGATATCTAGAATATTATCAGTGGTAAAAAGAAATGTGCTATCTCAGGCCATGCACACTTGGAGGAACCTTAATGCATGTTAACTTAGTGAAAGAAACCAATCTAAAAAGACTGCATACTGTATAATTCCAACTATATGACATTCTATGGAGATAGTGAAAAGATCAGTGATTGCCAGGGATGGGGTAGGGTTAGGGGAGAGGTGCTGATGAACAAGCAGAACACAGGAGGTTTAGGGCATTGAAAATACTCTGTATAATACCATACATAGTGATAGATACATGTCACTATACAGTTGTCCAAATCCATAGAATGTTCAACACCAAGAGTGAATCTTAATGTAAACTATGGGGTAATTATGATAGGTCAGTGAAGATTAGTGGATTGCAAGGCATGTGTCACCCCAATGCTGGATCCTGGTAGTGGGTGGGGGGGAAGCTGTGGGAAGGGAAGGGGAGCAGTGGGTTCATGGGAATTCTGTGCTCTCAGTTCAGTTTTGCCGTGAACCTAAACATGGTATGAAAAATAAAATCAATTTTTAAAAACAAGGGAAAAAATAGTTAAACTAAGGTTAAATCAGGTTGTTTGCTCTGGTGTTAGGAGAAGTCTTACAGTGGTGGTATCTGAATGGTATATTGGTGTTTGGGGTGATCACTGGGAGGCTCCTAGGGTGAATATGTAATATAGAAGGATATCTATGCCCTGTAACCCATTCTCTGGGTCCCAGAAGAGGATACGAGAACAGTGATGATTAGGTATAATATGTCCCCAAAGGACCTAAGGGTCATGTCACTCTTGTATCCAGTAGGACAACAGCAACATTGGGTATAGTTTGAGGGAGAACTAGTGCCCCCTGATGTTGGTCAGAGGGTACAAGCTTCCAGTTACAAGATGAATAAGTTCTGGGGAGCTAATGTATATCATGGTGATTATAGTTAATAATCCTGTTATTATGCACTTGAAAGTTGTTAAGAGAGTAGATCTCAGATGTTCTCATCACAAAAAACAAATAGTAGTTATGTGACATGCTGTAGTGGTAATCATTTTGTAATATGCAAGTGTATCAAATCAATACTTTGTATACCTTAATGTTATACAAGTACCTAATGTTATGTCAAGTACCTCAGTGAAGCTGGGGAAAAAAATATCAAATAGTACCCACTTTGCCTGCCCAGTCTGAACCAAGAGATAAATAAGACTAAGGGCTGAGCAAGATAGATGACGTGAAATCATGTTCATTGCAGTTAAGGTGGGTACTGGAGAATGTGGCTTCTGTCTGCAGACCCTTGGCTTCCTGATATTAAATCACTGAATTAGAAAGATCAGGTATCCAGGCTTACAGATGCAGGGTAGGGCCTGTTCTAGTACTCTCATTTCAAGGCCCCAAGCAGTTGAGAACATAGGCTCCAAGAGTGAGAGTGGTGGGTACAGGTCAGTCTTCCAACATCAGCAGGTAAGTCACTCCTCCTCCCCAAAGTGGAGCGATTGAATGGTGGAAAGCAGCGAGGAATGTTGCCCTAGCAGATGTGGAAAACACATGTCTGGGATAGGGAAGATCATTCCTCCCCTACACTGCCAAATGCAGACAAGATCATTGGAAGAGCATGGAGTCTCCTGTGCAGATCCCAGCGGTTACATTTGTCCCATTCTTCTTTGTTTCAGATACATTGAGCATTACTTGGAGGAGTTCTTAGTATCTGCCAATAGGTACTTCATGGTTGGCCACAAAGTCATATTTTACATCATGGTGGACGACGTCTCCAGGATACCCTTGATAGAGCTGGGTCCTCTGCGTTCCTTCAAAGTGTTTGAGATCAAGCCTGAGAAGAGGTGGCAGGACATCAGCATGATGCGTATGAAAACCATTGGGGAGCACATTGTGGCCCACATCCAACATGAAGTGGACTTCCTCTTCTGCATGGACGTGGACCAGGTCTTCCAAGATAGCTTTGGAGTGGAGACGCTCGGCCACTCGGTGGCTCAGCTGCAGGCCTGGTGGTACAAGGCAGACCCCGACGAGTTTACCTACGAGAGGCGGAAGGAGTCTGCAGCCTACATTCCATTCGGCCAAGGGGATTTTTATTACCACGCAGCTATCTTTGGAGGCACACCCATTCAGGTCCTAAACATCACCCAGGAGTGCTTCAAGGGAATCCTCCAGGACAAGAAAAATGACATAGAAGCCGAGTGGCATGATGAAAGCCACCTAAATAAGTATTTCCTTCTCAACAAACCCACTAAAATCTTATCCCCAGAATACTGCTGGGATTATCACATAGGCCTGCCTTCGGATATTAAGACTGTCAAGATATCTTGGCAGACAAAAGAGTATAATTTGGTTAGAAATAATATCTGACTTTAAACTGTGCTGGTAGGCTTCTGAATTTGAGAGAGTATGATTCTGGCAACTTTCTCAGAAGAGTAACACTTAACTTTTAAACAATACTAACAAAACACCAACACTGCAAATACTTACTCTTCTTCCTTGTAACTTTGAACTTCACTGTATGGGAGAATGAACCTATGGTAATCAGGTGTAAATTCCCAGTAATTTCTTATTTATGCTGGGTTTGGGGGAAATACAAAAAAAATTTTTTTTTTTTTTTTACACAGGCAAAGAAAAAGCCAGAAACCCTCTGCACATGCCAGATAACATACTGGGAAAAAAAGGTGCTAAGGAAGTGTTTAGCCACAAGATACAATTGTGAGGGTCAGCTCCTCAACTTCAGTGTCCTTGCTGAGTTGCTCAGCAGCAGAATCTGAGGAAGGACATAGTCAGTCCCCGCTGGCAATCCTTGGATGGTTTCAGGAGCAGACTGCTTCAGGCCATTGGCTGTCCATGTTCTTTTCCCATAAGGAAAATGTCATTTGGCTTCTGTACAGAAGATTGGTGGAGAATTCCCAGTGGATAGCCTGGTGGTGAAGGTTTGGAATCCCAGGATATGTGAATGAGCCAATGGGGGCTCAGCATGGAGTTTAAACAGACTCATAGTGAGTTTTCCGTGAAGTGGCAGAGGGTGGGAAAAGAGGCTGGTCACTGTAGGCCACCTTTGAGGGGCACAGGGCATGGGGCTGGTGCTTAAACACAGCGCGGATCCAGGCGCTGTGTGGGAGGCTGTGTGGGAGGCCCTGCGGGCCATCTCCAGCCTCCTCAGACCCACAACGACAGGTCTGAGGCAATGCGGTGGCCTTGCATGGAGATGCTTCTCTTTTGGCCCAAGTCACATTCAGTCTGCTAGACTCTGCTGCTTGTGTCCTCAGTTCTGTAGCTAGAGCTTTGAATTAGATGGTGACAGAGTAGGCAAAGGCCCACAGTGGACTAAAGAGGCTGGCAAAGAGTTCAACTTCCCAAACCTGGGCTGCATGACAGCTAGTCATCAACATGCCCGGCCTCCGCCTGCTCGAACCCTCAGGGCCCCCCAGCCCATCATGCCCCAGAGTGGAGGGCTGACATCCAGGAGTAGACCAGATTGGAAAAACCCTCCCATCAAGCAACCTCTTGTTTTCCCCTGCCCCATCTTCACTAAAGCAGTGTAACAACCAGAATAACAACAGTGAATAAAATCTGCTTCATATCAGAAGCAGAGGGGATGGCAGTGGGAGACCTCATCCTCGTGACTGAACAGCTTAACATGCAGTCCCCTTCTCTAAGAGAAGCTCTGAAATCCTACATATTATTTAAAGTTAAGTGATTCAGTGTCAAGGAAGTTGGGAGGCAACATCTACATAGGCAGGAATATTTATAGTTGGCATGTATTCCAGTTTGGGTCATTGTGTTTCCATTTTTAAGTAATGGATTTGAAGAACCACTGCCCTGGCTCCGTGGTGGGCACAGCGGGCTTATGTGATCCAAATAAAACCCACATTTTTTTTTTCCTACCATTTCACTGTGCCTCCTACTCTTCAGTCCTTGCCAAAAAAATCTCACAACCCGGCAAAACCAAACCAAATCGACAAAGTCCTAAAGAAGTGGACTTCGTGAAAGAAAATGAAAGCCACACGTCAGGGTGCTGCCTCTCTCCAGGATTCAAGTTTTCCAGGATCCCTTCTGGAGTAGGGACAGTTGAGCATTTACGTTCTACACCAAAGAAATGCCCTATCTTAAAAGATTAGGGGAAGGGAATCTTGATTTCCTTTTGTTTGTTTAAGTTTAAATTTAAACATTAAAAAAAATAATAAAATTCCTGATTCACAGTTGAATAAATTATTTTCTCAGTAGATTCTGGTCTGGTCATGGATTGTGCACTTCTCCCAAAGACGTTCAGAATCGTCCATGATACAAATTTTACATTCTTAGACTCCAAAAAGTCCCATGGTCTTTCTAAAAACACATACACTATTAAGAAGATAGGATATGGTTGAGAGTCCCAAACTTTCAAAACAACAAATGCTTATGGAGAGCTTTTCCAAAGTGGGGCATTGAAGTAATTAACTCCCCGTGGAGGAACCAGAAAGAAAAGGCTCGCCCCTGAAGCCTAGGGCGGGACAGGGCAGAGGGAGAAAACAATGTCATAATACATCTGGGGGTAGTTAGTCTTGACCTCTGGGAATATATATGGCCAAGGGGCTCTGGGAAAAGGCTAGATTTCCAGCAAAGTCAGGGCTGGTGGATTTGTAATAAATAGAAAGATGAAAAGTGACAAGACTGAGGGAGTGAGGTACACTACATTTACAACAGGGCATTGTTCTGTCATTAGAATTATTTTCATTTTATAGATGAGCAAAGTGATGTTCAGAAAGGTTAGGCACCTGGCTAGGAAATAACCAAGTGGAGGCTCAGACCAGAGAAGCCAACAAGGACGGATGTGTCAACACCATACATCTGAAGGACCATGTTTCATATCAAGGAAAAGACAGCTTTATAGAAGGATCTCATAAAGGGGTATTTTTGCCATAAGAGTTAATATTTTAAAAACTCGTTATGTCTCCAAGCCTGTTATATTATTTCCCACTTTTTGTACTAAACCTGCCCTAAATGTATTAGTTAAAATGGATCATGTAAAAAAAATAAACAAAAGACTATGATCATTTTTATCCTTTCTTCATGCATGCAGGGCTAATTCAAGTCCTGTGGGCACACACTAGCTGTTGTGCCAAGGCAGGTGCCACGGAGGGTACAATTGGGCAAGGCAGGTGGAAGGGACAGCCACACCTCCACCTTCCACTCCACCTCTGATCTGCGGGTCACATGCAGCTGGAAGGGGACATATTTCTTTAAGCCCCGAAGGGCCTTACTTCTCTTGTCCTTCTTGAAATGATGCATCATTGATGTCTCCTAGCCAAAGTCACCTTGTGATTTACCAATAAGGGAATCATAGTTACGGCAATACTTGAAGGTATTTATTAAACGCACTATTTGTTATATGTGCCTTGTGTAAGTGAATAACAGGCACAATAGCATAGTAACGGGTGAAAGGTCATAGAAAGCATGATTGCATCATATATAATGCATAATTTTTAAGGCGAGAAAACAGGGTGTAGTGAGGATCCATTGGCCAAAGCCTCAGATCTTTAAGGGTGCCGACTAGAATTCAGACCCAGGATGATCTGTCTGTACATCCTTTGCTCTTTTCAGAGCTCCTGTCTGCTTCCCTCACTCTTTCACATATGTGCAAGCGTGAACAGATGCGCACACACGCATTTTAGCCACCTTGTTTTTGAAATTTGAGGACACCGGAGGAATCACTACCAAAAGCTCTCAATTCCTTTATTAGGGATTAGGAATGTAGTAGACCAAAAACTCTCAGAATGCAGGTCTAAAGCCATCATCTAGTGCCATGTTGGAGAAGTGGACAAATGAAACGTGAGCAATACGGGGTCCAGGGACGCATAGAGGAAGGGGGGAGAAGCTGCCTCAGAGGGGCTGACTCTGAGCTTTGAAAGAAGCAGGTGACTGAGGAGTGGAGCTGGAAGGAGATTTCAGAGGGAGGAGCAGATGTAAAGCACAGAGGGCTGCCTTCCCAGATCGTGCTGGGGACTTGGTACCGGCTGAAATGAGCCGGCAGAGCCTGCGTGGAAAGCAATAAAGACCATGTGAGCACTTTGGCTGGTTGAGGACTCCACATCTGCCTGGCATTTGTGGCTCTCTTTCTCCCCTCCCAGCAATACCTGGGTGCTTTGGTGGAGTCAACGTGATTTCCATGGAAACTGGTGGCATGGTTGGAGCAAGGGATCCAGACTAAGCAAATCAACACTTTCCATCCCCTTGGTGGCAACAATTGATTTGGGGATGGGCAGGTGACCTAAAGTAGTCCACTCAAAGTGAATCTCAGGTCCTTTCAGGAAATGAGGAAGCATGTAGTATTAGGTGCTTGACCACAGGAAGGTCAGCCTTAGGATGGAACTGACAATAGGACAGGAGGAGCAGGGAGGCTGAAGGAAACACAGTCCTTGATGACAAGTCTAAGTTGCTGTCTCCAGCCTTACCTGAAGCCTGCACTGCCTGTGGGCTTTTCAAATGTGTATGTGTTCCATTATTAAGTCAGTTGGACTTAAAACTGAAAAATACCCCATTGAACCCTTCTAGATGTGTTAGCTCCTGAAAGGCAGGTCGACAGTCCTAGCCCCCAACTACATCTCAGAGGTGCTGCTTAACTCATACCTACTTAATGAATGGAGGAAGGAATCATCATATCAACGCCCATCGTGCTTAATAAGAAGTGGTTATTTTTCATTTAAAATTTTTAAGTTTTGGTTGTGGACTCTATGTCCTACCACAAAGTGGATGCTTTCATATCTGGCACCTGGAACATCTCCCCCTGTGTGTAGTACATAACATGAGGACTTAGGAATTGCAGCCTGGGCTTCAGGCTCGAACCTGGGGCCGTAACCTACTGTGTTGCACAGGACAGCCCCCGCAATAATGATCTGGCTCAAAATGTCAGTAGTGATGAGGTTGAGAAATGGTGGTGTAACGTTCCTTTGAACTTCATTAAGGAAGAAACACTAGGGAGTCGACATGCAGAATACCCAACTCCTGTCCCCTAGGAACAGTCCCTGATGGGTGTCAAGAGCTTTAAACTTGCCTCTTACACCTGTAACATTCACAGCTAAGACAGAAGTATTTCCCTATCCTGGACACCAGACGGCAGGGATTTCCAAAGATTGCACGTCTCCAAAGCAAGTGCAGTGCTTAAACACATTCCTCTCTGGGTCTGCTAAAGACCACACATTTGTAGAAATAGATGTGAATAAACGAAAATACTATAAATATCTAAAGAATGTGGCTGTAAAAGATCAGCCAAAGTTAGAACATATTTTTAGTGAACTGACTGTAACTGTTCAGAATAAGACGTGGTTATGCCAGCTAGGTATTTTAGTTACAAATATTTTTATTGCTGGGGTGCCACAGTGGCTCAGTTGGTTGGGTGTCTGATTTAGGCTCAGCCATGATCTTAGTGTCTTGGAGTCAAGCCCTGCATCAGGCTCTGTGCTCATCAGGGAGTCTGCTGTCCCTCTCCCTCTGCACCCCTCCCTACCATGCACATGCCTGCCTCTCTCTCAAATAAATAAAATCTTAAAAAATATATATTTTGATTGCAAGGAACAGGCATCCTCCTTGAGCTGTCTAAATCTGAAAGGGAGATTTTTGGGAATCTCTTTTTTGGGAGGGAAAGTTCAACTAAATAAAAGGGAGATTTGATAACCAGACACTAGTATACTGAAGCTGGTTTATTCCCGGCTCCCTGTGCAGTGAGTGACTTTACTGTGATAGTTTGATATGGGCTATACTGAGAATACTGACACCAGGGGAATCAGTACACGCTGGAAATCAGGGCTTTTCCCCACTTCCTTTCTTTTCCATTTTTCTTTTTTAGGACTTGGTGCATAAAAATTTTCCAGGCCATGAGCAAGAGCCAGGGAAGTTCTTTTTTTTTTTTTTTTTTTTTTTTTAAATTTTATTTATTTTTTTTACAGAGAGAAATCACAAGTAGGCAGAGAGGCAGGCAGAGAGAGAGAGAGAGGAGGAAGCAGGCTCCCTGCTGAGCAGAGAGCCCGATGCGGGACTCGATCCCAGGACGCTGAGATCATGACCTGAGCCGAAGGCAGCGGCTTAACCACTGAGCAACCCAGGCGCCCCAGTTCTATCTAAAGGCTTCAACAGCTAAAAATTGTGAACTTTCCCCAGGGGTCTGTCAATATGGCTCAGCCCCAACTATTTCCAGGCTCAGGGTTTCTTCCTTCAAAACTTTTACATTCCTGGAAAAGAAAATGCAAACAGCACAGCATCCACTCCTGCTCCCAGCTGCTGTGCTATGGGGCAGGCTTAACTGGAGGGTTGACTGCACTGTGGGGCAGTTCTCAGAGAAGGACATATCGTGAGCTGGGTAGATGCCTCTCACAGTATCTACCGCACTGTCTAGTCGTCAATCACTGTCTAGTCGTCAATCACTTCTTCCCATGTACCTAAAATATTCCCTGCTACCATGATCCAAAAACATGCTACACTACTGTAGCACATCCCCCTCTCCTAAGAGCAGACCACAGAATCCACAGATAACATCAGAAGGCCAAGCTTCTCAGAGTCTACTGTCTCCTTTGGTTCCTTAGAGAACACATCTGACTATTCAGCAATCTGTACAGTAAATGGTAAGCTTAGCTCACACCCAAAACACACTAGAGTCAGTGGTGAGACACAAGGAAAGAAGAGGGGAAAAAATTATAGTAACCCCTATTTAAAAGAAGGAAACAGGAGCGCCTGGGTTGTTCAGGGGGTTAAAGCCTCTGCCTTCGGCCCCGGTCGTGATCCCAGGGTTCTGGGATTGAGACCCACATCGGGCTCTCTGCTCGGCGGGGAGCCCGCTTCCTCCTCTCTTTCTGCCTGCTTCTCTGCCTCCTTGTGATCTCTGTCTGTCAGATAATTGGATAAAATCTTAAAAAAAGAAGAAGAAGAAGAAGAAGAAGAAGGAAACAATGGTTATCTGCTCAAGAGGCATTTCCTTGAGTCTGCTATAAGTATCCCATCAGGGCTAGGTGCAGTTTATCCATCATTTCATTCTACTGTGGATTCTCTGAACTATGTAAGATAGGATTGGTCATGTGTCAGGGCAACAGGCCTGCAAGCTGAACCAGCTGGAGAGCTTTCTCTTGTCCAGGATCCCACTGAAGCTTTTATATGATCAGGTAAATGGGATCAACGTGTATGGGGCACTGCCTCCAAAATCCAAAGTAGCCCATAGGACTTATACCTCTCTCTTAGTTGTAGGGGGTATACAGCCCTGGTTCTCAAACTTGGGTGCACCCTAGAACTACCTGAAGAGCTAACATTGATGCCTGGTTCTGACCCCACAGATTCTGATTGAACTGGATGGGCATTAGGTCTTCTAAAAGCTTCCAAGGTAGAGAAGGTTCCAGGAACATTGTGGAATTGGAAGCACCAGGCATTTGTCTCCCTGCCTAGACAATGATTGCACTTGCAGAATCTAACAATTTTGGAACTCCAGAGTCTATCAAAGGTGAGAAACTTCCAAGGGAGGGCTTGGATGGTACATTAAGGTTAACTTTGGTCAATTTCAGCTCTTAGCACAGAAGCAGCCACCCATTCTCCACTCCAGCCATGTGGCAGGCAGTTGTGCACATGTTCCTGGCATCTTGGGGGACCCAGAAAGAGCAAAAGGGACCCTGTCCTCCGCATATCAGGGATCTGTGCTCCAATCACAAACTGTAGCTTAAGATCACAGAGATGAGTCAGAGGCAGGCGGCTGTAGCTGTAGCTCTTCCCAAATTGTTACAAGACCCTCCCCCTTCAGCTGAAGAGACCGCCCAGGGATTTAAAGGACCAGCACTCTTTTTCTCTCTTTCCATTTTTCTCTTTTCCTCTTTTGGGAGCCAGAGTGGAAGATTCCATAATGACTACATAAACGGGAACATTAGTAAGTGATCATGCATGCCCAGGGATAGGCTCAGAAAAGACCTCAAAAGACCTTAAATTTGTATCTTATCCTGATTCTTGGCACAGAGACAGCCTACAACAATCAAAAAAGCAAAAACAATAAATGAAAACAACAAAATACAGTTAACCCTGGAGAAAAAAGATAATTGACTTCCAGAGTTATCACAGTATTAGATTTAAATGTCCAGTTTTCAACAACAACAACAACAACAAATCACAAGGCATACAAAGAAACAGAAAAGTATGGCTCATGCAAAGGAAAAATAAATAAACAGAAAACTATTCCTGAAAAAGTCCTGATGGCAGATGTACTAGACAAAGGCAACTGTCAACAGTGCTCAAAGAACCAAAAGAAGACATGGATAAAGTCAAGAAAATGACGTACGAACAAAGTGGAAATAACAATCAAAGAGAAAAACCAAAAGAGAAACCAAAAAGAGATTCTGGAGCTGCAAGCTACAATAACTGAAATGAAAAATTCATTAGAGGGAGTCAAAGGCAGATTTGAGCAGGTGAAAGGAAGAGTTAGCGACCTGGAAGATATATGACAATAAATATGGAGTTTGAGGAACAGAAAGTAAAAAGACTGAAGAAAAGTGAACAGAGCCTAACAGACATGGGGCACCATCAAGTTGAGCACATACACATTTGGGGCATCACAGAAGGGGAAGAGAAGGAGAATATATGAAGAAATAATGCTGAAGACATCCCAAGCTTGACGAGAGAGATGAATGTAAACATCCAAGAAGTTCAACCAGCTCCAGGTAAGAGGAACTGAAGATGCACACTGAGACACATTGTTATCAAACTTCTGAAAAATAAAGATAAAGACAAAGAGAATCTTGAGGACAGCAAGAGAGAAATGACTCATCACATATGAGGGATCCACCATAAGATACTGGCAGATTTCTTGTCAGAAACCTTGGAAGTCAGAAAGGGGTCTTCCAGAGTGAAATGAAAGGACACTAGATAGTAACTCAGAGCAGCATGGAAAAATAAAAGTAAATACATGGGGGCACCTGCATGGCTCAGTGGGTTAAAGCCTCTGCCTTCGGCTCAGGTCATGATCCCAGGGTCCTGGGATCAAGCCCCACATCGGGCTCTCTGCTCAGCAGGGAGCTTGCTTCCTCCTCTCTCTCTGCCTGCCTCTCTGCCTACTTGTGATCTCTCTGTGTCAAATAAATAAATAAAATCTTAAAAAAAAAAAGTAAATATATGGGCAATTACAAAAACTAGTATTGTAACAACGGTTTGTAACTCTAGCTTTTGTTTCCTATGTTACTTAAGAGACTAAAACACTTTTTAATTTACTAGTCTAAAAGCTAGTATTATAACTTCAGTTTGTAACTTCAAATTTTGTTTACTACGTATTTAAAGAGGCTAATGCATTTAAAAGAATTGCTAGTTCATGGTTTTGGGGCATACCATGCAATTTCGTGATATCAGCCACCACAAAGGATGGAGACAGAGGTGTAAAGGAACATAGTTTTGGTATGTTATTGAAGTTAAGATGGTATCAATTCTAATTTAAGTGTTACAATTTCAGTATGTTCACTGTAATCCCCATGATAACCACAAAGAAATGAGCTATAGAATATACACAAAAGGAAATGCAAAAAGAATTTAAGTATTTCGCTACAAAGAATAAACTAAACATAAAAGAAGACAGTAATGCAGAAAATGAAAAGCAACAACAATCAAAAAAGGCCCTAAGGCATATAGAAAACAAAAAGCAAAATGACAGAAGTCTCTCCTTACAGTAATTACATAAAGGTTAGACCTTTATTCTTATGGCTAGGATGTCCAAGGTCATGGAAAACACCTACCTAAGTGACTAAATAAATATTTCTTTCTATTCCCTTTTTTTTTTTTTAAGATTTTATTTATTTATTTGACAGACAAAGAGATCACAAGCAGGCAGAGAGGCAGGAGAGAGGAGGAAGCAGGCTCCCCGCTGAGCAGAGAGCCCGATGTGGGGCTCGATCCCAGGACCCTGAGATCATGACCTGAGCTGAAGTCAGTAGCTTTAACCCACTGAGCCACCCAGGCACCCCTCTATTCCCTTTTTTAAAAAAAAATCCTTGTGTTGTTTCCCTATTTACTGTAACCTTACCTTCTTAATAGTAAGCCATCTCAAATACTTCCTGAGGGTAGATGGGCTTTAAAACAGACTTTCAATATTATTATGCCTGTTCATGCCTCACCATCTTATTTGTCCAACCACAGGATACTGCACCCCCAGGCTTCCCACTCTTTCCCCTCCTCCGGAACGCCCCCAGCTTGGGGACACTATCATAATGACACAGTGTGGAAACTTCAGCATGTCGGTGGCTAAGGTGGCTTCTGATTGTAGTTTAAATGTAAATGGATTCTCATTTCCTCTCTTTTTCACATAAGATGATTTACATTGATCTATCTTTCATTTCACTGAAATGAAATTTCTTCTATAGTATACAGTCTGTTTATAAGCCCATCCACTAACATCCTTACTTCAAATACAGTACTTTCAAAATTCCAGAATGTCCATTTTTAAACAGTTTTCCTCTGTTCATTTGTTTTGACCAAGTTTTCCATTAAATCCTCAGCCATTTTTATAACAGTTGCTTTAAAGTCCTTGTTGACCACTTTCAGCATCTGACTTACATTGAGGTTTCGTTCTCTTCACTATGGGTCACATATGCCTGTTTCTTTGCATGTCTAGGAACTTTTCCAAAATGTATACCTGACATTACAGATAACAGGTAGAGACTGTGGATTCTGTTAGTTTCTCTAAAGAGTGCTGAGTTTTGTTTGGACAGAGAGCTAAGTGGGCTGGACTCAAATTCCAAATTCCATTTATCCTGCAGGGGGCATGGGTGGAAATTGCCCAATTTCAGATGTTGTTATTTCCTAGTTTCCCTAGTTTTCCTATGCATGGGCAATTTAGTTGTCATCCAGGTGTTAAGTCAGAGTTTCTGTGCAGATTTTGGGGCACCCCATTCTGTGTTTTCCTTTCTGGGACTTTCTATATTACTTTTCAACCTCCTTTACATCTAGCAATTTCATCCTCCGACCCCTCAAGCCTTTCTCTGTGAGTTCTAGCCACACAACTCTGTGAATTGGGAGGTAACCTCAGATGAAAAGTTGTGTAAATGTAGATTTTACCATATACACTTACCTCCTTTCAAGGATCAATCTGGCTTTGTCCCATCTCTTTTGTCTTCAAATCATTTTATTTCATTTTTATTTATTTTCCCTTCCAAGACTTACGATTGTCATCTATGGGAGCATTGGTCTGGTATGATCTATTTTCCTATGATTCAAAACATTCTAATTCTGTATTAATTTAATTTCATTATCCTCCTTCACCACCCCCCATTTTTCTCCTAGGAAGAATGGAGATCAACAGAAAACTTCTTACATTAATATAGATTTTATTTCCTGTATGGATCATATATGATGTGTATTATTTAGGTCACTGTAAACCACTGGTGATCAGTAATCGCTTATTTATACATCTCTTAATGTTGTCTTTTGATGAGCAAAAGTTTTCTAATTATAATAAAGTATAATTTATCATTTTTTAGTTGTTGTTTTCTGTCACCCTCTAAGGGACCTTTACCTATCCCCAGGCTAGAAAGATATCCTCCTACATTTTTCTCTAAAAGTTTGTGGCTTTAGCTTTTATGTTTACATCTATAATTCATTTTGAATTAACTTTTGGTATGTATTAGATACACACAACAACATAAGTAAGTTGCAAAACCTTGAGTGAAAAAAAAAAAAGAACACATGCCATACAATTCTACTTACATGAAGTTCTACAGCCGAAACAACTCCACTATGGTACTGAAAATCAGAACACTGGTTTCCTGGACGGGCGAGGGTAGTGACTCAAAGGGACACAAGAAAAAAGATACTGGGGTCATGGAGATGACCTGTATCTAATTAAGGTGGTTTTACACAGACATGTACCTGTGTAAAAAACCCAATGAGCTATACAGTTAAATTGCTTGTGTTTTACTTCATATAAATTGTACTTTAATTAAAAATGTATTATAGGAGCACCTGGGTGGCTCAGTGGGTTAAGCCTCTGCCTTCAGCTCAGCTCATGATCTCAGGGTCCTGGGGTCGAGCCCTGCATCAGGCTCTCTGCTCAGCAGGGAGCCTGCTTTCCCCTCTCTCTCTGCCTGCCTCTCTGCCCACTTGTGATCTCTGTCTGTCAAATAAATAAATAAATTTTTTTAAAAAATGTATTATAAAACAAAACCAAAGTAAGCAAAAGAACTTCAATGATCCTACTTTTTTTTTCTAAATGAGACAAAATCTACTCCCTTGGTAATGACAAAGAGAAGCTATTGGCATACGAATTATTATGATTGCAAGTATCCAATTCTTCCATCATCAAAAGAGAATCTGATGACATCATCATTCTGAGAAGGTTGAAATCATCAACAGGCAAACTGGGGAGTGCCATAGAACCAATACCAAGTTATCTGATTCATGATTTTTCAAAGGTCTTAGAATGTCCTGCTTGAAAACTGTCTGCCCACGTGAGGTTTTCCACATGTCTTCCCAAACCACCATACCCTAAATGTTAAGTCTCTAAGGAAGAAATTATATAAAAGTCCTATGTGATCTTAGGAAAACAGAAGGTAAGAGTTTGTCCTTAATTTCAATCAGACTGAGCCACCTTCAATTTCATTTCTGCACACAATTTCATAAGTGCATAGCCTGAATATTACAAAGGAGCTTCATAAACTTCCTGGCTAAAATTCCTAGGTCAATGAACAAATAATATAAAAATTATAGGTAAGCCTTTAGTCCATTCTTGGACTCAATTTTATATTCAATTAGTTTTAGAAAGAGCATCTATTTTATGTTATTGGTTCTATCACCTGTCTTGAAATGACCAACTTCATAATATTAATTCATTAAAAATAAGTTCCTTCATAACTATGTGCTGCTTAGCGTCCAAGTAAGTATTTTCACAATTATCTCTTTTCTCTGACATCCTACCCTGCGAGGTAGGCTGGCAAGTGGCATCTGTATTTTATTTTCTGTAGGAAAAGCCCTGTGTAGTCTAGAAATAAAAAATGAAGGTTATAAAACCTCTTGCATCGGGGTGCCTGGGTGGCTCAGTGGGTTAAGCCTCTGCCTTCGGCTCGGGTCGTGATCCCAGGGTCCTGGGATCGAGCTCCACATCGGGCTCTCTGCTCAGCAGGAAGCCTGCTTCCTCCCTCTCTCTCTGCCTGCTTCTCTGCCTACTTGTGATCTCTGTCTGTTAAAAATAAGTAAACAAAATCTTTAAAAAAAAACAAAAAAACAAACAAAAAAAAAACTCTTGCATCAAGGTCAGCTTAGACCAGCTAACGTCCCAAGACTTTGGGCAGCTAGCTCCCACAGAAAGTGTCTCCACAGACTCAACTCTATTTTCCTATAGAGAGACATCCAAGGACTGGATGTGCCTCAAACCCTAGCCAATATCTATGAAATCAGCTGGTTTAAGTCATGGAGAATCACAATTCAATACATCTCATTCTGTATACATTGTTCTGTATTTAACCTACTTCTGTTTCTTTTTCCTCTCAGGAAAGGATGAAGTATGGAAGAAAAATAATTCAGTTGTTATTACTTTTATTGTTTCTATGGGCTTTGCACAGATGGTATCATTTCAGGTAATTTTTTTAAAAAATTAATGAATATTTTGGGCACTTGGGTGTCTCAGTTGTTAAATGTCTGCCTTCAGCTCGGGTCATGATCCCAGGGCCTTGGGATCAAGCCCCGAGTCAGGCTCCCTCCTTGGCGGGAGGCCTGCTTCTCTCTCTCTCACTCCCACTGCTTGTGTTCCCTCTCTCACTGTGTTTCTCTCTCTCAAAAAAATAAACAAAATCTTTAAAAATAAATAAATGAAAATTAATGGATATTTTATTCTGGGGTTTGGTAAGGATCTAGTTTGTCAGAAAGATGATAGGCTAGCCCCCTGAATAAATCAGCATCCAAATGCATCAATCCAATATATATACCCCAATATACCCCAAAATATCCAAATGGCATTTAAATATATCATCATAAACACACCCTTCAGCATAAAAATTCTTTGCTTCTAATGTGATCAAAGCTAATATAATTTTTGTAGGCTCATATGTGTGAGGAGAAGCAACGTTAAGCTACCAAGATAGTGACCATGTAATTATTAGTTGGCAAGTGTTAGAGAGACTGTCATTTTTAAATAGGTGGCGCCTTTAAGAAATATCCCTAATATTCGTGACTTCAGGCACTATGTATGGTATCTGCCCTCCATATATTTACACAAGTAGAAAGATTTCATGGGTAATTAGGAAATTCCATTGTTTCAATGACATTAAGTTAGCTCTTCTGTCATTTCTAGCTCAAAGAATTAGGTTTCCTTTCTTTAAGATCCAGCATATGAAGTCCTTAACTGCAGTCACTACTGTTTCTCTACAACCAATAATGTACTTGGCACATAGCATGTGTCTTAGTCCATTTGCATTGCTATAATGGAAATACCACACCCTGGGTGGCTTATCAGCAACAGACATTTATTTCTCACAGTTCTGGAGGCTGAGAGGTCCTCCAAGATCATGGCACTGGAGGACTTGATGTCCTGGTCCATAGACAGACAGCTGCCTTCTCCCTGTGTCTTCACATGGCAGAAGGGACAAGGGAGTCTTCTGGTATCACTTTTGCAAGGCTACTCATCCCATTCATGGGGGCTCCAACCTCATTACCTAATCATGTCCCAAAGGTCCCTCCTCATAATGCCATCATACTGGGGGTTAGGAATTCAACATACAGATCTGAGGGGACAAAAATATCCAATAATATTAGGTGTTCATTGAATATTTGGCAATATTAGGTAACAAAATGCATGGATTGATGGAATATAACTAGTCATCTTAAATGTGGAAACCCGGGGTGCCTGGGTGGCTCAGTCTGTTAAGCATCTGCTTTTGACTCAAGTCATGATCTCAAGATCCTCCATCAAGCCCCACATTGGGCTCTCTGCTGAGCTTCTTCTTCTCACTCCTCCTCTGCTCTCTCTCTCTCTCAAATAAATAAACAAAATCTTTTAAAAAATTAAATGTGGAAACACTTTATATAAGTTTAAAAGTAATATAATGCTGTTTGTTTATCCTAAGCACAAAGAAACTACAGCAGATATACCAGTGCTGGTAAGTCTTATTTACAAATGCTCTATGACCTCTTCTTTGAGGATAAAACCTTCGAAGGACAGTGGGGTACCTGCAAGTCCTTGGCTCCTGCAGGCAGGGTAAACCAAAATAACTTTGCAAACATATGTTGGAGATACTCATATAAGGCCAGAGGACTAGGAGTACTAGGAGTGAGAACTGGTTAGGGGAAACGTGTGATGGGAGCCAGAACCCAGCTTCCAGGAATTCTGGGTCTTTTAAAGCTCTGGGAAATATCATCGGAGTAAAGTTTTGGTTAGAAGACTTGGGAGATTGTTATTAACCATAGGCCACCTGCAAAATCATACTATCAGAACATGAGCAGAGAGGAAAACTTCCCTAAGAATTGCACAGGACCCCAAATCATAGTATGTTCTTCAGTTTCTCCCTTGAGTCATGGGAACCCACATAGTGAAGTAAAAGAAACTTCCTTTCTGATGCTTGCTGTGTCTAAGAGCTTTATTTCTCTGGTGGTTCTATGGTGCACAAAGCTCTCACCAGGACAGTGACTCCATATCTGGGTGAGCTGCTCTGTGCATGAAAATAATACAGTAAGATGGTTTTCATTGGCAGGGTGTTTCCCCTCTATAGAGCCATGGCTAACAGGGGGCAGTAACTCTCAACCACCTGAAAACAAGAGGAAAACCCCTAGACAAAGGTGGGAACATGCAGAAGAGGCTGGGAGAAAGAATGATTTAACATGTTTTCTGGTAAAATATACACAATGTAACAAATCTAATAATCACTCTATCATTAATATCAGCTCTCCTTAGTATCAGACCTTACACATATGGCCTTAACACACTAATGCTTGGTATCCAAAGGCTTTGCTATCAATGAGGCAGGTGCCTATGTAGAAGGCCTTCTCTCAGTCACACCCTGGATACTGTGGTATTCACTCATGACATACAACTCAGCTCCGCAGCTGCCCAACCCCCTCCTGAACTCAGTCCAGGATCAACTCTCCAACAATAGGCTAGCCAGGGTGCCATTAGAGTGTATAGGATGGAGGAAGTAAGGACTCAGGCCCAAATGTTTGTCTTTCCACCTGCTGTGCATCTGGACAAGATAATAAAAGCTCTTTGTGTCTCAGTTTCCTTATCTTGTAAAATGAGGACAATAAAAATGACAATAATACCTATCTCATAGGGGTGGATTAAATTAGATAATACTTAGGAAAGTATTCCATAAGTATTAGCTATTAATGAAGGAAATCTAACTTTATCTAGCAATATCTAGCAATCTCTTAGGTAGGGATATTTAACACAAGACCTAAAGGCTATGTAGGAATTAGCTGGTTTAAGTTGTGGCATGTTTAAGGAAATTTAAAGGGGCAAGTGAGTATGGAAAGTTATCATTGTGGGGCTGGGTAGGAGATGTGTCCGGAACAGTGTGAAGGGTCAGATCACTCCAAATGTCATGGCCATTTAAGGAATGTAGATGTGATCCTTAGGAAAATGGGAAGTCAATGAACCCTATTAAATAGAACTGTGGAGCTTCAGAAACATGACAGTGGAAGTACAGTGGACATATGGAGAATGGGTTGAAAAAGCCAGTGCAAGGACAGGTAGAGAAGGAATCACAGTATTAATTATGGGGGATGGGAATATGGGGGTTCATTATATTCTTCTCTTTCAGTTTGTGGACCTTTGACATTTTTCATACTACAAAGTATTTTTGAAAATGTACAAACAGTGAGACCAATTAGAAGGCTACTAATGTAGCCCCGACAGATGATGGTGATATCAAGTCATGTGGTGACAGAGGATGAAGATAGGGGATGGATTTGAGAGATGTTTTGGAGGTACAGCCAGTAGGGGTTAGTGATGGATTTGAGGTCAGGTTTTAGGGAGTGCTCTGAGTATAGAACATTGCTCATAACTTCTGCTTTGTCAATCTAAGTGATAAGGCAACATATGAAAGGGACCTACTTTGGGGAAGACAGGATGATTTTCACATTAAACATCATCTAGTGGCATCAGTGCAAACTCAAGCAGAAGACTCCAAAACACAATTTGATGTCTGGGTCTTCAGTTCCTGGCAGTGGTCAAGATGCACAAACAAATCTGAAGCCACAGGAAAATGCCTGCACACATGTCAACTGATCAAATAGAAAGCTGAGGAGAAACCCTTCAAACCAAGACTCCTGAGCAGATAGGACATTTAAGGCCAGAAAGTAGGGTTATATTTTTATTGCAGTAAAAGGCGGCAGGAACCAGTGCTCAAGATAAATTTGGAGGCAAGGTGGCAGCAGACTGAGGGAGCTTTTATGTGATGATGGGTATTTCTCTATCAGTGAGAAGGAGAATGAGCATTGTGGAAACACATAAAGATTTCTGGGCAGCCTAGAGACTCAAGTCAAGATAAATCATGATTTTCCCTGCCACTTCCATCAAAGTTGATCATTGCTTTTTGTACTGCTGCACACTTATCTTGCACTTTACATGGGATTATAACATAGTCCATGATTTGGAAGACATTCATTACCACAAACTCAAATAGATACAGTGTGATTCTTTGCATTATTTCTCCTGATAGGTCTGTGGATACTCAGGCAAAAGAATTAAAGCTATCAGACTGGTTTTCTCCCAGGTAAGAATTCCAAATCAAACACATGTGAGATTGATCCATAGATCGTTCAGAAGTTAACAGATGGTAACAATACTACAAATGGCATTCTAACTGTTAGATGGCAGGTGAATCTTTGATTACGTTTAAAAAAAATAAGCAGTGACCAAGATGCATTGGGAACGGACGTTAGTGCCTACATTCTCCATAAATGAGAATGTAGAATGACAGAAAGCCAAAGGCCTTAAAATTATGTCAGGTCAAAGTGTGAAGAGTGTATCTAAGATCTTTTGGTTGATTCTCCTCATTTCACCAAGGAGGGAACCAAAGCCCGAATCAGATAGGTGGGCCATCTGCGCACTTCTCACTTTAATATGGCAGCTTTCCTCTGGCCTCTCTGACTTCCTCTTCTTACTACACCCTCCTGTTTTTCTCCCTGGTGTTGCAGCATTTCTGGACTTATCCTAAATAAAACTTTGCAAGGAGATGTCCAGTTAAGATCATGATTGGATAATGGTCTGTGACTCTCCTCCCGTGATACCTTAACTTTTTTTCAAATCTAATCAGGACACAGAAAGCACCAGAATTATTTTAACTGGGAATTTAATACAAAGAATTGTTAATGAGTATAAAGTTGTTAACTAGGTAACTTGAGCTTAAACTCTTATGCTCTTAACCACTGATGCTGGTATCTCTCAGCTCTTGATAGGCCTCTTGGGACAGGGAATCAGCCTTCTAGGGAAGGGCACCATGAGGCTGGGTTTTTTGGTTTTTTTGTTTTTGTTTTTGTTTTTTTTAATTTGACAGACAGAGATCACAAGTAGGCAGACAGGCAGGCAGAGAGAGAGAGAGAGGAGGAAGCAGGCTCCCTGCTGAGCAGAGAGCCTGATGCGGGACTTGATCCCAGGACCCTGAGATCATGACCTGAGCCAAAGTCAGTGGCTTAACCCACTGAGCCACCCAGGTGCCCCATGAGGCTGGGTTTTTAAGTGTTGGAAAACCTGAAATCTGGATTCAACTGCTGGTCTGGGAAGGAACTGCAGATGTGGGGGTGTGGGATTTGAGGGAACAGGAGGTAGGCAAGGGCTCACTGGAAACAGGAAAGAGTAAGTTCCTTCTTCCTCCAGGTCTGTAATTTTTCCCCAGTGACCTCTGTTAGCAGAGCCGCCCAGGTGCCCGCTGGCAAAGCAGAAATGTGGTTTGCAGAGTCCCAGCTCAGGACAATAAAGCTAAGTATAGTGTGGTGGATTCAGTTATGAAAGATGCTAGCTTAGTAACTGGCACAGGATCCCATTAACAAGACAAGTAAGGCATATCCTTGTACTCAGGATGATGATTCAAACCAACAATTGAACAAAGGAGAACACCATATATTCATTTACACAGATTCCAAATAACCTGCTAATAAAATTCAACTCCCTCTGTTTCTTTTTCCCCCCATCGGAGTCTCCTTGCTCAGCGGGGAGCCTGCTTCTCCCTCTATCTGCCTCTCCTTCTGCCTGCTGCTCCCCCTGCTTGGGTGTTCTCTCTCTCTGACAAATAAATAAAATCTTAAAAAAAAAAAAGATTTGTCAATTTTGTTGATCTTTTCAAAGAACTAACTTTTGGCTTCATTAATTCTATCATTTTTTTCTCTTTTTCTAGGTCAGTTGTCTCTGCTTCAGTCTTTATTATTTTTTCCTTCTGCTTGTTTTGGGTTTAGTTTGCTGTTTTTTTCTAGTTCCTTAAGGTAGAAGGTTAGGTTATTATAGGATATCTTTCTTCTTTTTTAATACAGATGTTTACAGCCATATATTTCCTTCTGAGTATTGCTTTTCACTGCATGTGAAAAGTACGGTATGTCATATTTTCATTTTTATTCATCTCATTGTATTTTTTAATTCCTTTTTGTGTTTTTTTTTTCCTTTGGCCCATTGGTTATTTAAGAGTGTGTTCAATTTCCACATACTTGTGAACTTTCCAAATTTTCTTGTTATTGATTTCATTCCATTGTCAATGAAAAAGATAGTTTGCATGTTTCCAGCAATCTTAAATTTATTGAGATTTGCTTTACGACTTACCACATAATCACCCTGAAAATGTTCCAAGTGTATTTGAGAAGAATATGTATTCTGTTATTGGTTAAAATGTTCTATGTGTATCTGATTCTTTCTTCTGCCTGTTCAAATCTGCTGCTGAAATCTTATGACAAGTTTGGTGGTTTGTTTTTGTTTTTGTTTTTGCTTTTTAACTATTATACTTCTCAGCTCCAGAGTTTCTATTTGGTTCCCTTTATCATTTCTATCTCTTTATTCACATTCTCTATTTGTTAAGCTGCTGCTTTCCTGGTTTCCTTTAGTTCTTTGTCCATAGTTTTCTTTGGTTCTTTCAGCACATTTAAAATAGTTGGTTTAAAGTCTGGTTCTAGTAAGTCCAATGTCTGCGCTTCCCTAGTTTTTGTCAATTCCCGTTTTTGTCAATTTTTTCCCCTATGAATGGGCCATACATTCTTGTTTCTTTGCATGCCTCATAATTTTTAGTTGAAAACTAAGCATTTTGTATATTATAATGTGATCACTTTGGAAGTCAGATTCTCTTACCTCCTAGAGCTGTTCTTGCTTACTGTGAATTATAGTTGTTTGTCTTTTTAGTGACTTTTCCAAACTATTTTTAAAGACTGTATTCTTTGTCTTATTTGGTCTGGGAGGTCTCTGTTCCTTTGGTTTGTGGTCAGCTAGTGGTTTGACAGAGATATTCTTAAATGACTAGAGCCAGAGTGGTGGTGATGGTGGTGGTTGGAGGGCTCTTAGAGAAGAAGAAGAAGATAAAGAGAAGGAGGAAGAGGAGAAGGAGGAAGAAGAAGAAAAGAAAAGAGGAGAAAAAAGAAAAGAAAAGAAGAAGAAGGAAGAAATGAACCCTCTTACACAGTTCTTGAGGATTGGTTCTGTGTTTGGGTCCTCCTTCAACACAGCCCAGCTATTTACAACTCTACCTTAGCCTTACTTCCTGTTTTTACTGAGTCTAAATATCATCCAGAGGTGAAAGCTTAGGATCTTCAGAGATCTTTTCTGAGCATGTAACTTGCTCTGAACATGTGCATGGATTTCCTAATTCCTCATTATACATAGGATCTTGTCAAAGGCTTTACTTTTCAAAGAACTCTCTTCCAAACTTTTCTTCCCAGGCTTTCAGCACATCTAGTGTTTATTCCAACTGTAATTTCTTGCCTCAGGTGGCAGGGGCTTGTTCCTTTTTAAAACATTTTTAAGGATTGCCCTCCACTTACCCATTTTTCCATTTTGAGAGAGTTCTGAGCTAAGCAAAACAAAGGAAAGCACTAGAAGTCCAGTCCTTTGAGGAACCCTCGGGTCAAAATGGACAAACACAATTCCTTTGGAATTAGATCCATTCTTCTCCTCCAGAAGCAGTTATTCCACTGAGGACATGGTTTGGTGTTTTCAGTACCACTGCCATACTGGCAGGGAGTTGGTATAAGGCTAAACAAAAATCCCACAAAGCTCTCCTTCTCCTATTGTGTTGTCATTCTTTTCTTAATTTAACCTTTGCTTGATTGCTCTAAAACTCTACCTTCCAGTGTTTTGACAAAGTTGTTTCTGATAGTATGCAGTAATAGTAGCCTGGCAGCATTTTAGGATTATGAAACTGGAAAGGTCATTTTTCAAAATATGATCTCTGAAAATAATTAATGTCAAAAAGCCTCAGACCAGGAGATTTCATCCAAATACAGGAGATATTCTTACTTTAGACTTTGGGTGACATTTTATCTGTGTCCTCAAAGATCTTGGAATCGCAGTATAACTAATCTGTAATTACTTTTGTAATGATCTAGTCATTTATGAGAAGCTGTTTCTCTAGTTTATCATAACAATCAGGCTTTGGATTAGGAGTAAGGAAATGCTGCAACCAGATACAGGCTTTATACTTTAGTAACAACTACTGAAGTTTTATCAAAATATATCTTGTTCATAATTCTTATGTCTTTCTTACAGTGAATCCATGAACCTGACTACCACCAACTGGTCAGCTCCAGTTGTGTGGGATGGCACTTTTGATAAAGAAATATTGGAAAAGTATTATGAAAAACATAAAATTACTGTGGGATTGACTGTATTTGCTGTAGGAAGGTAGGTAATGCCAAATGTCCTTTACATTCAAGTTTTTTATTATAGAAAATGGTAGATAATCAATAATCCCACCTCAAGAATCTAAGAAAAGTGGGACAAAATAAAGACAAAGTAAACAGAATTAAGGAAATAGTAAAGATGAAAACAGAAATCCATGAAACTGAAAACAGAGAAGCCATAGAGAAAAATCAAAGAATCAAAAAGCTTTTCTTTGAAAAAAAAAATCAGTAAAGTTCACAATCACCCAGGAAGTATGGCAAAGAAAAAAATTTGACAGAAATTACCAATATTAGGAAAGAAACAGGGTATATCACCTCATACGTGGCAGACATCAAAAGAATAATCAGTATACACACATACATTTGAAAACTTAGGTGAAATAGACCTTGAAAACACTATCACAACCCACCCAAAATGAAATCAACTGTTTCAATAGCCCTATATCTACTGAGGAAACAGAATTCATAATTTTAAAAACTCCTAAAGTCTCCAGGCCCAGATGTTTTCACTGGAAAATTCTACCAAATATTTAAAGAATTAACATCAGTTCTATATAATCTTCGAAAAATCAAAGAGAAAGGAACACTTTCCAATTCATTTTATGAAGCAAGTGCTGCCCTCATATCAAAATTATACCCCAAAAGATACAAAAAAGTATTAAGTTGAACAACTTACCTATTACCAATTAAAATTATAAATTTTTATAAAGAAGTTCTCAAACTCAATACCCAAAAAAAACAAATAATCCAGTCAAGAAATGGGCAGAAGACATGAACAAACACTTCTCCAATGAAGACATACAAATGGCTAACAGACACATGAAAAAATGTTCAGCATCACTAGCCGTCAGGGAAATACAAATCAAAACCCCAATGAGATACCACTTTACACAAGTTAGAAGGGCAAAAATTAACAAGATAGGAAACAACAAATGTTGGTGAGGATGTGGAGAAAAGGGAACCCTCTTACACTGTTAGTGGGAATACAAGTTGGTACAGCCATTCTGGAAAACAATATGGAGGCTCCTCAAGATGTTAAGAATAGAGCTACCCTATGACCCAGCAATTGCACTACTGGGCTTTTACCACAAAGATAGAGATGTAGTGACAAGAAGGGACACATGCACCCTAATGTTCATAGCAGCAATGTCCACAATAGCCAAACTGTGGAAGGTGTTGAGATGTCCTTCAACAGATGAATGGATAAAGAAGATGTGGTTCATACATACAATGGAATATTACTCAGCCATCGGAAAGGGTGAATATCTATCATTTACATCCACATGGGTGGAACTGGAGGGTATTATGCCAAGAAAAATAAGTTAAGCAGAGAAAGACAATTATCATATGGTTTCACTTATATATGGAATATAAGAAATAGTGCCGAGGACCATGGGGAAAGGGAGGGAAAACTGAATGGGAAGAAATCAGAGAGGGAGACAAATCATGAGAAACTGAAGGTTACAGAAGGGAGGGAGATGGGGGATGGGTAATCGGGTGATGGGTATCAAGGAGGGCATGTGTTGTGATGAGCACTTGTGTTATATGCAACTTATGAATCATTGTGTTATATGCAACTTATCAAAAACTAATGATGTTTATTTCAGCTAATTGAACATAATAATAAAATAAATAGAAATAAATAAAATAAAATTTCAAATTTTATCAGCTTTATAGTAACTCATTATTAAATATCGATAGTAACTTATTCTTTTTTTTAAATAGACCTATTTTATAAGTTTTTTGTTTTTGTTTTTGTTTTTGTTTGTAATCTCTACACCCAATGTGAAGCTTGAGCTCACAACCCCAAGATCAAGAGTCGCATGCTCTTCTGACTAAGCCAGCCAGGCACTCCTGATAGTAATTTATATTTAAAAAGAAAATAACACAGGGGTTCCTGGATGGCTCAGTTGGTTAAGTGGCTGCCTTTGGCTCAGGTCATGATCCTGAAATCTGGTATCAAGCCCCACATCAGTCTCCCTGCTCAGTGGGGAGTCTGCTTCTCCCCCTCCCTCTACTCCTCCCCAATTGTGAACTCTCTCTCTTACTCACTCTCTCTCTTTCAAATAAATAAATAAAATCTTAAAAAAGAAAACAGAAGGAAAGGAGGGAAGGAAGGAAGGAGGGAGAGAGGAATCCTTACAGAAGAAGCTCCTGTGCACCTCCTTCCCAGATCTATTCTGATCTGTCTCCAGTGCTGCCCCAGGATCTGTAAGAGGGCACAATGAGTGACCCCATGCCAGGACAATGCTCCTACTTTCAGGACATAAATGGAGCTTCTTCTTCCTTCCCCCCCTCCTTTGGTAGAACACAATGAGTCTTAAAGAGTCCTATGCAAATGAAGGGCCACTGAAACCAAATCCTCATTAACCTTATCATAAAAACTCTTCCGTGTGTGTTAAAGAACCACTGAGAATCTCAGTTATTAATGGCATCAAGTGCCTCTGAAAATAGGAGTATAGGTGGGACTGAAAACAGGATAGATTGAAAGTATCTATATTTGGGCCACCTGAGTGGCTCAGTCATTGGGCATCTGTCTTCAGCTCAGGTCATGATCCTGGAGTCCTGGGATCGAGTCCTGCATCAGGCTCCCTGCTTGGCAGGAGGCCTGCTTCTCCCTCTCCCACTCCCCCTGCTGTTTCCTCTCTCACTCTGTCTCTCTCCATCAAATAAATAAATAAAATCTTTTAAAAAAAAGTATCTATATGGAGCATTTAGACATGAATATTTGTGACAGGGATGAACAAATAAGCCAATATAATAAAACATACACACCCAGGAAGAAGTGAAAGACTCTGGCTATGGCTATGACATTGTGGATCTGTAGGGAAAGACTTCTACAATGAGGCTGGAGAAAGGTGATGTCAGAACAAGAACACCACAATTGTACCTCTATGGTATGTATGTATGGCAAGTGTATACAAACATAATTCCCAGGGAGCTTGACGTCCAAAAGGGAAAACCATAGTGTAGCTTAGTGAAATCAAGACAAGAAAGGAGTTCTTAATCAAGATACAGAAAATACTAATCATAAAGAAAAGGGTTGATAAATGCGACTGTATTAAAAATGAACTTACCTAAGAAAACATCAGAAAGACCCAAACTGGAGAGAAACTGAGACCGCCTGGAGGAGCCTAAGGAGACATCATGATGAAATACAATATGTATTCTGGATTGGAGCCTAGAAACTAGAAAGGCCATTTAGGGGGAAAACTGGTGAAATCAAAATAAAATCTGTGGTTTAGTTATAGTATTTAACCACTGATAATTTCCTAGGTTTGACAAATGTACCACGGTTATAGACAACATTAACAGTAGGGGAAGGTGGGTAGAGCACATACGGGTACTCTCTATAATATGTTTGCCCCTGTTTTATAAATCTAAGACCATTCCAAAATATAAAGCTTTTTAAAAATTAAAAAAACAAAGTTTGCCATTATAGTGAGAGTGCCTGACAATAAACTTTTTTTCTTGTAAATGCCTGCCATTAAGCTTTTGATCACTGAGACATCCATGTCAAAGATATCCAACTCAGATAAACCTATTGTCAGTCTTAACATGGTCACTAGCTAGACAACTAGTTAAAGAGCCAGGCCACCCCTCCCATGAAATTCCCCTTTTAAAGAGAGGCCTGGGTAACCTACAAAACCGACCACTTGAGTGACCCTGCATTTTCCTTCCTGTGCTTTCATTCTTGCTATTAGGTTTTAAATTGTGAAACCCCAGGCACCCCACCCCCGACCCCAAAAAAGGTACCTCCAAGGTACCCCCTTCTCTCTCCCTACATAGGACCTCGCTCTGTGACACTGCACTTACCCTGTACCCTCCAGCGCTTGTGAATAATAAATCTCATTTTTTCAAAGTTCTCTGGTAGTTGTTCCTGAGATGCATCTTGCAAGTGTAATAAGAACCACCAGGACTGGTCCAGCCAACATTGGCTCTGTAGGGGAAATGTCTGTGGGGGGTCTTGCCACAAGTAGCAGGGGGCAAATAGGATTACTATTAAAGGCCGAGAACAACAAAAACAACCCTATAGTATGTCATACACAAAAATTCATTCACATGGATAACCAACTTAATATGAAAGTTAAAACAATAAAGCAACTAGAGGAAAACATAGGAGCATATTTTCACTACTTTAGGCAGGAAACGATTTCTGAAACATAATACCAAAGCATGAACCATAAAAAATGTGGATAAAGTGTGGATAAATTGTATTTCTTTGCACTTGAGTTGTTAGTTTCCAACTCAGTAGACTATTTTAAGTGATATTTTTCATAATTTATCTTGCTTTAATTATTTAGATGTTTTAGATAATCCAAACTAGAAAGTTTTCTCCTGACTCCATCCACTATGTTTCTTAAAACTTAGGTCAATATTCAGAACTTATTTTTAAGGATTATATAAATATTATTTGAGGCTGAGGCGTGTATGATCGCCCATCCTTTTCTTAAGTTACCTCAGATCATGTATTGTTCTGATAATTTTCACTGTTTGGAGGGACGAGAAATGAGAAAGTTTTGTTTTCTAATCCTGCAAACTTAGCGTTATATTAAAGAGCATGAGGCAAAACAAGAGAGTGCAGATAGCGGTAGCTGACTAGGCTACCTGTGACCTTTTCTATGTAACTGACTCCTCATAAAGCAAGCCGCAGACATCACTCGCTATTCTTGCAATGCCTCAAGACCTTCTTGCCTACAACCTGAAAAGCAAAGTCCCTCTTCTCTGATCACCCTGAAGGCTCTGGCTGTCATCTTGCCCTGGGCTCGATGCTGTTTCCTGACCTCACCAAGTTTCATTCCCCCTCATGAGGAAGTCCTCTTCTTTCCTATAATTCGCAGAACCCCGTCAGGGAGAGGAAAAGCAGATGACTTCACTTGCTTTTACACCACTTAACTATAACTCAAGAAGTACTTCTAATATTTGGTTTGCTTACTAGTATGTTTGGACAAGCCAGGATAATTAAAGTAGTACGTGTTTCACCAAAATGTAAGACAATGAACTCAGTTATTTCTTATTTGCTTCACAGATACATTGACCACTATTTGAAGAAATTTATGTTCTCTGCAGATAAGTTTTTCATGGTTGGCCATAAAGTCATAATTTATGTCCTGATAGATGACTTCTCCAGAATGCCTTGGATACAGCTGAGTCGCCTCCGTTCGATCAAAGTGTTTAAAATCAAGCGAGAGAAGCGATGGCAAGATATCAGTATGATGCGCATGAAGTCTATCAGTGAACACGTTGAAGACCATATCCAATATGAAGTTGATTTTCTCTTCTGCATGGACGTGGATCAAGTTTTCATCAGGAAGTATGGATTGGAGACTCTGGGGCAGTCAGTAGCTCAGCTACATGCTTACTGGTATAAGGAAGACCCTATAGGAGTGCCATATGAAAGAAGTAAGTTATCAGAAGCATATATACCTTTTGGTATGGGAGATTTTTATTACCATGCTGCTGTATTTGGTGGCACGCCCATTCAAGTTCTCAATATTGCCAGGGAGTGCTTAAAAGGAATCATGAACGACAAGAAAAACAGCATTGAAGCAGTTTGGCATGATGAAAGTCACTTAAACAAGTATTTCTTTCTCCACAAACCCACTAAAGTCTTATCACCGGAATATTGCTGGGCTTTTTCTAAAACGGATGTTCCTTTTATTCACAACATCAAACTCTACTGGGCTAAAAAGGATTATAAAAATCTTAGGGTCACAGTGTAATTATATAGCACTTCCTTCAGGTTGCTGAAGTTAAGAGCATCATCATGTCTTATTCCTGAGGAAATTAGCACTTGACAAATTTTAGCACTAAAAAAAAATTCACTAACAAAAATGGCAAGGCCACCCACACAGTATACTCATACTTTTCCTCATATTCATTTTGGATTGTATAAAAGCGGACATAGCAGTTGCAGAATGGACATACTGACATTGGAAGGAGATACAGTGACTTTGTATCCTGTGTGAGTGTTGAGGAAATACTATTTGTTGGACCACATTGAACAAAAGAGAATCTCTCACCAGAAAATCAAACCTGAAATATTTTTGTTGATCCATGCGGATACACACTTCTCATATTGCTTAAGAAAGGGGATTGTCTAGAGGTGTGGATAAGAAGTGAATGCAAGAATAGTACATTCTTTAAGTACAACATTAAAGATGTTAAAGTCATCACCAGATGGACAGATCATTACTTAGGAAACTCTAAGTCATTCAAAATTTTTTTGAATTTTTAGTTTTAAAACTACAAAGTTGTTTGTTATAAAAACTAACTGAAAATAAACAAGATACAGAGAAAATTGAAAGCCCCCCCCCTTTATTCTCCCTTTGAAAACCTACCCTTCAATAGTCTTTTCATGGGCATTACATACCTACCACATGAATACACACACACACACACACACACACACACACTCTCACACACTCACATGTTTACATAGTGACAGATGTTATACATAGTTATACAACTTGATTTATACCACACACATGTGCACATACATGCATACACACAGATTTTATCACTAGTCAGGGTCCAGTTAGGAAAACAGATACTACTATTGTTGGTATTTTAAAAAGTGGGGATTTAGCGCAGAGAACTAGACATATAAAAGAGGTAATAACAAACCTGAGGAGTATGCAAGAGAGTGGAGCAACCCATAATTTTTTCTTTTAAATGAAGGCAGTAACAGTTCTAAGGCTGATGGAAAAATTGTAGAATGTCCAGAAAGAGCTAGAACCTAGTATGAGTTCCCAGGCATGAGTGGGGACAATAAAGAGAGGAGTCCCAGTCACTGTTAAAGATGTCACCTAAAGCCAAGAGAGAAACATACAGACTTTTCTCCTTCTCCTATCCTGTCTGCCTGTTTTCCACTGTCCAGTGCTATCCATTAGTCAGATGCAAGGGCGTCTGGGAGATGTAGGTCGCTGCCATAGTGAGCAAAGCACAGAAAAGATGAGAGGAACCTCACAGGAAACAGACAAATGTCTACCACAGTTTACCCATTTTGTCACAAAGCACCCATACTTCTTCCACCCATGTCTAACTCCCGTAAAACAATTTCATGTTTCTACCTTGCAGAATTTAATCAACTTTTGCATAAACAACCATTTTCTTCCCAAAAGGGTAAAACACAAAGTAACACCCAACATTGTTTCCCTCATCGTGTCCAGGAACCCAAGATGACATGAGATCCTCTCCCTCGGGACTATATGTGGTTCTTCAGTTTGGTGAACTCTGATCTAAATTGTAAAGAAAAGAATAACTAACATTCCTCCTTAAGGGAAAAAAAAAAAAACAGGAGAAGGAAAAATAATTAGTTAACATATAAAAAGATATATATATATACACACACACATACTTACATTTATAATATAAATATACATGCCTGCTATAGTCCTCATTTCTGTAGCCAGTTTTTTTTTTAAAGATTTTATTTATTCATTTGACAGACAGAGATCACAAGTAGGCAGAGAAGCAGGCAGAGAGAAGAGGAAGCAGGCTCCCTGCTGCGCAGACAGCCTGCTGCAGGGCTCAATCCCTGGACCCTGGGATCATGACCTGAGCTGAAGGCAGAGGCTTTAACCCACTGAGTCACCCAGGCACCCCACTGTAGCAAGTTCTAAGGTCAAGTTCATATTGATCACTTCTTTCTTCCACCACCAATTTTATGTTCCTTACCCTCTGCAACAAGCTCAGCTGAATAGGGTTCTTTACTAGTGAGATGACATAAACCTTTATCCTGTGGGATCTGAGTCCTTAGTGGGTCTTTATTCATTGGATTGCCATGGTTTAAGAGGCTCCCAGGGAACACCTTGAATTCTATCTACAGCCCTTATTCCACTATTGTGTAATAACAACCTGCTGTCATCTTGGTAGCTGTGCTTAGTTCCCTGATCCAGGATAGAGACCCCCTTCTTTGGCTGTTGATTCAGCATGATGAGAAGGCAGAATGGCCAAGGGAAGTCTCAGATCTCAATTCAACGGGACCATCACTTTGTTTCCCTGTGCACTAGAACCTCCAAACTCAAGGAGCCCAAGATTGCAGAGAAGGAACTGAAAACTGTCCCATAGATTATTTGGTGTAAAAGAAAGCCTCACATCTCTACTTCCAAGTTCCAGGATCCATGCATTCTGGCTTTGAGGAAGACAATATGATATAGCAACCACTATTTTAAGATATATCCCAACCCTTAGGACAGAACTCCCAACTTCACCAAATGTTGCCTTATAGCTGATATTATAACTGATTCTTCTTTAGGCCATTTCTTAAAGTTAGCTGCTTCTAGGATAGGAGTTCCATGGTAAGACCAGTGAATTCCACGGACAGGAATCTATCATTGCACTTAACTGACAATAAAATCTACATCCTGGTAGAGGCAGTGAATAAAACATTCTGTAAGTCCGTAAGTGGTGGTACTCGCAGAGACACTATGGAAAAGGAAGTTATATCTGTACACAGAATATATTTACTTGGGGACAAATTTCTTCTCCTTCCCTGATGGAAAAGATCCAAAATAACCAATATGCCACCAGTGGCCAGACAGTCCCTCAAAGAAAGGAGTCATCTGATATAGTCAGGGTGGCCTCTGCTGTTGGGTGGTTGCACAGTTAGCCACAGAGAAAGCCAGATCATCACTGATGAGAGGAAAGTCTATCTTACTGAATCACTGGGTAGCCTCCATCCCTGCCCCCAAGGCCACTTTGTACATGCGTCATCTAGGAAGCACTGTGGTGACTACAAAAAGAGGTTGGCTAACATCATAGAAGTTTTTCTCTACTTGATGACTGAGACCCCCCTCTACTAAGATTGCTCTGTGGTGAGTATTTTCAGGTGACACTCACATCCTTACCCTTTGTATCCATTTCAGAAGCCCATAAAGGACCTCAGACTTTCTTGTCACCAATTTTTTCAATCTGCCTGAGTCCATCTCATAGAAATGAGTTCCAGTGATGATGGATTACTGCTGTATATATCCACGCTTTTAGTTTGTTGGATCAGAAAGCATTAAATTCATGGTGGGTAGGAGAGGTCATATTCAAAGTAAATTTAGAATCCCCTTGTGTTCAGTATTCATTGTCTACCTGGCTATGCAAAATGCTCTATTTAATGCCTGTATCTGCCACTTTAACCTGCTAAGGGGCACAGATCCTTGCTCTGCAGACTGTTTTACATAGAGACTTCTCTTGCCCTGGGTCTCTCTCAAAATGGGCAGGGTACTGGTTTCTCAATTTTTACGTCAGAGTGGCACTCAAGTACAATATACGTTGCCTCCTATATCCAAAAGATCCCACTGAACTTTATACACACTCTGATTTGCTGGTAAGTGGTGCAAAGTACAAGAACTTGCCTAGAGCCAATAACCCTACATGTTCCATAGAAATGTAACTGATGTGTTGGGCCCCTGAATTCTTCTTCCACTTCCTGGCATCCATTTGTATTAGCATGACATCTGGGATTCTTGCTTCTTTCTGCTCAAAATGCTCAGCATGGTGCTAACAATGGTAGCCTGTAAGATGTCCAGGTGGTTAGGTGGATTGCATTATGAAAACACTTCATGTAACTCTGAGGTTCACTGATGTCTCTGCCAGGTAAAAGCAAACTGCTTTGGATAGTCCATACTAACTGGTATAAGGAAAAACATCTGTCACCTGCAGACCAAATACCAGGGAGTGTTTTCATTTGCCCTTGCAAAGATACACCACCAGGAGAAGTAGCTGTCATTGGGGTCACCACTCGATAAACTTTATGATGATTGCCAGGCATTCTATAAATGTATCTGTCTTTTATGCTGGCCCAACAAGCAAGGATATTAACAAATCTCAGGGAGGTGTACCTGTTTCAGTAACTTCAGAAATTCAGCTCAATCCAATATTATATTCCATTCATCTTAATCTAATATCATTAGATATTAAACAAGAGTGTGATATGAATTGACAACATGCAGTGTTTGTTTTTATTGGTTCCACTAATCTTTACAATCGCCACAGGGAGATGGTATTATTAGATAACTTGATTTACCACTTTAGTAGGAGAGATTTTCCCATTGACTTTTTGATCCTTCTTACCATGTTTGCCCTTACACCATTAGTCAAAGACTAATATAAGTACTCTACCAGTTGCTAAATACATATATTCCAACCATGAAGTCAGGAATTCAGGAACCACAGAGTGGCTCTGTTATATGATGGGACCACTGTTAGATAAACTCAGGGATAGAATTTAATTTATCCCCTATCCTCCATACACCTCTGTTTAGTAGATCACAATGCTATTTCTGGCCTCTAGAAATTGTCAACTCAGAGCTAGTGTCAATTCTGCATTTTCCTCCAAGGACACAGTTATCGTACTAAATGAAACAGGTCCTTCCTTGAGGTGACATAGACCCCTCTTTAGTCAAAAGACTCCAGATCTATAAACTGGCTTAGCTATGGAAACATAATAAGGTACCATAACTTGTTACTGTGACAATTCAAGTCATGCTTCTGCTCACTAGGACTAGGGTTTCTCCAATAATGGAAATCCCATAATTCTCATTGAAATCCGGGAGTCCATTTCAATATCAGTATCTCCCCACACTGACTCATTTCTCAATGACTTAGTGAAAAAGAGAGTCATCAGAGGCCCCCACCATGTCCAGGAGCATAGCTGGGAGAAGGTGTATGGTGTGAACCCGATAAATTCACTTCAACATTTCTGTCTCCCTAAATGTTTGGATTTCTTCTACATCATGCCAAAAAACTTATGACATCTCAGCCTCATTGGTTGTAGGTTACCACTGAATTCAAATTTTAGTTAATATCCAAGAAAATTCTTAGAACCAATTACAGCTGGCTAGGACCACATTAAATCCAGAATATCAGGTAAATATACCTGTTTCAACAACTTCAGAACTTCAGCTCAATCCAATATCATTAAAATCCATTCTCAGATGTGTTTCCCTACTAACACAAATTAGCAAGAGCTTTAAATTCTTTTAGTGTACCTATCCCCTACTGGAGCAGACCTTGATTTCTGACTCTAGGTATTAGGTCTTCAGGCAATGAAAATAGGCATCACCTTATAAATCAACTATCTTGGGTGAGATCTTTATGGAGTCTTTAAGCAAGAAAAGACTCGTTTTCTCAGAGAGATTAAAAAGGAGGGGTTGTTTCCACTGACAAGGGAAGCTCAGAAGGAGTAGAATTACAAGTTCTCAGATTCATCTGAATCCACCCAAATGCTCTCATTCCAAGTATAGGGTTTCCAGTCTTTCCAAATCCTCTAATTTTAACATGAGGCTTTTAAAAGTTTTTATTTAAATTCCAATTAGTTAACATACAGAGTAACATTAGTTTTAGGTGTAGAACCTAGTGACTTACGACTTACACATAACACCCACTGCTCATCACAAGTGCCCTCCTTAATGCCCATCCCCCATCTAGCCCATCCCCCAACCACCTCCCTCCAGTAACCCTGTTTGTTCCCTATTGTCAAGAGTCTGTTTCTGGTTTGCCTCTCTCCCCCACCCTTCTCTCTTTTTATCTCCTAAGTTCATCTGTTTTGTTTCTTAAATGCCACATATGAGTGAAATCAGATGGTATTTGTCTTTCTCTGATTGACTTGTATTGCTTAGCGTTTTACTCTCTAGCTCCATCCACAACATGGTAAGATTTCATTCTTTTTTTTTTTTAAGATTTTATTTATATATTTGACAGAAAGAGAGACAGCAAGAGAGGGAATACAAGCATAGGGAGTGGGAGAGGGAGAAGCAGGCTTTCTGCTGAGTAGGGAACCTGATGCGGGGCTCCATCCCAGGACCTTAGGATCATGATCTTATGAAGGCAGACACTTAACCGACTGAGCCAGCCAGGCATCCCGGTTTGTAAGGCAGTTTTATTTTTAACTTTTTGAGGAACCTCCATACTGTTTTCCACAGTGGCTGTACCAGTTTGCATTCCCACCAACATAAGAGACTTTTAGAAGTTGTATATAAACTTACATTCTAATTATGTATATCACACAATTTGATTTGGGGCCTTATCCTCAGCCATGTATGCCTTATGACTACAAGTACACATGCATATGCATGCACATACACATACACATACACAAATAAACAGGCTCCAAAGGAACCATCTTGGTCTGTGTCCATGCCTCGACCTGAGATTTCCAATTTTTGGAGTTCTCATTTTATTTCTCTAAGTTCTCCAAAACAGTCAGAAGCAGCAATCCCATCTCAAAGACCTTGTACTTATTATGGCCACAATGGTGAGTACAACACCTATATAGTGTCGTGAAGTCTTCTCTTCAATATACACTTCCTACCAAGCAATAATAGTGATAAAATAATTTAAATAATTGTGATGTCACTACATGACACAGTAGTAGCCCACAGTAGGGCAGGAAACCAGAATCCCACTTTGAGAGATTATTTCTTAGGGCCTTTGGTGGATAGTTGACAACAGTGAATATTAGTATCCCTCTCTGTATCCATGCCCATTTTACATTGTCCCAGTTGATGTTCTCCAACAACCAGATATGTGAATTCAGACCCAACCTACTAACTAACCCAACCTACTAACCAGTTGTGTGCTCTCCCAGCTGACATCAGCTAAGCCTACCCCAGAGCAGCAGCAAATGGCCCTAGACCCATAAGCAAAAGTAACACCTCTTTGTTTTCAGCCCTTAAGGTCTGGGTGGGTTGTTATACAGCAAAAATCAATTGATATCAGAGCTCCTAGTCTTAGGAACTATTATCAATCAGAATCCAATCAGGACAATCAGGGTATTTCAAATGAGGGATTTTAATTTGAGAACTGGTTACACAATGATAGAACTGCTAAGGAGCAGATGGGACAGCGAGGAAACTGAGGAGCTGTGACTATCCCGAGACCCAGAGCAGCCCAGAAGGGAGATGGTGGCACTGAAGACAGAAAGCTGGGGCCCATCAGTGGGGCTGGAACCTGCTACAACCGTGAAGGGCAAGGCTATCTGGTGGGAGCTGGAGTCACAAAACAGACTTTAACTTGGGCCTTATGTTTTTTTCTTTAAGCTCCCTAGTGCTGTTAGATACAGCCCCTTCACCTGCCTGTTGGTCCTTGATTTCTTTATGTCCTTCATTTCATTAAGTAAGTTAGCATGTGTGCATAGTACAGTGTCTGGCGCATAAGTAAGTGTTATAGGAGCCATCATTATCATATACTTTGCCTTTGAAGAGCCCCTCAGTCAATCAGAGACGATGTAACTGTTTACTACTACATTTCACAGGCTGCCAGAAACCTGTCTCTGAAAACTAATGTGGTTTTTTAAAAAAATTGACTTTAGACCCAAATAAGGTTTGCAAACCAATTCTAAATTCTAGATTCCTCCTATTTCCCCGCATGTATGTTGCCTACAAACCCCCTCTCTGGTACCAAAACTTGAATTTGTCATGGCATTGATATTGACTCTGATTCATCTAAACAGGGAAAGAATGTATAAATGGCATGTTGGTTAAGAAAACTGAACCCTCAGACCTCAGCAGCCTAACCCCAAAACAAGTTCTCACTCACAAACAAGCAGTGAGGGTTGGAGCCAGGAAGTCTGCTCCATCTTGTCACTTGGGGACCCAGAACAATGGAGGGTCCATTCTCTGTGATAGTCTGTCACAATGTCGGGCAAGAGACACTGGAGAATGATGTAGGACTCTTCAGTGCCTCAGCCTGGACTTATCACATGACCCTGCCAAGTGCAAAAGGGCTAAAAAGTAGAGCTTTCCTTGGAAAGGAAGGGGAACCAGAGAGTGGTGAGTGACGGTAATGCTTACTGCATAAGAGTAGAAAGCCATTCACAGTCCTTAGCAAGTAACCACTGAAAAAGAAATAGAAAAGGACAAAGGGAGGAAATACATGATACGATCCTGTAACAGGTATAATCTGTTGGAATATCCACTCTGATCCCATCACCTATTATCTCCCAGCTGATCTCCGTACCCTTGAAAACATCTTCCCTAAAATTAGCCCTTGACTCTATTACAGATAATTTCAAATTGAACCCCCTTAATGTTTAAAGTCCTGGGTAGGAGAATCTGATTAGCATGCCAGGTAGTTCAGGTCATGTGCCCACGTTTTAGCTGCAAAGGGCAGGGAGAGGAAATTTTTGCCTATTTCAGCTTTCACACTGGATGGAAGGATGCTGTTGCTTCTTGAGTTTAAGAGTTCCTGTAAATGAAGGGTTTCTGGGCACATAAAACATAAAAATGTGTATTATGTAGTTTGAATGTTTTACATATTTAAGAATTTTATATAAACAGAATCACACAGTATGTGCCCTTTTTTGCCTGGCTTCTTTCATAGTATCATCATTATTATTTTTTTAAGATTTTATTTACTTGACAGAGAAAGACACAGGGATACAGGAAACACAAGCAGGGGGAGTGGGAGAGGGAGAAGCAGGCTTCCTGCTGAGCAGGGAGCCCAATGTGGGGCTCAAAGTGGGGCTCGATGTGGGGCTCAATGTGGAGCTTGATGTGGGGCTTGATCCCAGGACCTTGGGATCACAACCTGGGCGGAAGGCAGACGCTTAACAACTGAGCCACCCAGGAGCCCCACACAGTATTATTATTTTAAGGTTCCTTATGTTGTGGCACAAATCAGTGCTGAGTACTATTCCATTGCAAGGACGAGCCACAGCCTGTTTATCCATTCACTTGTTGATAAACATTTCTTGTTTCCACCTTTTGGCTATGTGGGAGGAAAGCTACTACAAGCAGTCACAGACAGCTCTCTTTATAGACATATGCTTCTATTTCTCTTGGGTAAATATCTAGGGAGTGGAATTGCTGGATTGTATGGTAAGTGTGTGCTTAAATCATTAAGAAACTACCAAATTCTTTTCCAAAGAAGTTGTAACATCTTACATTCCCACCAACCATATGTAACATTTCTACTTCTCCTATTCTCATCAATGCTTGGTATGGTCAGTTTTCTTAATTTCAGCCATTCTAATAGGTGTGTGGAGGTATATTATTGTGGTTTTAATTTGCATTTGCCTAAAGACTAATATGATTTTTTCACATACTTATTTGCCTTTTGTTTGTGTTTTGTTTTATAAAATGTTCAAACATTTTACCCACTTTTGACTGTATTTCTCCCAATCTGCAGTTTTCTTTTTATTGTCTTAACTGTTTCTTCTCCTATCTTCGCTACTACACATTTTATTATTTTAGATTTTACATTTAGGTCAGTCTTTCATTTTGAGTTAATTTTTATACGTGGTGCAAAGTACTGATCAGAGTTTGTTTTGTTTAAGGGTTTTTTGCATTTGGATATCCAATTACCCTAGACCCATTTTTTAAAAAGATTTTATTTATTTATTTGGGAGAAAGAGAGCATGAACGTGAGGGAGAGGGAGAAGCAGGCTCCCCACTGAGCCGGAAACCCCATGTGGGGCTCAATCCCAGAACCCTGGGATCATGACCTGAGCCAAAGGCAGATAGTTAACTGACGGAGCCAGCCAGGTGCCCTGAGACCCAGTTTTTTTTTTAAAGAGTATCCTTTCACTAATGAATTGCCTTCTCTTATTTGTCAAAAATCAATTGTCCATAGAGGTACAGATCTATTTCTGGACTTCTGATTCTGTCCCAAAGATCTGTTTGTCTATATTAAAACCATATGGTCTTTTTTTTTTTAAACATATAATGCATTATTTGCTTCAGGGGTACAGGTCTGTGAATCATCAGTCTTATACAATTCACAGCACTCACCATAGCACATACCAACATCCATAACCCAGCCACCCTATCCCTCCCCCTGAGCCCCCAGCAACCCACAGTTTCCTGAGATTAAGAGTCTCTTATGAAAACCGTATGGTCTTAATAATGGTATCTTTAAATCTAAAATTATGCCAACATAAAAAGTTGATTTAAAAATGCAGAAAAATAGAAATCTAATAGAAAATGAACAAAAGCTATGGACAGTTTACAGAGAAGGAATTACAATGGCTCTTAAACATTCAAGAACACACTCAACATCAACTATAACGAAATAAGTGTAAATTAAAGCTACGCTAAGACAGAATTCAGACACTCAGATTTTCAAATACCCAACTATTTTAACAACACACTTCATATTGATGAGAATGTAAGAAAATGGGTACTTTTACCCATTGATGGTACTAGTTAAACGGGAACAAACCCTATGGAAAACATTGGTAACATTTACTTAAACAAGAAGTGGATATAACCTTTGACCCAACACTAGTTCAGCATATGCTCATAGAGCAGGTTTGCATGTTCAAGTAGAAATGGAAGTGGAAACATTGTGGCATTTCTTATAATGGCAAAGAGAATAAACAACCAAAATGTCTAGCAATAGAGAACTGGTTACATAAATTATGACACATATAATATATATATATTAAGGTTCACTAGCAAAAGAATTGAGTTAGATACATGAAATGGAATGATCTTCAAAATATACTGATATGTGAGATATTCGAAGTACTGAAGGATGTTTTTAGTATGTGTCATGTGTGTGAAAAGGAGACCTATACACTTAAAAACAGATAAATGTCCTTATATTTGCAGAATAGTTATGGAATAAATCCCAAGAAACTGTGAGTGGCTCACTGGGGATAAGATAATGGAACGAGTTGGTGCTGAAGAAGAAGACAAGCATTATGTAATCTTTTCTCTGTTTGAATTTGTGTGTGTGTGTGTGTGTGTGTGTGTATCTTTCTTTTTCAATAAGGAAAACCATTTTAAACCTTTAACAAAGGTACATGCTATCTTAAAATACGAGTGATCATCTCAGGAGAGGGTGATTACATTTGATTATTTCTTATTTTTAAAAAAATATTTTATTTATTTATTTGACACAGAGAGAGAGAGATCACAAGTAGGTAGAGAGGCAGGCAGGTGGAGGGGGGAGCAGGATTCCCATTGAGCAGAGAGCCTGATGCAGGGCTCGACCCCAGGACCCTGAGATCATGACCCGAGCTGAAGGCAGAGGCTCAACCCACTGAGCCACTCAGGCGCCCCTGATTATCATTTCTTGTTTGTGCTTTTATGCACTTGACAAATTTTGTAACGTGAAAATGTGTTACTTCTATAATCAGAAAAATAAGTACTTGTAAGACATTCTAAGAAAGAGTAAGAAAGGATTAGATTTACCTGGGATAATTGGACAATGCCTAAAAGAGGATGAAGAGAAAGACGGAGCATGTTTTTTGTAATTCATCTACACATACATATACACATAGCACACCATTCAAAATACATTTCTGTAAGTAAAATAAGTCAACAGTAAAGGTAAGAAGGTACAACAAAGGAAACTAAAAGCAAACCATTTTTTAAAATCCTTTTTCAAATATGACAAAATTTTACCATCTGGTAGCAAAGAGAACTTGTGACCACATGTATCATTATGACAGTATCATTGTGACTTTCAAATGCTTTCATCATCAAAAGAGTCTGGTGACATCACCACAAGCAAAGGATTCAAACACCAGGACAGTATTTTATAATATCTGGTATTTTTTTATAGATCCAAAAATATAATGATTGAGAAACATACTAGGAGTTCTTTTACATCACCAAAACTAAAGGTAAGGCTCTCGAGAAACTGTATGAAAAATGGGGTGATCTGGCAAAATCATAGGTAGGGGTCATTCCCAAGCCTTGGCCTTGAAAGTATATTGTACAAAATAGATGACACTTCAACATTACTGGCCTTTAAAACTAATGTCATTGAGGGCACACTGTCAGAAAATAATCTGACTAGATGGACTCTTACCACATTCATAGGGTATTTCTAATGTTTTTTTTTTTAAGATTATTTATTTATTTATTCAAGAGAATTTATTTATTTATTTATTTATTTGAGAGCATGAGCACATGTGGAGAAAGGGGCAGAGGGAGAGAGAGAATCCCCAACAAGACTGTTGACTGAGCACAGAGCCCGACACTGCACTCTGTGCCAAGACCCTTGAGATCTTGACCTGAGCTGAAATCAAGAGCCAGAAGCTTAACCAGCTGAGGCACCCAGGCGCCTCTCTAATGTTTTTGAATTTAAAAGGTACATTCCTGTGCTGGCGAGGATGCGGAGAAAGGGGAACCCTCCTACACTGTTGGTGGGAATGCAAGCTGGTGCAGCCACTCTGGAAAACAGCATGGAGGTTCCTCAAAATGTTGAAAATAGAACTGCCCTATGACCCACCAATTGCACTATTGGGTATTTACCCTAAAGATACAAACGTAGTGATCCAAAGGGGCACGTGCACCCGAATGTTTATAGCAGCAATGTCCACAATAGCCAAACTATGGAAAGAACCTAGATGTCCATCAACAGATGAATGGATCAAGAAGATGTGGTATATATACACAATGGAATACTATGCAGCCATCAAAAGAAATGAAATCTTGCCATTTGTGACAACATGGATGGAACTAGAGCGTATCATGCTTAGCGAAATAAGTCAAGCAGAGAAAGACAACTATCATATGATCTCCCTGATATGAGGAAGTGGCGATGCAACATGGGGGCTTAAGTGGGTACGAGAAGAATAAATGAAACAAGATGGGATTGGGAGGGAGACAAACCATAAGTGACTCTTAATCTCACAAAACAAACTGAGGGTTGCTGGGGGGAGGGGCTTTGGGAGAAGGGGGTGGGATTATGGACATTGGGGAGGGTATGTGCTTTGGTGAGTGCTGTGAAGTGTGTAAACCTGGTGATTCACAGACCTGTACCCCTGGGGATAAAAATATATGTTTATAAAAAATAAAAAATTTGGGCGCCTGGGTGGCTCAGTGGGTTAAGCCGCTGCCTTCGGCTCAGGTCGTGGTCTCAGAGTCCTGGGATCGAGTCCCGCATCGGGCTCTCTGCTCAGCCCTTTCTCTCTCTCTGCCTGCCTCTCCATCTACTTGTGATTTCTGTCAAATAAATAAATAAAAATCTTAAAAAAAAAAAAAAAAATAAATAAATAAATAAATAAATAAAAAATTTAAAAAAATAAATAAATAAAAGGTACATTCCTGGAACACTAAAATTTTGTCAAATTCAAGCCTTCCCAATCTGGCAGTATCTATAGAAGAACTAACCAACAGAAATACAGTGTAAACCACATTTGTAACTTTAAATATTCTAGGAGCCATACTGAAAAAGGTTAAAAAGAAACAGATAAAATTCATTTAAGTGGTCTATTTTATTTAACTCACCATATCCAAAATTTCATTTCAACATTTCATCAATATATGCAACCATTAATGAGATATCATCCATTATTTTTTCCATAATGAGTCTTCACACTCCACTGTTTGCACTAACAACGTTTCAAGTACTCACTAGTTACTAGTTACTACTCACTAGATACAGATCTAAGCATCTTGATCATTAAATAAGTGTTCAAAAACTAAATATCAGAGATCTCCATTTTACTCCAACACATACCCAAAAGCAGGACCTGTTCCTGGATAATGCCTATTGAAAATCAATTTATACTGGTCAATAGAAACCCTTTTTTCCCCCTTAAACTCTACCCTCAAACTGATGACCCCCAGATCAAGAGTCACTAACTGAGCCAGCAGGGTGCCCCATGGGTAAACAGAAATACTATCTAACACTTGCAACACAAGCTCAGCGCATTGGCTGGAGCCAAATATCCCATTTCAGAGTATAATACCTTCAATTTAGGTTTTTAATCACTGTTTACAAGACTATACTTTTGAGAGAGCTCCTATGTTTTTAGGTTCCTAGTCCTATAGTCTTTGAATAAATTATTAGTCTTAATACCTTCGTGAGGAAGAAAAAAAAACATATATAAAAATCTACTTTGGGGGAAGAACATATTCCAGCACATAAAAACACCTTCATAAGGACCTCATTTTCTTTTCTCAGAAGCACAAGTGAAAATGAGAGAGAGTTTTACTGAACTTCCTTTACGTATGCAGGGGGGACTTTGCTAAAATACAATAGGAATCTCCCAGACACTCTGCAGCAGACCTAAAAATTATTAGTCAGCATTCTGAGACTTTTGTAGGCACTTCATACAAAATAGGTGGTTTCCCTTAGTCGGCCTTCTTCCTAAGCTCAAGCATTCTAGAATCAGAAATCAGACACTTTGGTGGCCAAGTTTCCATACGTTGATTCTGTAATTAATTAGTTATTAGAAGATGGTAAGGAAATTGTTTATTACTTTCCAAAAAACTCCTTTCTCTCCCCTACCTTTTTTTTTTCCCCTAGGGGAGAATGAATTCTAAATGAAAAATGCTTCATTTGCTTTAGTCCTGATGATTATGTATCATTCCCGGTAAATATAAAAGATTGATGAATTACCACCTTTAATGATTGGCAGTTGATCTAAAATGCTGAGTTTTGTGTAAAAAAAAAAGTTAATTGGAGATTTTCTCCTCTTTGAGGAACAAATTAAATTATAGATACATTCTTTCACTTTTCAACATTCAACTAATATTTATTGAACACTTTTTTTGGTGCCTGTTCTAGGTGTTGGGAAAACAGTAATAACTCAAAGAAAGTGACTGCTCTTAGGTAGATTTATATTCTAGGTAGAGAAGAGGGATGATAAGCAAAGACATATATAATATAATGTCAGGAGCTGTGTATTTTATATAATAGTGCTAGGAAGAAAGAAGTAAGGCAAGATAATAGAGAATGGAGAATGTTAGGGGTTATTTTAGGTGGATTTCAGCTTAAAGCTATGTCAGTGCTCCACCTGATAGGAATGAGACTCAAAATAATGTGCTGTAGAAACATAGCTGCACTTGGAATCTGTCAACCTGCTAGAATTCTCTCATAGAAAAATGTAAATTCTTCCCCCCATCCCTGCCTTCCTCTTTATGGTTTCTTTAAATAAGCAATGCTGTTGGGTTCCCAATGTTGGGTCGCCCAATAATGGGTCCATGGTCAAAGGAGCGAGACTGATAGAAAACGAAGATCAAGAAAAGCTTTATTTCGCGCCAATCATCAAGAATCAAACCAACCATCAAACAGACCGGTCAGGGCCGCCCCTTACAGAGAGGGCGACCACCCTCTGTTTCACAGACTAGCTTTTAAGGGCAATGGCCATGTGGTTCGGCCTCGCCATGCTCAGGTGGCCAATGAAATTGTAACACACAGAGAAAGCTGCACAGTCATGTTAGGTCACACATAAGTGACCAATTGAATTACAATTTACCCTAGTAGATATTTGAACCAGCCTATCACCTTGGTCAGAATTGGTGCCCAAAAGGTGCCCAAAGGGCAGGGCCCATACTCCTTGGTAACTAGGGAGACAGTATGCAGGCTTTACTGACTGGTGTCTCCACCTGACTCATCCCTGCATTCAGCCGTTATCTCCACCTGACCTGACCCACCCTTGTATTTGGGCTTTGTTACTTGGGATTGGTTTTCCGCACTTGCTTTTAAGTAAGTTCCCCTGGGGGGCTGAGGCAGGGTCAATTTAAGTTTTACTGCATAAACAACAAAATGGCAGTTCAACCAGGGTGGGGCCGCTCTGGCTCAATAGGCCCTTACAATGCCATGTTACTGACTGCTGTTGGAAAATCAGCTATATTGTGGGAGCTAATGTCTTTTAAAATTAACCTTATTGGTTTGGTATCATGTTTTACATGTTATTTGCTCTCTTAGGGTGTTGTACTCTTAATAGAAAGGACTCGTTGTCACTTGTAATAGTATTATTATAATCATTTTGAAGATAGGGGGCTTAGTCAAAAGGGAAATAAGAGACCATAAGCTCACTGCAGGTCTGGATTCCAGAACTGTAGCATTATTTTGGCCTATGGCAGGTATTTAGTAACTGTTTGGCTAACAATACCAATGAATGGATTTGAGTTCTAGATTTTTTGTTATTCCAACTGTAATAGGCATTTGTTCAAATTGAACACTAAAATATCTTTTTTTCATATATATTAAGAATAAAGAACCACTTACAGAAGATGAATCTCTGCTGGTAAGAATCTTTGTTCTATAAATATTCTAAACTGAGGGCAAAGTGGTTGGAGTCAAGTGAGTTCTAATGATGATGGCAGTCAGAAGGATCAGAAAACTGGACTGAATTCTCTAGAGCAACCACTGAAAAATTTCTTGGGTATCAGTTCAGAAATATTTGATTACATGTATATATGCCTGTATATGAGTTTGTATGGATATGCATATGTGCACATCTCCAAATTTTGCTCCCTCACCACACACACCTGCTTACACCAGACAGATTTTTCACATTTGCTATAGTTTAAGTATCTCTCTGTAGGATGATATTTTTCTGTAGATTGATAGCCCCTGTAGTCCACCATGTTTTCTACCAATGACCCAGGTAGGACCTGAAAAATTAGTGAAACCAACTCTCAAAAAAATCAACTTCTTTTTTTAAAAGTTCTTCATTTGTCACTATATATTTTTAATTAAGTTAGGCATGGTCAAATTGGATTTTGAAAAAGCACAAGTTTTGAGCAATCCTATATTAAAATATTTTTGGTTAAAAACACCTCTGAAATGTCAAAATGAGGTGCACTTTCAAAGTTATTATTTAATATTTGATTTTGAAATAAAGATTCATAGGAAGTTGCAAAGATAGTAAAGAGGTTACATGTACCCTCCACTGTTACATCTTACATAATTGTCATGCAATATCAAAACAGGAAATTGATGCTGGGACAGTGTATGTATAGAATTATATAACACTTTCTCATGTGTGTAGATTTGTAGACCGCCACGGCAATGGATACAGAAAACTATTCCATCGCCACAAAGATCTCCTCTGAGCTACCATTTATACTCAACCCTAACCTCCTCTCCTCAACCCTTTCTAACTCCTAGTATCACTAACCTATTTTTATCTTTATAATTTTGCCACTTTGAGAACGCTTTATAAATGGAATCATACAATATAGGATCTATTGAAATGAGCTTTTTTTTCACTTAGGATAATGCTCTTGACATCCAGCCACTTTGTTGTGTATTTCAATAGATCCTCCTTTTTTGTTGCTGTGTAGTATTCCATGAAGTGATGTACCAAAGTTTGTTTAACCATTCACCAACTGGGGGACTTAAAAAAAATGTATTTATTTATTTGAGAGAGAGAGAGAGAGAGTGCGCATGCACAAGTGGGAGCAGTAGAGGGAGAGGGGGAGAGAATCCCAAGTGGACTACTCCCTGCTCAGCACAGAGCCTCAATCTCGCAACCCTGAGACCACCACCCAAAACTAAGTCAAATTTCAGGTGCTAAACCACCTGCTCCATCCAGGCACCCCTACTGGGGGACAGTTTGGATGACAGTTCTTTTCTTAAAGCACCGAAAAATACTGTTCTACTTCCTTTTGTTTCCATAGTTTCTAATAAAAAATCCATTTTCATTCAAGTTATTTTTCCCCTATAAGTGAATCATTTTCTTCAGTCTGTTTTCAAGATTCTTTTCAACTTTAGCTTTCTTTTCATCTTTATGTTTCAGAAATTTGGCTATCATGTGCTTTAGCAAGGTTTCGTTTTCCCTTAGGATTATCCTGTTTTGGGGTCATTCAGCTTCTTGAATCTGTATGTTTATCTTTTGCTAAATTGGGGGGGGGAGCGTGTTCAGCCATATTTTTAATACTTTTTCAGTACCCTCCTCTCCCTTTCCATTGGGATTCTAATTACATAAGTATTAGATATTTTGTTTTGGTCCTACATGTCCCTGAAGCTTTTTCTTTCTTTTCTTTTCTTTTCTTTTCTCTTTTTCTCCCCCACCCCCTCAGTTTTTTCTCTCTGTTGTTCAGGTTAAGTGATTTGTTAGTCTGTCTTCAAGTTCACTGACTCTTTCCTCCATTATCTTCATTCTGCTGTTAAGCCTATTTCTTGAGTTTTTATTTCAGTTTTATATATATATATATATTTTAAAGATTTTATTTATTTGACAGAAATCACAAGTAGGCAGAGAGGCAGGCAGAGAGAGAGGGGGAAGCAGGCTCCCTGCTGAGCAGAGAGCCCGATGTGGGGCTTGATCCCAGGACCTGGGATCACGACCTGAGCTGAAGGCAGAGGCTTTAACCCACTGAGCCACCCAGGTGCCCCAGTTTTATATTTTTAAGTTCTAAAATTTCCATTTGGTTCTTTTTTATATCTTCCATATCTTTAAATAAGACTTTTTATTTCTTCTTATTTTTTCTTTTTATTTCTTTATTTCTTTGTGACTTCCTATTTTTTTCATGTTTCAAGCGTTTGTAATTGCTCATAGAAGCACTTTATTCCCCCTCTGAAGCACTTTTACAAGGGCTACTTTAAAGTCCTTGTCAGATAATTCTAATATCTGTCATCATGGCATCATGGCACCCTTCCTCATTCAAGTTGAGATCTTCCCAATTCTTGGTATGATGAGTGATTTCTTTTTTAATTAAAACTTGAACAGTTTGGGGTATTACAAGGCTCTGGATCTTATTTAAATCTTATGTTTTCATAGGCATCCTCTAACACTGTTCCAGCTGGGAAATAGGGTGGCACCACCTCATTACTGTCAGTTGAGGGGTGAAATTTTGGTTCTTGACTCTGCCTCACTTAAAATCCAGTGGGGAGGGGCTCCTTATTACTAATGAGCAGGGATGGGAGTTTGGAGTCCCCATGTGGTCTCCACTGACACAACCACAGGAGGACTGCCAAAATTGCTGAGCAACAGTGACAGTTTTAACCCCCATTAACCTCTTCTAACTCCATACCAGTGAGGGAGGGAGGAGATCCTTATTATGGTCTGGTGAGGGTAGAAGTCTAAGCTCTCTACTTTGTCTTTGCTGGAGGGATGGATATGGGGCTACAGTTTTTTGGCGGCATTGGGCACAGTGCTTGGGCACAGTGAGTAGTGTCTACAAGTTCTCTGCCTTGCTGGGTTGCCCTTTTCCTGGTCCTTTAGTTATCAGCCTTTCTCAAGGATCTTTTTTTGCCCCCTGTTTGTGCCCATTGTCATCTCTGGGTTGCTGGTTTCTCTGGCACCCAATCTCGGCTATATATGGCAGAAACCCAGGAAACTGATTGCCACGTCGATCCTTGAGTCCCAGTGCACCTACCTGATCTGCTTTCTTCTCTTCATCTTTCAGAGTCTACTTTTTTTTTTTTTTAATATAATGTCCTGGGTTTTTAGCTATACTTAGTGTCAGGAATGGGGAAAATGAGCACTTAGTCCATCTTTCTGGAAGTACTAGTCCCTTAAAGTTATTCTTATTTTACAAAATATTCCCAGTTTATGAAAAAGAAGTTCGCTCATAGCCTTGTTAATTAAATAATTAACTTAAAAGTAAAACAAAACCATAGGTGAACCCCAGCTTTAAACGAAAATCAAAGACAAACATCCAGATCCCTGTTGTAACCCCTTTATTTTAACATGTCATTAAGTATCTGTCAAATAATAAGCTACTAATACTTGATAAGTGAATTAAATAAATCTGTATTTTTGTCTGAATATGCATTATTTTTCCTGCTCTGTTAATTTAAAAAATATGTCCCCCACTCAAGAACCATACTATTCCTTGCTTTCCCACCTTTGGTCATGACCCCTTCACCTTACACCTCTTTCCTGAACTAGCCCTTATCCTTCCAGACCCAGTTTACATATTTCATCTACAAATCATTTCCCTTAACCCCACATTTAGGTTGGATGCCCCATTTAAATGCTCCAATGGAGATCTGTTTTTCCCTATTAGTAGTTAACACTCTGTATTCGTATTATCTATTTACTGTTTTCTTTCCAGCTAGTCTATTCGCTTCTGGAAAGCAGGAGCTGATCTAAATGTTCATAGTTGCAGAACAAGCACCAAACAGTGCCTTCATATTACAAGGACAGAATAATTACTTATTGAATAAGTGGATTACTCTTAACTTGACTTTTTCTTTCGTATCAGGGATCATGAAGCAGAAGAACCTCAGCTCTCAGATTGGTTTAATCCTAAGTAAGAAAAAATATTCTGCACGCTCATCATCATCATCATCATCATCGTCGTCTCAATTTAAATGGGGGAGATTTTTTTTTCCCCATCATCAAATTGTACCTATACTGGGAGGCTTCTAGGCCTTGGGGTTTTTACTTTCTTTTAATATTTTTATTTTTTTTTAACTTTTTTTTAAAGATTTTTTTTTTTGTTTATTTGACAGATAGGGATAACAAGTAGGCAGAGAGGCAGGCAGAGAGAGAGGTGAGGAAGCAGGCTCCCGGCTGAGCAGAGAGCCTGATGTGGGGCATGATTCCAGGACCCTGAGATCATGACCTGAGCTAAAGGCAGAGGCTTAACCCTCTGAGCTACCCAGGTGCCCCCCTCTTTTGATATTTTTAAAATATTTTATTTATTTATCTGAGAGAGAGAGAGAGCATGAGAGGAGAGGAGAGGGAGAAGGCGGCTCCCCACTGAGCAGGGAGGGAGTCTGACACGTGGCTCTATTCCAGGACACTGGGATTATGACCTGAGCCGAAGGCAGATGTCACCCAGATGCCCCCTTGGAGTTTTTATTTTTAAGGCTTTTATACATAAACCTAGTGTCTGTTTATCAAGAACCAGGCAATTAAAGGTCATAATGAGAAAACTGTTATCTAGTTTAATGCTCCTGGTTTCATAAGGGGAAAGAAAAAAAAATCTTTTTAGTAGCAGCCTGAAAATGCCATTAAGGACTTCTTTTGATTTTGGCATTATTCGGGGAAAAATCTCATTCCTTATAATGGCCACCAAGTGTTCTATTTTATGGCTGTATACCATAATTTATATAGTCAATTCGCTGTTGGTTTTGAATCATTTGGAGCTTGAGGACTGTTTTAAGTCATGCTTTGTTGAACATCCTTGTACATATATTTTCAGTCCCTCTTGTGTGAACTTAACCATATGATAAATGCATATTGTAGAGTCATTAGTTTAAGAGATGTAGACATTTTACATTTTTATTCAGGTTGCTAAATTGCCTTTTGATAATTATTCCATTTGTTTTCTAATTCACAGTGGATAAATGTGAATAATATTTTATTTGTTTTATAAATTTACATTTTATTCTAGTAGTATCAAATATTATTGGCAAAAACTGCTAGTTAAAATATCTCAATTCAATTTGTACTTCTGTAATTATTATTGAATTTGGACATCTTTTATATGTGTGTTCTTTATTTGTATTTCCTGATCTGTGAATTCTTTTTTTATATTTATGTCTGTTTGTTTTAAAGATTTTATTTATTTATTTGACAGACAGAGATCACAAGTAGGCAGAGAGAGAGGAACAAAAGCAGGCTCCCTACTGAGCAGAGAGCTGGACACGGGGCTCGATCCCAGGAGCCTGAGCTCATGACCTGAGCCAAAGGCAGAGGCCCTAACCCACTGAGCCACCCAGATGCCCCTCATATTTATGTTTTTAAAATAACCTCGAGTGCACAGGATGAGATAATAGTCTTTGCTTCATGACTCACACTCATCATTAGATTATGCAAGATCCACTGTTTACTTGCTTATTTTTAATGAAACAAGAAAGTCAAAATTCAATAACTTCAACACCCAGCTCTGCCTTTTCCAGTATCCCCGTTCTGTCTCTTCACCCTCTGCCTTGAAACCACCTCTGTCCTGAATCCTGAGTCATCATCCCCTTGCTTTCTCTTTTTTTTAATATAAGTTAGATCTTCCTTATGTGTCCTGGAAATAGAATATTTTTAAATTTTAGTTTTGGTAACTTTATAAAGAGGATATAATGCTGTGTGTAATCTCCAGGGACTTGGTTCAACCCTTAATATTAGAGTGCTTAGATTCATCCAAACTGCGTATCACTATTATTCATTTTGATGGCTGCGTGATAGTGGACTATAGAAATACACCACAGTTTGTTCATCCATTGGCTTAGTAATGGGCACTTGAACTGTTTCTAGGTTTTTGTTATTATGAACATTAAGAAGTAACACTCTTGTAAGAAGTCTTTTTGAAGAGTCCAAAGTACTTAAAATATGAAAAAAAATTAGAGATAAAATGGCTGCCCAATCTGTCTCTGGCCTTATCTTCAACTATTGTTTCCCTCCCTCCACTCCACTCATGCTGGCTCCTTGCTGTTCTTTGGATGCACCAAACATGCCCTCACCTGGGGATCTTTGCACCTGCTGTTCTTTCTGCATCGACTATCCATCCTCCAAATAGCCAAATGACTCATTCTTTCACTTGCCTCAGGACTCCACTCAAATGTAATCAGTAAAGCCTTCTCTAATCACTCCATATAAACGTCATTCCCTTTCTCCCTTATCCAGATTTATTTTTTTTCATTGCTCTTATCAACATCTGACACACTGTATATTTGCCTGCTTATTCATTTATTATCTGCCTCTCCCATGAGAATGTACCTAGAAAAAAAAAAAAAAAGCCCAGCTGTAGTATTTTCAATATTTGTAGAGTAAGATTCAATATTTGTAGAGTAAGTAAATACATGAGACCTTTTGTCTAATTGAAATGATAGCACCTCCATAATGATGTAATAGTAGTGGTGGGAGGCATTGTGTTTTATTATGAAGCATCATATTGGCTTTTAGTTTAAAATGAAATGACCTCTTCAATACTGAGATATCAGGAAGAAGTTCATTTTCCATTCTTATTAAGTAGAAAAAACTATAAGCTTAAAGTAAATAAATATAAAAAACAAATGTCTCAGAACATCCAAGGAAAGTGTGAAAAATAAGAAAGTTAAGAGGATTTTGCCTCAAATATCTGAACATATTCTAACATCATTATGATCAAGTCAACATGGAATGGATCGGAGGAGGAGTAAATCCAGAATTAGATCACAGTATGTATCAAAGTTGATATATAACAAAAACGGTATTTTAAAAAATCAGTGAGGAATGGAAGAGTTATTTCATAAATTATACTGACACTACTAGCAGACTAAGTATGGGGGGAAATGGTGCCTTACTTCTATGTCATAAAGATAAATTCCTGATAGATTACAGACTTGACTGTAAAAAATAAAGCAGTAAAAAAATTTGTTAGAAAATCAGTATGACAACATGTAAAGTCTAGGTAAGAAGGAAATCTTAATTCATGCTGGGAAGTTCCTAGCTATTTACAAAGGCATATTTTACTATATAAAAAAATTAACATTTATTTGGTTTAAAACCAAAAATTTAGTAGACAGAAAGTCAGAAAAAATTAATAGTAATACAGATAATTACTGAAATACAAGGAACTTTTATAAAAGAGAAAAAATTAACAATTCAGTAGAGAAATATGAAACTTGGGGCACCTGGGTTGCTCAGTTAAGCATCCAAGCCTTAATTTCAGCTTGGGTCAAGATCTCAGGGTCAGCCCCACATTGCACTCTGTGCTGTGTGTGGAGCCTGCTTGAGATTCTCTCTCTTCCCACCCCACCAATCCCCTGTTGCTCATGTGCATGCTCTCTCTAAAATATATATAAATATATATATATATATATACATATATATATATATAAATTCCTTCACATTAGAGCAAATTGAGCTAGCCAATAAATATACAAAAAGATACTCAAATTCACTAAAAATCACAGAATTGTAAAATGATGTAATAATGAGCTACTATTTATACCTATCAAACTGAAATCTTTTTAAAGCTACAGTCTTAAAGTATAGAGGAAATGCTGGTGGGAAGGTAAAGTATTACAGCCTTTCAAAAAGTAATTGGGTAACAACCCAATTTTTAAAAATATTTATTTATTTGTTTATTTGTTTGTTTATTTGAGAGAGAGCGTAAGCACTCCCTCTCAAAGTGGAGGAAAGGGCAGAGGAAGAGAATCTTCAAGCAGACTCTCCACAGAGCATGGAGCCCTATGCAGGGCTCAATCTCAAGACCCAAGAGATCAGGACCTGACCTAAAACCAAGAGCTGGTTGCTTAACCAACTGTGCCACCCAGGTACCCATGTAACAACTATTAAAAAGGAACATGGGTATACAGGAATCCTACTCCTGGGATTAGCCAGTAAAAATAACAGCAACAATACCTAAGGACATAAGATTAAGGTTGTTGTATCACTTTTTATAAAGACAGCAATCCCAGAAATAAAATGAAAATCTTTTTGTAAGGAAATGGCTAAACAAACTGTGCACACCTTGGAATATTATGCAGCCATTACAAAGAGTGAATAAGAACTAGTCCAGATAACCTGAAAGGATGTCCACAAAGGTGTGTTGAGTAGAAAGGCAAGCTGCAGAAAAGTATGCATTATCTCATTAGTATGAAATAAGCAAGGTTTTAAAGCCTGGATATATGTGTGTATTTAATGTATATGTGCATATTATACACATATTATCAATAGAATTCTATGAATATGGTGGGGGGGAAGAAAAGGGTACCAACTAGGCTGCTAGTATGGTAATCTGGCTGGGAAGAAGGGAGGTGGAAGACTGTATACTGTGGAGCAGGAAACATATACCCCGGAAATTCTCTAGTACTACCATGATTCTGTTTGCTCATGGTATATTTATTTATATCTATGACACCACTTCTGCTTCTTACACTTTTTAGACTCCTATTCAGTTTCCTCAAACTAGATATACCACAATATAGCCTGGACTTACAGGAAGAATCCCCGCCCCCTCTCTCCAGAACTACTTTTTGAACAAATTATACCCTCCCTTATTATTGTCATGATCACATCTCGTCAAATCTTATTAATGCCTTTTAGCATTGAAATAATTTCTAATTCATTTTAGCACCTATTCTCTATTAGGAATGTGGATATCTTAGGCCATATATATGATTTCCCTCCTTCATTATCATACTTCTATGTCAGACCTATGATAGTCTACAGAACTATGACACTTTAGCATTCTCACCTGTGTACCTTCCTTCTGCAAATTTTCATTGTTAGCGATATACTTCATGAGTAAGTCAATTTGTATACTGCCAAATACCACCTGCTCAGCCCTCCTGAGGTATTTTCTAAGCTCTTCAGATACTGAATCTATCAGGGTATGAGAGAAACAGCTCAACTGAGCTTCATCAACTGAGATGAAGTAACTTTAGTGAAGGGGTGGTTGGCAGATATGTGAACAAGGTGAAGAGACCCAGCAAAGGATACAGAGGCATCAAGAGACTTGCAACAGCAAGAAGCTGTGACCATGCTCAGCCTAAAGGGACAAGAGAAGGGATGGTGTTCTTGGAGATTTCCAGGGATTTCTGGAACCAGGAATGGGCTGCCCAACAGAAGTTGTAGTTGCATAAGGACACAGCCACTGTCAAGATCTCGACAGAGCTGGGAGAGAAAGAAAATAGAGAGAGAAAGAAAATAGACAACCTCCTTTCCTGTCCTCTGATCTTATGCTGGTAGAACTCACAGCAAGCCATACAGCTGGGAACTTTGGGTGATCAGTTTGCTCCCAAGGCAGGCCAGGTAGAGAAGGGCTGAGGATGGATAGCGGAACAGTAAATGGAAAATAACTAACATGGGGCGCCTGGGTGGCTCAGTGGGTTAAGCCGCTGCCTTTGGCTCAGGTCATGATCTCAGGGTCCTGGGATCGAGCCCCGCATCAGGCTCTCTGCTCAGCAGGGAGCCTGCTTCCTCCTCTCTCTCTGCCTGCCTCTCTGCCTTTGTGATCTCTCTCTGTCAAATAAATAAATAAAATCTTTAAAAAAAAAAAAAAGAAAAGAAAATAACTAACACAATCCAACCTTTTTGTCACTAAGAATCATTTCTCAAATTTGACTTAGATTGAGAAGCTCATGTTCCCCAAACAGGAGAAATAGGAAGTCACATCACCTAAGGGGTATCATCAAGATGAAGGCAATCCAGCCATATTCCCAACCTAAAACATAACCTAAATTGTAACATTTGCCATCTCTAGCACTCTTCATATAAGGCGGCGAGGGGGAGAAAATAATTAACATAGCAAATCATGGCTACTATCTCACTTCTGCAGCTGTACAGGTGGTTGGCAATTAAAGGAGGCAGCTAACAATTACCTCCCCATGATTTCTTTACTGTCTGCTAACCCCTCTGATGGCCAGAGTTTCTATCTGATAGGGTGACTCAAACTGCCATTCCTGAAGAGTCTGGTTCTCTTTGTGGTCTGACCTTATGGAGTTGCCAGAACTTCCCACTGACCATTATTACTGGAAATGAGAGTAGCAGGGGCAACTTGCCAGAATCACTTGCATTCTATATGAAGCCCTCCTTGCCACCACTGTATCACCTCATCTTGATATCTTCTTGGTGAGGAAGATCAGTCATGCCAACCAGACGTTTCTGCCTGTTAGCTCTGGAGCATGAGGAACCACAAGTGACCTGCTATCAGGTTCACAGAACTATGACTTACTTTCTAGAGGAAAGACTCCTCCCTTGGCAACTGAGAACACTACACATACTGAGCACAAGGTCACAACAATGGGAAGTAAACGTTCTGTAAGTGAATTAGGAGATGTAATCGTGAGCAGGAACATCCCCACATCCACCTTGTTTTATGAACTGTATGTTAGCTTTGGAAAAAACAATGTTTCATAGTGTTCACTGATTCAAAGCATGAACGGTACTACTACAGAACAGTTCCTCAACATTTTCAGGGGAATTATCTAGGAACTAGCACTGAAATTGAGACTTTCCCTGGCTATTCCACTTTCTATCAGGCTAGCTGCCTCTAGACTGTGAGGCACTGTCAGACCAGAGAACTTTATGGAAGTGGGCCAACCATTATACTACTTTCACCATGAAATAAGTACCTTGGATAGAGGCAATGTTATGTGTGATACAATGGAAATTAACAAGATATTCTGGAAAAAAAAAAAAAAAAGATATTCTGCAAGTCAACAAAGCTAAACTATTTGTAGACAGGAAAAGCAAATCCCTACCCAGAACATAAAACATTCCCCTTGAAGGAAAATCTTATCCCTTTCTTTTATAAAAGTCTGATCTAATCAACCAACCATCTGGCTGGCTGGTCTCCCTGGGAAATGGTGTCATAGTGTGGGCTCCAATTGTCCCCTGTTGACAAGTTCGGTGCTCAGGACTGGACATAGCTTGGTCTTAGCAAAGAGATATCCCATGACATTGAGCCCATGCATAAACTCCACTGGACTCCAAGCCACTTTACACAGAGACACTAAGCCAGCCATGAAGGAAACTGGGCAAGGTGTCTAGTTGCCATCCAGAGGGTAGATCTTCTTGTCTGCCAGACTGTTAAGCAACTCCTTTGCAGAGAATGCCCTCTGGCCAGTATTTACCTTCCAGAGAAGGAGTTCCATACCTGTAGCAGAAATCTAATGACTCTAAGTCTCTCCTACTTCCTCTTTTGTTTTACCAAACAATTTCTTTCCTTTTTTTTTTTTTTTTTAGATTTTATTTATTTATTTATTTGACAGATGGAGATCACAAGTAGGCAGAGAGGCAGGCAGAGAGAGAGGAGGAAGCAGGCTTCCTGCTGAGCTGAGACCCCAATGTAAGGCTTGATCTCGGGATCCTGAGATCATGACCTGAGCCAAAGGCAGAGGCTTAACCCACTGAGCTACCCAGGCGCCCCTACCAAACAATTTCTAAACACAAGTTTTTAAACTGACTTCTGCTTTCAGATACCCTTTTTGTTCTGTTAGCAAATCTTTAATCTGACCTAATGAAGGAGGAGGGATAATCTTCAAACCCTTTCATCTTCTCAAGTAGATATTGATTTGCATCTGTGATGTGCCTAATTGATAAGCATCATCACTGTGATAAGGGCACATGTGGCCAGTATTAAGGTGGAGTTTGAGACTTGTGAATCAAATAGAAGGGCATGACTACAGACTTTAAGTAGGATTTTAAAATAAATGTATAATAAATAAGTAAATGTGAAAGTTTAAAAAATCCCTATAATAAAATCTTTTGAAGATCTTGAATCTTGACTCTGCCATTTGTTAGCTGTGGAATAGTAAATAATTGACTCAAGGGGCACCTGAGTGGCTCAGTGGGTTAAGCCTCTGCCTTTGGCTCAGGTCATGATCCCAGATCCTGGAATCGAGCCCCGCATCGGGCTTTCTACTCAGCATGGAGCCTGCTTCCCCCTCTCTCTCTGCCTACTTGTGATCTCTCTCTGTGTCAAATAAATAAAAATAAAATCTTAAAAAAAATAATAATTGACTCAATCTGTGCTCATGTTTCCTCATATGAAAAATAGAGATAATGATAGTACTTCTATTATGGGACATTACAAGGATTAAACAAAACCTGTAAAGCACTTAATCACTGTGCCTAGTACATAGTAAGTACTTTATAATCATTAGCTATTATCACTTGGACCAAAACTTCTGTTGTCATGATAAGGTGGTAACTTAATTCGTGTTTGTTCAACAGGAAACGTCCTGATGTAAAAACAACAACTGATTGGTTTGCACCAATCCTATGGGAAGGAACTTACAATAGACAAGTCCTGGAAAAGTACTATAAAAGGCGGAACATTACTGTAGGCTTGGCTGTGTTTGCTACTGGAAAGTAGGTGCTACTAGCATTTATCCTTTTTTATTTTGGAAGAACATGGATAAGTACCATGAACTCTCTACACAGCCAAAGAATTACTCATAATTAACCCTAATCATGATTTCTGGCTGAACTGCATAATTATTTATAGTGGTTATTTTCTCTAGCTATGGCTGAGTCCTTTACATGACTTAGCAATCTTCTTATTAATATCCACTTAGCTCTCTCCTCCTTTCTTCTCAACCAACTTTAAGGCTCTTCTGAGGCTCCCAAGCTCACTATCTCTTCTTTCATTAACCAACAGAGTTAAGCTCTAGACACAACTTCTCTGCTCCTACCTACTGGTAGGTCTTAGCAATAATAATACGTGTGTTAAGTGACATGTAATCTCCTGATAAGTTTTCAAAAATTTTTTTTTCATGTTTCACAGGTTTGTGGATCAGTACCTGCAACAGTTCATCCAGTCTGCTAATAAATACTTCATGAGTGGCTACAATGTTATCTTTTACATCTTGATGGATGACTTCTCCAAACTACCTCCTATAGAGCTAGGTCCCCTTCGAACATTTAAACTATGTATTGTACTCAGACAACATGTGTGGAAAGACCTGAATTACATATACATGAGGAACTTGAATAATTACATCCTAGAACACATCCAACATGAAGCTGACTTTCTCTTCAGTTTGACTGTAAACCAGATCTTCAAGAATGACCTTGGGGTAGAAGCCCTGGGCAAGTCTGTAGAGCAACTCCATGCATAGTGGTATTTTGGACATGACAAAAATTTCCCTTATGAGAGAAGCCCTAACTCAGCAGCTTTCATCCCTTTTGAAAAGGGAGATTTCTATTACCATAGTGCAATTTTTGGTGGCACGCCCTCTGAGGTTTTAGCCTTCATTGAAGAATATAAAAAAGGAGTTCAAAATGATGCTAAAAGTGGATTTAAGAGTGCATATGAATGTTACCTAAACAAATACTTGTTTATCAATAAACCCACTAAGTTGTTATCACCAGAATACAATTGGGATCCAAATTTTAGACACCCCCCGCCCTGAATTAAACATGTGAAGATAGAATGGCAGTCAAAAAGTATTTGATGGTTATAGCATTAAATTTATGAGTTAATAAGTAAATCATCAAAATAATTCCTCAATTATAAAACTTTCCAGTATTTTAGAAACTTACAAAAATGTGCAATCTTTCAAAACTGTTTTTCTCATGTCAATTTTGAACCATCTAAATCTACCTAAACTGGATTAAGAATAAATAAATGTTAATTTAATATTAATGCACAGTGATGTTATAATCTACTAGTATAAATAATGTAGAAATATTTTTAGAGGCATAAATTCAAGAAACGCATACAAACTCTAGTTCAGAAAATAAAGATGGATAGAGAGATGATAGACAGATGATAGAAGGATGGACAGATAGATAGAAAGACAGATATACATATACATGTACACAATGTCAAAGGGATCTATGTAAGGGAAAAAATATTCATTGGATAAAAACTTCATCAAATACCCTTTTTTAGTGTTGGGAGATGTATACTTTTTGTAATTAATTTCAATTAGTATTTAATCTATTATCTGATTGAACTTAGGTGAATTAGAGTCATTCTACCAAAAACATATCTTACCTCTATTGTTACAAAGATTCATTCTTCATAATATTCTTTTGCACTCATTCTTTTTTCTTTGGCAAGGGGGCAGAGGGAGAGGGAAATACTGGAAATAATTGTAGACAACTATAAGAGGACTCTGAAAGGTAGAATAAGGAAAGCAAATGGGCTAGGGACCCTAGGGATCTTAGGGACCTTAGGACTTGAGGAATGATATGGAGGGAGTTCCCTGGAATTCCTTTAGTCTCCCATATATCCCACACTGGGTGGGCACTGCAGAGGCACACAGCTCAGAACCACCAAAAGGCAAAGCCAGGGGGGAAAAAAAGGGCAAATAAACTCTAGGACCAGCCAGGAAAAAGCCCAGGAAAGAGGCAGCTCATCAGAGACCTAATGGGGAACCCCATCTCAATGCTGTATCTGGCAGCCTGCTCTGCCTACACCGACAGCAACTGCAAAGAGAAGACAGAGAATTCCACCCAGAAGCTCAGTGTCTCTTGGCCCTCACTTAGCAGTAGACAGAGACCCATTCTAGCATCTCTTGGGCCTCTACCCAGTGGCAAGAGATGACCTCCACCGCTACCACCAGAGGCAGAAAGGAGGCCCAGGTATTTGCTTTTCTCCCTCAGGGGCACTGGCAGAGATGGGGAAGAAGGCTTCAACACTAAATGACCCAGAGAGATGGCCCTAGAAAGCACTCCATCCTCCACCCACCGCCTAGAGCCCAGGAAAGCATCTTCCATGGCCTCAGACAATACCAGCAGTGATTAGGTAGACACAGGGTAGCCCAGACAACAGGCTCAAGGAAGCCCTCACTGTCTCATAGCCTAGCATCTTCCACACTTCCCCTAGCAGGATCTGCCTAGGAAAGAGCTCTTCACCCCTGTGGGCAGCATCAGCCAAGCAAACAGGAGCCCAGATGGTGCCAGGTGAGTGAAATGGACCAGAATAGCACTATACAGGCTCTGAATCCTATACTATCACTGGAACCACAGCCCAGAAAAGAAACCCAAGGATGATGCCTCAAACATAAACAGGGTGACCACTGGCTGAAATAAAAAAAGAGGATCCAAGGACTCCAACTCTTACTATTCAAAATTTCCAGGATATAATAAAAAAAAAAAAAATCATACCAAGGACAAGAAAAGTCACAACCCAAACAAGAAAAGACAATCAACGGACGCCAATAAAGAGATAAATCAGATGCTAGAATTATCTGACAAAGATTAGAACAACCATCATAAAAAACTGCTTCCATGGGCACCTGGCTGGCTCAGTTGGTGGAGCATGTGTCTCTCGATCTCAGGATTGGGAGTTTGAACCCCACATGGGGCATAGAGACTGCTAAAAACAAAACAAAAAAAACTACTCACTAATTCAACAAGCAACTCCAAATTATCTCAAAACAAATTTAAGAATAGAAAACTTCAGGAAGGGGCATCTGGGTCTCAGTCGTTAAGTGTCTACCTTTGGGGCAGTCATGATCCTAGGGTCCTGGGATGGAGCCCCACATCCGGCTCCCTTCTTGGTGGGAAGCCTGCTTCTCCCTTTCCCACTCCCCCGGCTTATGTTCCCCTCTCTCGCTATCTCTGTCAGAATCTTAAAAAAGAAAAAAAAAAAAAAGAAGAAAACTTCAGAAAAAAATGTTTTTAACTGAATAATATTTAGCAACAACTATCTGCGGAAGAACACGTGCCATGTACTATCATTTATATATTACTTTAAGGATGCAAAGTAACAGCACATACTGCTTAAGAATATATATGTACAGGCAAAAATATAGATGTAAATGCAAGGATAATCATATTTGTTATTATGGTCAACCTCTGCGATAGGAAATGTAACCAGAAAGGGATATACAATATATTTCATCTGTACGTGAAATGTTTTATTTTCCAAGATTGGTTACTGGTACTAAATTGTTCATCATAGTGCACTCAGGTCATGGTCCCAGGGTCTTGGGATCGAGCCCCACATTGGGCTCCCTGCTTAGCAGGAAGCCTGTTTCTCCTTCTCCCACTCCCCCTGCTTGTATTCCTGCTCTGTCTCTCTCTGTCAAATGAATAAATAAAATCTTTAAAAATAAATAAATAAAAAATAAAAGAATAAAGTGTTCGCTATAATAGTCTTTACATTTTTATGTCTTAACTATAATAAAAAAGGACTTTATTGAACAACTCTACTGAGTGATCTCTGTCTCTTGTTCAAAAATTTTCACTTAGTGCCTTAAAGCTTTAGAGCTTAATTTGCTAATTTTTACTTTAACCTTTAAAGTTTTTAGGTTACAAAATCTATTGCCCCTACCAAAGACTGTAAAAAATGAATGTATTTCAAAGCAGAACAAATATTTACATGTGAAATCACTATCTACAATAAAATCTATAATATGACCATACCTAACAGGAAAGATGGTCAATGTTATAGTTTTTAAATGAGGTAGTGGTTTCTGTGTAAAAAGAGTAATGAAATTGACTAACTACTCTCAAAATTTAATAAGAAAAAAAGAAAGAAAACACAATATCATAAACAGGAGAGATATTGTTACCAATAGCACAGGTACTTCAAATGCAATAAAAAAAATACTTTAAACAAAAATTTTCAATAAGTTTAAATATAGGAAGAAATGGAAATTTTTAAAGAAAAATATAAAATTGCAAATGACACAGGAAGAAATAGAAAAATAAAATATCTTCAAGAAACTGACTCAGAGGAGGAAAACAAGTCTTCCCTCAAAAATTACTAGGTGAAGGGGATTAAGAGTACACTTATGATAAGCACTGAGTAGTATATAGAATTGCCGAATCACCATATTGTACACGTGAAACTAATATAACATTGCAGGTTAATTATGTTGGAATTAGCATGTGTTCTCCGGCAAATTCAAAGAAGAAATAATGCCAAAATTATACAAATTCAAGGATGACAGGAAAGGAAAGATGCATCAACTCATTTTCAGAGGCTGGTTAAACTCTGATACCAAAACCTGACTGTGTTCTCAGGCATCCTTTAACCAACAAAGGCAATGAAAGTTAGAGGCCAATCTCGTTCACAAACATAAATATAAAAAATAATAAAGAAAATGTTGGAACCCAAATTGAGAAATTTATTAAAAAGATAATCAGTCATGATCAAGATGGATTTATCCTAGGAATTTAAGGTCAGTTTAACATTAGGAAATCAAATAGTGAGATCTACCACATTAAAAAATTAAAGCGGGGGGGAAATCACAGTATTTCTAGATGTAAATTTAAAAAAAAATTTTTTTATAAAATTCAACATCCATTCATGATTTTATTTAAAACTTTCCCCCCCAAAAAATATTGGAATTTTCTTAATCCAATCAAGAATATCTACAGAAAACCAAAGTAAACTTACCATTTGCTCAATGTTGAATATTAGAAGCTTTTCCACTGATAAGAACAATTAAAGATTCGCTGGTATCACTACTTCTGTTCTAGGTTGTGCTAGTGATTCCAACCAGTACATGAAGGTCAGGAAAAGTAAATAAAAGGCATAATTATCTACAGATGGTATATTATGTTCATAGAACCCCCAGGAAAGATAAGCCATTAGAATTAATAAGAGCATTTAGCAAAATTGTTAGATGAAGAATCAAAATACCCAAATTAACTGCGTTTCCAACTACTAGCCAAAAACTGTTAGCAAATATATTATGTAAAGATGTCTTTTTACAATGCATAAAAAATCAAGTATCTAGAAATAAACCTATCAAAAAATATGCAAAAACCTCTAAATCTATTGAAAGTCACTGAAGACTAAAATAAATGGTGAACTGGAAGATTTCACAGGGCTAAACATGCCAATTCACTCAAAAACTATCAGTTCAATTCATTTCTAATTAAAATTCCCAATAGGTTTAGGTTTTTGCTTTTGTTTTTGTTTGTTTTGTTGTTGTTGTTGTTGTTGTTTGAATTTGATAAATTAAAAGAAATTATTTTAGAGAGAGAGAGAGCACACATGTGCATGAGTGGGGCAGGGGAGTATGGGCAGAGAAAGAGGGAGAGAAGGAATCCCAAGCAGGCTCTACGTTCAGTGCAGAGCCAGACAAAGGGCTCAGCCTACAACCTTGAGATTATGACTGAGCAGAAATCAAGAGTCCATTGCTTAACCAACTGAGCCACCCACATGACCCTAGACAAGCTGATTTAAAACTTTATGGAAATTTTAAGGGCCAAGAATATCCAGAACACTCTTTAAAAAATAAGGTGAGAGTTCTTGCTGTACGAAATATTGACTGATTATAAAGTAAAACAACAACAACAAAAAAAAAAAAAACACTAATACTGTCACAGAAATTGACAAATCAGTGGAACATAACCAAGATATGCAATGACTCATACATAAATGGACACTTCATATATGACAGTAATGGTAATGCATGGTTATAATCTTTTCAGTAAACTCTGCTGGGAAAACAGAATATTCCTATAAAAAATGAAGTTGTATTCTTTCTCATCACACACAGAAATCAAATCCAGGTGAATTAAAAACCTACAAGTGGCCCCTTCCTTCCTTTTCCTTACTTTCCCAAATAATTTAGTCCCAAAGCCTTGAGGTAGGGCAGAGCAAAGTAGGCATTAACAATTTCTTACCACTTTACTCCTCCTTCATTGTCATCCATCTGGCTCATGTTGTAACCTCTCACTTGGATTATTAAAATAGCATCTTACTGCTCTCGCTGCTTCTGACCTTGCCTTTCAGTCTGTTCTCAACACAGCAGCCAGGGTGATCCTATTAAATGGTACACAAGGGGCACTTGTATGCCTCAGTTAGTTAACTGTCTGCTTTCGGCTCAGGTCATGATCCTGGGGTCTTTTTTTTTTTTTTTTAAGATTTTACTTATTTATTTGACAGAGAGAGAGATCACAAGTAGGCAGAGAGAGAGAGGGAGAGACAGGGAAACAAGTTCCCCACTGAGCAGAGAGCTCAATGCGGGGCTCGATCCCAGGACCCTGGGACCATGACCTGAGCTGAAGGCAGAGGCTTTAACTCACTGAGCCAACCAGGCGCCCCATGATCCTGGGGTCTTAAGATCAAGCCCCACATCGGGCTCCCTGCTCAGCAGGGTCTGCTTCTCCCTCTCCCTCTACTCCTCCTCCCTATTTGAGTGTGTGCTCTCTCTTTTTCTCTTTCTCTCTAAGAAAAAAATAATAAATACACAAGACCATGTCCCTGATCAAAACTCTGTTAGGATTTTCAACCTCTAAATAAATGTGATAGTCCTCACGGTGATTCCAAAGGCTCTTACCTCCTAATGATCTCCCCCTAGTGCAGCCTTTTCCTCCTCACTGTTCCTTGAACTCGGAAGCTTTTCACTTTGGGGTTTTTGCACTATTACCTCTGCCTGAAATGCTCCCTATCTCATTTTTAATCAGAGGCTTCCCTGACCACCTGATTTAAAATTATAGACCCTCTCCCCACAAAACCTTAAATTTAATCCTTCCTTTCTTGATTTATTTTCCTCCCTTCACATGTATAACTATATAGCATAGGTTTCATTTTACTTATGCATTTATCTTTATCCCCTCAAGAATGTAAACTTCCATAAATTCAGGGGTTTTGTTACGGTTTTAATGTCAATACCTAGAAAACTGATTTGCATATAGAAAGTCTTCAGTCAGTATTTGCTGAATGAGAAAAATAACAAATGACTGATGACTTTGGAAACAACAGATTCTTAATTCATGGAACTAGGACAAAAGAAATACATCAAAGCTAACACTAGGTGGCGCAATACTATAAGGAAAGTATCATAATCAACCCAGCCTTTTCTCCTGTGATACTGCTTCCAGAAAAGCCAGGGTCACCAAATTTCCTCTGGCCTCCCCACTCCCCAGCCTGTTGATGTCATGTTTGCAGTAAGAACTTAAAATTCACCAGTGAATGCCCCACCTGCATGAATGTTATTCTGTCCTGCCAAGCACATCAGTTCTACTATAAGTGCTAGTACAGTACATGCCATTGTATGTTACCAAGTTCCTACTCCCCATCCCTTGCAATACCCCCACCCACCTTCAACTGATGTCACCATTGCACCAAAACCTTCAAGTTTCCAGAGCAGTGGGGTGGTCTGTGGTGAGAAAGAATCTGTCTCCCCTGGGTTACACTCTGATTTTACTTCCAACCTCCTATCTCTCTAGAGCCTACACTGACCCATAGCATCCGTGGGTTAAGAATCGACGTGAATGGCAGCTACCATGGAGGACTAAGAATCATTGTTTCCATGCACCACTAAAGGCTCTCTTACTGAAAGTTTAAGACTTCTTGACTGGCCACTCCCTAAGGACCGGTTATCCCAGGTGACTGGACTCCGTGCTTCTGCCAAGAAGTTGCCGTCACTAATCTACCCCACCAGTTCCTACCCAGCCAGGGTAACCTACTTGTCCCAGTTGCCAGGGCATTTCCAGTTTTAGCATAGGAAGTCTCAGGATCCAGGAAATCCCTCTATCCGGGGCAAACAAGGACAGCTGGCAACCCTACATTAAGCCCAGATCCTTCTGTAGTTCACTTAAACTCAGATCAGAACCGTCACATGGGCGCTACAAATATTACACTGTTCTCTCATTCCACTAGTTATCACCAAGCACGTCATTTCTCTCTCCTTTGTGTCACCTATGTTCATTTTCTCCTCAACATGCTAAAAGTTAGTGGAAAACAGTAACCAAGAAAAGACAGGACGATGGAAGACTCAGAGCCTTCAGGAGAGAGGTTTGGATCGTGTCACCTGGGGTAGGCACTGGCTCAGAGCAAAGGGAAGATGAAATGAGTAGGGGAAGAAGGAAGTTAGAAACGTCAACCACAGGCTTACAACCAGACAGAAAAAAAGATTAATATCTAGGCATTATTTTCTTCTTTGCTTAATGTATGTGCACATGTGTGTCTGTTTATGTGTTTTTGTATATATTAAATAATTTTTTCTTCTCCCTTCCCATGGTGCTTTTAAGAATTAATGGCAGTGGTCAGCTTACAATTTCATCTTTAGATTACAGAATATTCAAGAGGGACTCCAACTGAACATGAGTAATTGACACCATCCAGACATGAATGTAATGACATTTGGAAACTTTCCCTCTTGGGGTTAAAGGTGAGAGTGCCTATTTCTACAAAGGGTAGTTGTATCTTGTTAGAGAAATGGCTAGAATTTGGTATTGCTGCACAGGAAGTTGAAACACATGGAGAAAGTTGTGTATGGACATGGAGTAGGCAACATGAGGAGCTGTCCCTGTCATTAAACCATTGCCTCTCAGTCCAAGCGTACTTTCATGCTCTGCTTTGTGATGCCCAGGCTGGGACTATAGGAACTCTGTATCTGCATTGCCAGTTGACTTCCTGTTGAATTCTACAAGGCAGAGGACAGGAGAAGGGAAGAATTGCTTTCCAGACAAGTAGTTAGCAATGGTAACATTCAACTTATGGGAAGCACTTCTAGAACCAGGCTCATCATGCCTAATCAAAGATATCAGCAACAGTTAAGCTATGGTGCTTGCTCCAAGGTCTGAGGGCCCCTCCTTTGAGCTTCCTGCTGTCACCCCAGGCCTGGAGCGGTAGCTTAATCCGGGAGTTCCCTTCTCTAGGTTAGCTTGGTATTATCTTCTCTGCCTTTTCAGTTCTCCAAAACTGCTTAATCAATTCCCTATATTAAATTCTCTCTGTTGAAATTCTGTGTTTTCTATTGTTCTGAGGTATCCTGACTGATCCAGTCACCCTAAAGGAACGTAACCACCTGCAGTGCTGGCTAGAAACAAAGGAAACATGAAATAAGTGGCAGAGGAGGGAAGTGCTCAATATGGACTGTGACTTTTTACAGCAACAAAGATTGCACCATGAATATGTATTTTTGTTATGTACATATTAACCAATGATTTATACTTTTCCCCCTTCCCCTTTACAGTTTTGTATGGAGTGCGGGTAGACCTTAGTTTACAATTTTGTTCATAGGTCACCAGGCCACAAGTTACCTCTAGACCTGCTAGAGAGGAATGAGGATCACCAGCAGGTCCTGAACTTGAAAAGGATACAATGACTAATGGGACTTTGAGTCTGACTTCCTGTTTGGGGAGAAGGAGTGTCTTTGTTTGTATGATGGGCAGAAGTAGGAAAGTATTAAATGTGAGTAGAAGAGTGAACTGAAATGCTAAGTGGTAAAAGGGATGGGCTCTTTAGACTTGAGCCCACTTGTCCTCAGATTCATGTTTGTCCTTCCACTGCTCTGCAATCTACGGGAGGAGATGCTGGCTGCTTTTAACCGTGGTGCCCAGCCTCACTATCAGCTGGTTTCTGAAAGACTGGAGAACGAGAGTAGGAAGGACAAAGCCAGGACATTTCTCTCCCTCTCCCTTCTACCTCAGGGACTGTAGCTCCATAGGGGCCCCAGTGCTCACTAGACAGGTCGTTAGAGGTCTGAGGCTCCAGAAGATGAGCCCCAGCCCTGGGACTCAGAAACACAACTTTCTTAATTTTGTCTCTCCAGGTTACAGACAGTGGCTCTTCCACTGTTACTTACCTCTGAGTTGCTTTCTCTGTTACGCACTCAGTTCTGTCATCTGGCAGTCATGTCCCTGCATGATATGTTCTCTGTTGTAAATACTAAAGACGATTGCTATTTTCCTCGTTGTCCCTGACTATTAAGACAGATGATAGCTGACTATATTATACACTACAAAGTTACGCCAATATTCTGCAATTTTCCCAGTTCTGGGAATTTATCTAAAAATATATCCATATACCTACAAAATGAGATTTGTATGAGTTTATTCCATTTGCAAAGCCAACGATATATTGAGAAACAAACACAAGTCACTTTTTGTAAGGGAACTGGTTAAATAAATATTAGGACATCAACAAAGCTGTAAAAGAAGAACAAGGAAAACCCTATGAACTAATACAAATTCTTCAATGAAGAGAGCACAGAATGGTTATCTTTTGTGTAAGAAGAAGAAGAATATGTTTGTACTGGCATAAAGAAACCCAAAACTCACATAAAAATACTAAGGAAAGAGGTTACTCACAGTGGGTAAGGCAAAGGAGAGCAAGGCAGAGACAAGAGGGAGTACTCTCAATATTCATGGTGTGCTGTTTGGGCTTTTGAGCCATACAGTCCCATTACCAACAGAAAAAGTAACAAAAACTATAAAAATGCATGGGAAAAAATGCAACCTAGTCACTAAATGATAAACAAAATCAATATCAAAACACTTTATATAAAATTGTAGGAAAATAAAAGAGGAAAAAGCGACTACATACTGTATGATTCTAACTCTAGGGCATTCTGGAAAAGACAAAGCTATCAGTGGTCGTCAGGGGATTGGAGTGGGGACGAATAGGCAGAGTGCAGAGGATTTTTAGGGCAGTGGAAATACTCTGTATGATATTACATGATATTACAACAATATATTATATGATGTTATAATGATATATTATATGATGTTATAATGATAGACATATGCTGTCATACACTTGCCCAAACCCATACGAAGTAGAGCACCAAGAGTGAACCCTGAGGTAAATTATGGACTGTGTGGGTGATTATGATACATCATAAGAGATTCATCCTTGGTAATTAATTTATTTATTAAAATAAAAATGTACCATTCTTGTGAATGGAAGAGGCTATGTCTGTGAGGGGGCAGGGAATATGGGGGAACTCTCTGTACCTTCCTCCCCCTTGTACTGTAAACCTAACAATACTCTAGAAACACGAAAATGAGAGACAAGGGGGAGGAAAAGAAAGGCAGCAAGTAGTCAGAGGGCTCCAGGCCTCATTTATATTACTGGTCAGGAAGCCAGTGTGGAGATTTTAACTCCCCTTCTCTACCCATTCAAGTTTTGGTTGTCTTTGGCAAGCATAAGCCGGGTATGGTTCTTTGCCTGATTAACTACCCCACACTTATTCCTGAGGTATCTGAGTCTGCCTTGTTTTTTGTTAGACTTAATAACTGGTATGTAAAAAGAAGCATTCCCTACCCAGCATAAGCCTGGCTTTATAGCAGTAACCCCAATTTACCTTCGATAATGAGGGCCAATCACACCGACCGACACATCTCTAGCTGTGAACTGAGTTTCTTGACTGAACACAATGTGGTTTTTGTTTTGTTTTGTTTTTTTGGTTTTTGTTTTTTTAGATTTTATTTATTTATTTGACAGAGAGAGAGAGAGAGAGATCACAAGTAGGCAGAGCAGCAGCCAGAGACAGAGGGGAAGCAGGCTCCCTGCTGAGCAGAGAGCCAGATGCGGACTCGATCCCAGGACCCTGAGATCATGACCTGAGCCGAAGGCAGAGGTTTTAACCCACTCAGCCACCCAGGTGCCCCTGAACACAATGTTTTATGAAATACAGCAATGACACCCTCCCCCCCCAAAAAAAGCATTCAGTGATTCCATGGATTACATTAATGGTAGAATTATAACAAACAGAAATGGCAAATTCAAACAGATTAAATGTCAATTTTGATGATTAAAAAATGTTTCCCCCAAGGCTTCCAGATAAAGATGGCAGATTGAACATAATAATTCAATTTCATTTCCTCTGAAATCCCACTAAAACTACCATAAAGGGATCTTTCAAAGCCCATAAAACTATAAATACAAAGACAAGGGAGATAATAGGAACAAAATCTTGCTAGCTGGAATGCAGAAAAGCACTTGGGATATAGTGGGAAAAGCCAAGAACTGAATTGATGCATATCACAGAATCTTCCAAAGGCTCAGGAACTGAGTGGACTTTTAGAAGTGGGGGATAAAGGGGCGCCTGGGTGGCTCAGTCGGTTAAGCATCTGCCCTCGGTCATGGTCTCAGGGTCCTGGGATCGAGCCCCGCATCAGGCTCTCTACTCAGTGGGGAGCCTGCTTCTCCCTCTCTCTCTCTGCCTTCCTCTCTGCTTACTTGTGATCTCTCTCTGTCGAATAAATTAATAAAATCCCTAAAAAAAAAAAAAAAAGGAAGAAGAAGTAGTGGGGGATAAAAAGAGATATTAAATAAGCATTGATAGAATGCAGTTTTGAAATACATTCCCCACCCAGAGTGTGGGCTGGATTTAGTGACTATCTTCTAAAGAATAGCGTAGGGAAAGGGAAACAGTAACTAGAGAACCCTGAGACACCAACCTAGCCGAAGTGCTCAAAGGTTAACATCACCGTCCTTAGTCATGTTGATTCCGGGCACCCCTGACATGATGCAGCTCATCCCTGTGGTATTTTCCCCCCAAAATGCATATTCCCAGTCTAATCACGGCAAACCTAATGGAAGGACAGCCTGCAAAACACCTGACTGTGCCCTTCGAGACTGTCAAGGTCATGAAACAAGGAAAGACCAAACAGTCACAGATTGGAGACCAAGGGAACATGATGACCAAAGGCAATCTGATATCCTGCAACAGGAAAAGGACATCATGGAGAAACTGGTGAGATCCAAATAAAGTCTGTGGTTTTGTGAACAGTGTCATCCTCCTCTTAATCAAAAGAGATGTTACCATAGGAGAAGCTTGGGGGAGAATATACAGCAACTCCATAATACCATCACTTTTTTTTTTTTTTTTTTGTAAATCTAAAATCATTTCAAAATAAAAGGATTTTTAAAAGACAAAAATGAGAAAAGGAGGTAAGAGTTCTCATTCCCAAACAAGACGAAACCAGAGAGGGAGACAAACTGTAAGAGACCCTTAATCTCAGGAAACAAACTGAGGGTTGCTGGATGGGAGTAGAGTATCAGGGATGGGGAGGCTAGGGAATGGACATGGGGGAGGGTATGTGCTATGGTGAGTGCTGTGAATTGGGTAAGACTGATGATTCACAGACCTGTACCCCTGAAACAAATAATACATTATATGTTAATAAAGAAAATTTAAATATAAAAACAGGGGCGCCTGGGTGGCTCAGCGGGTTAAGCCTCTGCCTTCGGCTCAGGTCATGATCTCAGGGTCCTGGGATCGAGTCCCGCATCAGGCTCTCTGCTCAGCAGGGAGACTGCTTCCTCTTCTCTCTCTCTCTGCCTGCCTCTCTGCCTGCTTGTGATCTCTCTCTGTCAAATAAATAAATAAAATCTTAAAAAAAAAATAAAAACAAAATCTTAAATAAATAAATAGATAACTGTTGAAAAAATAAATCCCACATGGCATTGGCTGGTGAATGGGGAGTGACCAAGCAGCTGCAGGAACAAAAACACTACTGGAAAATAGGAGCAGGACCTAAGTGCCTGCATACCAAATGCTAAGACCCAATACCAGCCTTAGACCTGGGCGTCGGGGCCCCACACAGTAGAGGCCCTACAGGTCAAATAGATTGATGAAAAAACCAGTAGTTACCATTATCACCCAAGACCCAGCACTCGGTGACAGCACAGTGCAGTCTAGAACCTTAGATGTTTCATTCTGTGACGCTATCTTCATTTAGGCTTCAGGGAGACGCTTCTCCACTTCTCTTGTGCTTGTCTTCCTTTCTCCTTGAAGTAAAAGGTGACTGTCCCTGAACGCTCTGTAAGTGTGTGGGTTGTGCCTCTGTTGTCAGAGACAGACTTTGCTAGAGAGAGGATGTGTGGAGTAGGAGCACTTTGGTAAAAGAAAATACAAATTAACTAGAGTAACAAATCCTTCCTCTCTGAGAGCATGAATGAAATAGATACTTGCATTTTAAAGGCTCTGAGTATCGAAAATCTACTTTTTTTAAACCTCATTTTAGATTCCACTTGGAGAATTCAGTGATATTCACTAATTAGCATACTGTTCGACACTGCTACACAGAGCAGATGAGCAACATTTTGTAGGATTAAATAATTCATATTATTCTTAAATCTGTATGTCTAGAAGTAATATGTGTGAAGCAAGCTATGCATATTTTACACTGACAGATGGATACTAATTCTAGAATTGTAATTACTTTCACTTTTATAAAGCATTGATACAATTTAATTAAATTTTCAAAATATATAGCTAAAAATTCCAGCTTTAAATATTTTATTTAAAATTTTTGTTTTTATTGACTATCATCAGTCTCTTACCTTTTAGTTTTAATAGGTTATCTTGAATGTTTTAAAAGAAAAATACATAAAGTCTACAATGACCCAAGAAAGGTCTAATGTGATGTTATTGTCAATAAATCAAATTTTATGTGACATTTCAGGGTAATATTTTTGCTGAAATTAAGAAAAAGAAAAATCATAGCAAAGAACATAATCATTTATTAGTTTGGCAAGCCTTTAGTTTACTATTCAGCCAAACATCACTAACTCTCAGACATATGCAATTAAAAATAAAATTCAGGTGCCTAATAATTCACAGCCTTTCAGTCATATAAAAACCACAGACTAAGATAATTTTCAGTTTTGTTGTGAAGGTATTTATGTCAACTCAAAGGAAGAAAAGAGAGTTTATTTTATAGCTTGATTTATAACTTTTAAATATTTACACATGTGGTGTGTGGGCCTCCGTCAGCATTTATCCTGGGACACATAAAATTATGCTGAAAAGCAATTTAAATCAGTAACTGGTATAAAGAAAAATAAGAAATTTTTAAATAAGCAATTTTAGGGGCACCTGGGTGGCTCAGTGGGTTAAAGCCTCTGCCTTCGGCTCGGGTCATGGTCTCAAGGTCCTGGGATCGCACCCCATATGGGGCTCTCTGCTCAGCAGGGAGCCTGCTTCCCCGTGCCCCTCTCTGCCTGCCTCTCTGCCTACTTGTGATCTCTGTCTGTGAATGGATAAATAAAACCTTTAAAAATAAATAAATAAGCAATTTTAATCTCAGAAAAAAGCACAAAATAAGAAAAGAGATATGCTTGTAATACATTATATTTGACTATGCATAATATTGGCATAGGTATAGTGTAAATACTGAACATTCACTCAACCAAAAATTATGTTGAGAGGATTGAGTCGGGAAGCAGAGAGGATGGCAGGATGAGAGATAAATCCTCCGCTCTCATAAGGAAAGTCATTATTTAAGATCTAAGATTGCTATTCCCCACTCCCCACAGCAGAAGAGATCCACTGTGACATATGTGTCAACAGAGAACTGGCAAAGAACCTATAGGCACAATGTCAAGTGCAGAACCCAGAACGGCCTACTGTTGCTAGTAAACCGAGCCCTCAGCAATGGCACAGACCAGGGCAGCCTTGAAGACAAGAAGTCCATGTTGCTGAAGCCCATGCATAGCCTCTACCACTGACACCGTGGCTACTGTGTTGACAAGTCCATTCAGCAAGCACCGGGCTGGCTGGAGACAAAAGACAACTGGCATCTACAGAGTAAGCCATCTCGAACATCCTAGTGTCAAGAAGTTCTTCTGCAGAGGAGAATTTCTGCTGAGCATTTCATGAAAGCGAGAGGGATTAGAGGAAAGAAATCTAGGGAGTATTTGCTTTTTATCTATTTTTAAAAGATTTTATTTATTTATTTATCAGAGAAAGAGAGAGCACACAGGCAGGGGGAGCAGTGGGGGGAGGGAGAAGCAGGTTCCCTGCTGAGCAGGGAGCCCGACATGGGGGTCCCATCCTAGGACACTTGGGATCATGACCTGAGCCAAAGGCAGGTGTCTAACCGACTGAGCTACACAGGCATCCCAATTTTTAATCTATTTTTTAAATTCTTACTTTATTTATTCCTATTTTAGAATTCTTTTTATCTGTTTTTTAAAAATTCTTAGTAATAAGAAATAGTCACATATCATTCCTATGACCAAAAATAAATTTTCATGAATTAACTATGGTAAAACCTTCCTGAGATGTGATTATCACATTCACCCTGCTACGTGATGACCATGCCTACTATTTATTCATTTCTGTCAAAAGGCTCTGCCACCCCCACAAAGATTATAGCTCTCACTCCAAATGAGGCTCTATCCGTCAGCATTCTCAGCCTAGAAAGGGCAGCCAGTGGAGTGCTTTTTAAAGACTCTCATACTTCCTTCACAAACCCATTCCTTGTGGCAAAACTAAACTGAGGGTCTTTTGGAATCTATCACGGGACCAATGAGGGGCTCACAGGCAGTTTGCATGACAGATGGAACCCCGCCCTTCTATACCTAAAATTTTTTATCCTTTCTTTTAGACCAAATTCTTTCTGGCTCTTCAGTGTTATTTGGGACAGGCCAGCTCAGTGCCTCGTTGGAAGTATGGCTGACTGCCCAAGGAACCACAGTGGCTGCAAGCACAATCTTATTACTTTGGCTTAGTCTGAAAATTCCATTTCCATTTTCCTAGTCAAGAACCCTCAAATGCATTCTGCCAATATTCCTCCCAAACAAGCAAATTCCTATCATTCTTGTAGATGTTAACACTCAACTATGGATGTGCCACAACTGAAAACTGTTTCAGATAAATCTAGGAGTTTGGGGTTCTCTAAGGCTTGGTTTCTGTCATATATCGCTATTCAAGTTGTCAAGACCCCTCTCCTCCCTAATCCAGCTTAACCTACCATTCATGAAAAATATATGGCCAGGTATTTGAATTCAAGTACTCAGGTAATTTACCAAACCACAGAATCAATCTTCAAATTTGGTTTTCAGATACCTCAGTACTATGACTATAAGCTAGAAAAGACTTTTTTCCAGACCATCCTATAAAGGCTTGAATGTCATTCTACTAGGGCAATATTTTTGCAATTTGTGCATATCATCTGCTTGCTTTAAATCATCCATGCCATTAAAGGCATCCATCAGGGTTGAATCACTCCTCTTCCCCTTTAAATTGGTCTATGGCAATAGTTATCTGGTTCCCCAGAACTTCCTCTTCAGGGAGCACACAGTCTAATACGACCATACACGATAAGTTGATTAGCTATTTTGCCATTTCATAGTACAGAATGCTACCTTATCATCCCAGAATATGAAAGGAAGTCTCCGCCTTTTGCCTGCTCTCTACATTATTACCATTTCCCTGAAGCTGTGTTACCCTCAATCCTCTCTCTGGAACCACTAGACAGTAAACTCCATGGAGGGACTATGTCTGTCTTATTAATCAGTATATCCCCAGCATCTAGGCTGTATCTGACACATAGTAGGCACCTAGTTAATATTTAACAAACTCATTAATAAAACCAAATGTCAATTCCTCTAAGAAATGTTATTATAGTGCTTATTACATGTTTTTCCTTCTGGGTTGAGTCTCTCAATACAGAAACCTATCTTGATCTTGGGATTATAGATTTGAGCCCTATGTTAGGTATAGAGATTATTTTTTAAAAAGAAACAGAGGGGCCTGGGTGGCTCAGTTGGTTAAGTGTCCAACTCTTGATTTCAGCTCAGGTCATGATCTCAGGGTAGTGGGATCAAGCCCAAGTAGGGCTCTGTGCTAAGTGTGGAGCCTGCTTGGGACTCTCTCTCTCACCCTCTGCCACACTCTCTCTCTCAAATAAATAAATAAATCTTTAAAAAAAAGAAAAAAAATAACAGAAACCTAATAACAAAGACATCTAGTAAACTAGTAACAGAGGTACAGGAAAGACTTCAAACTGCATATAATGAAACCACTGTCTCTACTACCACCATCAAAGGAGATACTGTGAAATAACTGAGAGCTTAAAAACTTACAGGCTCATCTGCATAGGAACACGGAAAAGCTGAAACAGCTTAGGTTGCTAACACCTATAGAACTGGTCTCCTAAGAGATAAACAAATTATTTTCATCCCTACCCAAAAAAAAAAAAAAAAAAAGCCCTTTTGGAAACAGCCTCTATTTCTTTTTATATCATTATAATAAAAGAAATTCCTTCAAATTTAAACTCATTAGATACGAATGGGTATTCTTTATAAACATAACCATTACATCTGAAAATGTTAAGAGGCTGGCTTTTAATAATCCATGTACTTGTTAGGGCAAATCAATTCAATGAAGTTTCTGTTTTTCTAATATCAGAGATTTTCCAGGAGAGGAGTGTAGGTAATTTTGGTGCAAAGAGAGCTTTGATGGGGGAAAAAAAACCATGCTTGGATTGGGGCAATGTGATAATCAGAGTACATTAGCACCACACAGTATGAAGGAGAGGAAAAGCAGGTAAGAACATCAAAAGGATGCTAAGGACAAAATACCCCAATTTACAAACCACCTCCAGTTGCGTCAAGACTTAGAACAAAAAAATCTTCCTCTTGTTTCTGCACCTCACCACTTCCTTTGTCTCCAGTTAGTGCTGCTGTTTATCTGCTTCTAAATGAGGGGTCACAGGAAGGATTCTGAGAGGCTTCTTTTGAACATGAACTCCACTAAATACGACTACTATGCTGTTCGATTTTCTTACAGTCAGAAAACTGTGCATACCCAAGGCTCCGACTGGTACTACTGAGGCAACAATGAACTTTCTGCCACTTTGGAAGGTCTAGAATTCTCAGAAAAGCCTTGTGATGATTTCAACACCTGAATAAATTACCTGACAGAGAGCTAAGAACAGTTCAGTGAGTGCATATGGAGCATAAAACTAATTAGCCTTGCTCAAGGGGAAAAAAAAATCACTGACACAACCAAACACTTTAATTAATTATCATATTGCCAATCTATAAAAATACGGTAGCTTTTACACTTAAAAAAATAAAAGTTCCACTACACTGAATTAGAACCAGTTTGTTCAATTTGTGACTACTTTAATTTTATCACTTTTTGAGGAAGTTTGTATAAACTTACTCTTTCGTTTTATGATGGGCAGATTATAACACAGACTATTTGCCATGATTTAGTGTACGCTGTCTTTTTTTTTTTCAATATTTTATTCATTTATTTTTCAGAGAGAGAGATAGCACAAGTGGGGGAGCGTCAGGCAGAGGGAGAAGCAGGCTCCTTGCTGAGCAGAGAGCTTAATGTGGGGCTTGATCCCAGGACCCTGGGATCATGACCTGAGCCAAAGGCAGATGTTTAACTGACTGAGCCGCCCAGGCAACCCATCACGTCCTGTCTTTTCTTTTCTTTTCTTTTTTAAAGATTTTATTTATTTGTCAGAGAGAGGGAGAGAGAGCGAGCACAGGCAGACAGAATGGCAGGCAGGGGCAGAGGGAGAAGCAGGCTCCCTGTCGAGCAAGGAGCCTGATGTGGGACTCGATCCCAGGACGCTGGGATCATGACCTGAGCCGAAGGCAGCTGCTTAACCAACTGAGCCATCCAGGCGTCCCACGTCCTGTCTTTTCATTTTCTTTTTAGTCTATGAACAGTTGGTTAATCATAAAAACAGATCTCAACCCAGAAATCATTCTCAACTTCTTTCCTTCTGATAGAAAAAGTTTGCATTTCTCCATCAAGAAACCAATGTTTGGAGGAAATGTGGAGTAGCTAAAAAAGTCACTTTGTTCTTATATTTTTTAAAAAAAGGCTAAAAGTGAAAGGAAAATGGCAATCACTATTTCCTTAATTCCTCTATATGGTTTGACTAACTTTTAGTAACCACAGCTCCTATGTTCAGTACAGATTAAAGGAAACCTTATATGTATATAGACCACTTTAACTTTTCAGGGGATATAAATTCTATCAGGAATAAAATGTGGATTTAATCTTTACTTGAATCTCTGTGTTTCCCATAAAAAGAAATCACCAGGCACTGCATAGAAGAAGACCGGAAGACATGAACATATATATCATATCTGTGATGAGGAAACTGGGCGGGCAACCATTGTGGGTTTCTAGGTTCCCTCAACGAGCCAACTAGTATCTTTAAAGTTCTCTTTCAACCTGAGCTACCTGCCATCACCTCTATACAGCACTTCAAACTCTAGACATCACTTTCTCCTTTGAGCTTCCTTTGCCTAAATAAGACCCTTTCTTTTTTTTTTTTTTTAAATAAGACCCTTTCTTGGACATTTTCTGTTCTTGGTAAGATAGAGCGCTTTTTCTCAGATTACCGCAGACCAAGGGGAAGGTGGGATCACAGTAAGTCTCCCTACACTATAGGTCTCTGACACTGACTCCGCCTCCACAGGCATATGAAGAGGCAGTTTCTCTGCTGAATGGCTCTGAGTGCCCCAACCGCTGGTTCATGGATGCTCTACAGAAGGAGCTGCCTGGTTACCTGTTTGCCGGAGACATTGTACTCTTCTGCTAACGGTTTTCCCTGGTGCTGCTAATGAACCAAACAGGGGCCAGGCTACCATGCCCATTGATGGCTCTACAGCTACTGGGACCCACCAACAGGGACCAGTGCTGATGGAACTGCCAGCATCTCTGCCATGGATCCTGTCCTTTGACCATTCCAAAGCCTGGCCACTAATGCTGCTCATGTTTCTGCTGTTGATGATACAGCCACTGTAATTTGTACACCATTTTTCTCTTTAGCTACCACGTTTTATCATTGTGAGTTGCAAAGCTGTGCCATAGAACTATATGCGGAAGCCTCCGCTATACTCAAACCATTTTTTTGCTACAATGCGAGTTGACCGTCCTTAAATCAAATATGGGCTCCTGAGAAGTCTTCTTTATTTTAAATAATTACATATTTACTCTGCCTTTTTAGGAAAAACTTAATTCTTCTCCAGTTGATTAAAATTTTAAAAAAGCTCTTCTTTATTGAAGAGTGCTAGATAATGATAATAGATGTAGTAGGAATAATAAAATCAGAAAATCACTGTCTGATAACCCCCACCCCCCAATAAAATAATTGATTCAGACAACAATTACCAGTGGGTGACAAAAAAATTAGCAAATGAAACAAATACAGCAAAATGCTAGCACTTACTGAATTAAGTAGTGGGTCAATCCTTTCAATGTTCCATGTGATTGAAATTTTTTCAGTAAAAAGTTGGGGCAGGGGTAAAAGTCTCCCTTGATTTACAGTGAGGTGGGTCTCTTTCACGAGGATTGGTATTGCCTTAGGTACAAAACCCTGGAGTCAGTTAGGCATGCCCAAGATATACTGACTTCCACAGTAAACACACTTTAAGCCTGAGCTAAGAACCAAGCTAGGCTGACTCATAATTTTGGTCCAGATGCCTCTTTCCCATCCTCTCAGTTCTGTTTCAGAGCTGTTTCCACTTCCCATGTGTTTTAAGAGCAACGCCTGAAAACAAATATGAGTCTACAACCGCAGAGTCACAACAGAGGGCACGCTGGAACCATCTGGGAAGCTTTATCAAAGTACACGCATCCAGAGCCTGACCCTTTGATGTTTCAGTTCACTAGTTCTTGGGTGGGGCCCAGGCATATGATTTTGAAAAAGTCTCCAGATAACTCTGCTATGACTATCTGAAACAGAGAGGTGTTTCTTTGAAACTATATGTAGGCTTTTACCTGAAGAATCTATATACAGGAGAAGGGATAAGGGCAGATTTAGAAATGGAAAAGATAAATATCAAATTAGGAAGCCCAGAAAGTTCAAATTATTGGTCTGGTAGTCATTAATGCTGCTCACTGATGTCTAATTCTCCTCTTTCCTGAACCTCCAAAACTGCACTTTCCCCTTCTTACTTAAAGTTGGACCCCGGGGGGCGCCTTGGTGGCTCAGTGGGTTAAAGCCTCTGCCTTCAGTTCAGGTCATGATCCCAGGGTCCTGGGACAGAGCCCTGCATCAGGCTCTCTGCTCAGCAGGGAGCCTGCTTCCTCCTCTCTCTCTGCTTGCCTCTCTGCCTATTTGTGATCTCTGTCAAATAAATAAAATATTTTTTAAAAAATAATTTAAAAAAATAAAGTTGGACCCGGCCATGTTACTGGCTTTGGCCAATGAAATAGAAACAGTAGTGTCACGTGTCACTTCCAAGCAGATGTCTTCAAGACACAGTACACAAGTCACCACATCCCTTTTTCCTGCCTTGGTGATGGTGGAAGTGTGTCGAGATGGATTAAAGGAGATAACTGGGTAAAACAATATGATTTCTGGCATATAACAGGTATTTAAGACACAGTATCTATTATATTTCAGTAGCTAATATGTCACTCCTTGGCCTCTCCTATAAATGGAGACTAAGCAGTATGGGAAAAGATAACAAAAATAAATACTTGTCATGACCTATGTGAATTCAGTACCGTAAAAAGATAGGTAAGACAAATACAATAATCAATCCTACATTACTATGCTTACATTACTTAATAGCCAGTGTTGACTTCTTAAAATGGGTTTTTGAAAATAAAGATACAGTGTATCAGCAAATGACACTTATAAAATTCCCAAGGATGTAATAACTGCATCCAGGAGCTCCAAGGCCATTATGTCTCAAGGTCCAAGAAAAAAAAAGACTTCAAGGGTAGTGAAAGGTATTTTCTGCTCAACTAGTCACAAATGATACACAGGGATTGATATAGTTCAATAAACTGATGTTCATATATTAGTTGATAAACTATATAAGATAATACCATATTTGATGTGAAAGTCTTTGCTCTGGGTCTTCTATGTGTTTATTTAACTTCCCCTTTTCTTCTGCTTCCTTATGTAATAACATAAGAGTACAAGTACAGATTTTCTACATAGACAATATTCTGCAAATGAAGAGTTCTATTTTCTCCCCAATCTGCACACCTTTGACTTCCTTTTCTTGTCTTATTCCATTAGCTAGGGCTTCTAGTATGATGTTGAAAATGAGGGATGATGAGAGTCATCCTTGCCTTGTTCCTGATCTTAGAAGGAAAGCTTCATGTTCTTCACCATTAAGCATACCGTTCGCCTTAGGCTTTTGTACATCTTCCTTACTAAGTTAAGGAAGTTCGCCTCAATTCCTAGTTTACTGAGAGTTCTTATGATGAATGACTATTGGGTTTTGCCAAATCCTTTTTTTGATCTACTGATATAATTTTGTGATTTTTCTTCTTAAGTCTGTTGATGTAAGAGAGTACATTAACTGATTTCCAAATGTTGAACCATTTTACATATAGCTGTGTGTGTGTGTGTGTGTGTGTATCTTTTTTTTTTGAGAGAGAGAGAGAGAGCATACATATGGTGGGGGGGCAGGGCAGAAGGAAAGGGAGAGACAAAATCTTAAGCAGGCTCCATGCTCAGCATGGAGAGCAATGCAGAGTTCAATCCCACAACCCTGAGATCATGACCTGAGCTGAAATCAGGAGTTGGATACTCAACTGACTAAGCCACCCAAGCACCCATTCTTTTTATACCTAGGCCTGGTATTTTAGGTCATGCCTTCTATTTTAGGTCATTTATTATCAGTTCAATTTCTTCAGTGGACATAGGTGTATTGAGATTGTCTATTACATGACATTTTGATAGGAAGAGTTCATTCCATCCCTTTTGTTAAGATCTTTCAGGGACTTCATATTTACCTTCTAAGTTTGGCATGTACCTTTTAGTCTGCTGTCATTTCTTTTAACATTCCAACTTTCTGAATATCTTACTACTCTTACTACTTGCATTTTCTGCAAAATATCAAGCTCTGTCATATGCCTATGTATGCATAAGGACTTTTCTGTGTTCCTAAAGTATCCTTTTCTAATTTGTATTTATCCTACTAAACTCAGCTTTCCATAGAAGCCTTTCCTGATATCTCCTGGTAATTTACCTGCCCCATTCATCTTCTACAATAGAAAAATGAAATTGTCCTTTAAAATTATAAGGAAAAAAACAAGAGTTTAAAGTTATTTTAAATTTTCAATGTAATTCAAGATGTACAATGAAATAAAGTATAAAATACTGACCTGGTTGTAGATTGTTTCCTTTATAAATTCAGTATCAAAGACAGATAGACACATTTTGACACAGCATATCAACAATGATATAAACACCGAACAATAAAATATCATTTCAAGATAAACGTTAAGTCTATATCAAGACTGAAGGCAAACTCTAGTACTCATTTAGGTATACTTAGATGCTTAGATATATCACTTTCTTAGAAGTGTTTGTATATGAAACATTTGAGTCTTTTGTTTATTTTTATTTTTCCGAATGGTTAACAGCTTAAACTCTTGAGTTATACAGACTTGGGGTAGACACCAAATTACATTCTGTGAGACCTTGGGCAAGTGATTAAACCATCTCAATTTCCTTATGGGATAAAAATAAATAGTAACTAGTGGCGATGGTAACATTACTTGAATTATTAAAAATAATGTCATTATATAGGCCTCTCTTTCCCTCATGTACGGTGTTTGAAAAAAATTTTGTTTTACCATGAGTCCTAGTACCCTGCAAATAATAACCCATTGAACCCCTCCTCTAACACCATTTTTCCTTACTTTTTTATAATTGCCAAAACAGTAGAATATGGGCTAGATGGAGCAACATTTCAAGTAGAGTAATCATTCTGAGTCAGAAACTTTCCTTTTAGTCATTTTTAAAAATAAATCATGTCTAGAAAAATAATTGCTCATAATTATAGGTCCCCTAGACACACTTTGTAGGGAAACATAAATGGTTTTGAGTATTTCAGAGATGTGGATGTGAGAAGACAGGTAAGACAAAGATTTGGATCACCATCCTCATATGTGATATTATGTGCTAAAATGTGTTCTCCGAAAGTCCATACATTGAAGTCCTAACTCCCACCCCCAGGACCTCAGAATGTAACTGTATTTGAACAGGGTCTTCCCCCCACCCTTCCTACCCTTTTTTTTTTCTTTTTCTTTACCTTTTTTTTTTTTTTTTTTTTTTGAGACAGGGTCTTTAAAGAGGTAATTAAGGTAACATGACGTCATTAGGGTGGGTCCTAATCCAACATAACAGGTGTCCTTGTAAGAAGAGGAAATCTGGATACAGATGCATACAGAGAGAAGATAATGTAAAAACACAGGAAGAAGATGGTACTTACAAGTCAAGGAGAGAGGCCTGGAACAGATTCTTCCCTCAGGCTCCTTAGAAGAAACCACCTCTGCTGACTCTTGATCTTGGACTTCTCACCTCCAGACTGTAAGAAAAATAAACTCTGTTATTTATTTATTTATTTATTTATTTATTTATTTATTTATTTATTATTTAAAGATTTTATTTATTTATTTGACAGAGAGAGACACAGGAAATACCTGCAGGGGGAGTGGGAGAGGGAGAAGGAGGCTTCCCACCAGGAAGGGAGCCCAATGTGGGACTCAGTCCCAGGACCCAGGGATCATGACCTGAGCTGAAGCCAGCCAGCTGAACCTAACAACTGAGCCACCCAGGTGCCCCTAAACTTCTTTTACTTAAGCCATCCAGCTTGTGGTACCTTGTTGTGTAAGCCCTAGCAAGCTAATACCTGTAGAAAGGATTACTATAGCATATGCTCTACGAGGCAGGGAATTTTTGCCCTTTTTTGTTCATTGATGTATCCTAAGTACCTAAAGCAATGCCTGGCATATAATAGGTGCTCAGCAAATATTTGCTAAGTGAACTTCTTAATAAATAAAAGCAGATTAATAAAATCCTTCCTATAGATGCTCGGTTAAATACCATCAATGTTTCAGTAATACTTTTTGTTCTCATAATACTTGAGAACCTGAACTCAATGCTCTTACCAACTCTATGTTTAATTGGTCTGCTGCCACAGCCCAGATATATAAAATCCTCTGGTGAAACTCTTGGTATGATTCAATTCCAGGAATAATTTCTTATAGACAAGAGCTAATAAGATTAAAAAATGCTGCTGCAATACAATACATGTGAATTAGTCCACATAGAGAAACAGACCAAACTTGTTAGTCCTATCCTGGGGAAAATACCACAGACAGACGGAACTTGCTGGTATTTGCTGTTCCCTGAAAAGGATCTGACTAGCCGATTTCACTAAAGGCATCGAGAACAGCCTGGATTCACAATTTAAAGGAAAAAATAAATAAGGATCCTCCTGTTGTTTTCATTAAAGCATGTCTTGTGTGGATACAGGAAAAAGACAGATTAAATTTCCTCTGACTTATTCAATTATATGACTTCATGGTGGATGTAAGTCTTTAAACCAAATCCATGTCTTAATATCATCACTATCACCATCAATCGATACTTAGTATAGTTTCCTGAATATGCTAGGGAAATAACAGCAAAATAAAACATAAAAGAAATATGGCATCTATATTCTCATTCTAACTTATATGCACATATCCTTTAATAACAACTGAAACAAAAAAGTCACCAAAATTATAATAGTTCTTGATGTGGGGAACAAAGGCAAAAGAAAAAAGTTAAATTTCTTTACAATTTACAGTTCACTGACAAGTCCTTTGGATTGGCAGAGTGACCTTCCTCTAGAAACTCAACTGTTTTTATGTTAATACTCTGCAAAAGGCAAAAAACAACCCTCAATTAAAATTATTCCAACCTAGGGGCACCTGGGTGGCTCAGTTGGTTAAGTGACCGCCTTTGGCTCAGGTCATGATCCTGGAATTATGGGACTGAATCCCACATTGAGTCCCACATCCGGCTCCCAGCTCTGCGGGAATCTGCTTCTCCCTTTGACCTTCTCCCCTCTCATGCTCTCTCACACTCACTCTCTCTCTTAAATAAATAAATAAAATCTTAAAAAACAAAACAAACATTATCCCAACCTCCAGGACCCTATAAGTATACTTCAACATATAAAAATTCCTTTGGGAACTTCCTTTTATCTTAACTCCCCCAAGATAAATGTTAGCAAGCATCCTCCAAGCATATGGCCCATTGATATACATCTGAAGGGTCTCATGACTAAGATTTTACTAGACAGTAATAAGTGACCTTTTCCTAACAAGAGCTAGCCCCTCGAGGTCCTAGAAACCTTGCTTCCAAAATTCCCTAGAGACTTGTACACACACACTATAGAGACTTACACTATCCCTAACCACCTCCTGACTTGAAAGTATATCATCAGTCCCCCATCAGAACCCTAGTGCAGCTCTTTCTGCCCACTGGGTCCTGTCCCTGTTTTTTAATAACACCATCTTTTTGCACCAAAGACAGCTGAAGAATTCTTTCTTGACCATCAACTTCAAATCTCAACATCTTTCCTACATCACATTTATAAAGAATATGCATGAGAAAGCCAGAACACACGAGTTTCATGGGCAGACAAAATTCAGCATTTTAAAATCAAAATGTGGAAACATCATCCAGAAGATAACTTAAAAATCAAGTGAAAACTTTTTCTTAGTTCTCAGTCAGTGCTTGGGCCAGGAATTAGCTCCCCAACTGATGCAATCTGAAACCAAAGCCAAGAAGTGTTTACCTAAGTCTTTGTCCCAAAGGGAGAGAAGCTTCTTTTCTAAGTCTCTAGGAGTGATGCTGCTGGGATTGCTTTGAGACTTGAGCAAATGTAGCAAGTAGGAGTACAAACATCAAAATCACTTTGAAACACTTCCTTTTCCAGCAAAGTGAAAGCCAGATAGCTTTTCATGATATGCAATGTGTAATCAAGCCCTCCTCTACTGAAGGATTTAATTAGCTGGTGGTGCATTTGCTCCTTTTTCCTGGGAACCACAGCATAAACAGGAAGTACATGCCTCTGGGGCTTATTGGTTGCGGAATGGAAAAAATGAAGCTGTGGATTCTCTCAAAGATGATTTAGAGAGGAAGAATCATTAAATTACTGTACTCCTCTCCTTATCTTCTCCAGGAGGCTTATAAACCAAACGAATGCACAAGCTGTACTCCACAGGCAGGAAAATACAAACAGTTCTTTGCCCTTGTGTGACGGGAAGTCAACTTTACAGCTCTGTGTCAGGTTTTTATCACATACTCGGGTCTGCATCCCAGAGCAAAGATGATCAGCCACTGTCTTAACACCTGTGAGAACCGTGTGTGCTCCAGTTTCCATCCTGACAGCCACAAGGCTCTGGAGCTAAAACCAGAAAGTCGATCATTCCATATTAACCAAACACCACAGTGTTAGGTATTAAACAACCAAACGCTGAGCCTATTAAAAAGAAGAACAATGTATTCCCCACAAGGGAGATCCTTGTGTTAACCGACTAGCTCTGCAGCTTGACTGCAGTGGTAGTTTTTCCCATCTACCCATGTGATACAAGGGCACAGAACTACACACAAACCTTGGGCTGCTGTCCATGTCCAGGCTTTGATAACTTACTAGTGAAGTAAGGTTGAACTATTGGGGGAAAGTGGGTTGAGGGTACCTCTCTGCACACTCTTTGCAACTTCTTGTGATATCTGCACTTATTTCGAAATAAAATGTTTTTAAAAGTGGACCTTCCGGGCACCTGGGTGGCTCAGTGGGCAAAAGCCTCTGCCTTCGGCTCAGGTCATGATCCCAGGGTCCTGGGATCGAGCCCCCCATCGGTCTCTCTGCTCAGCAGGGAGCTTGCTTCCTCCTCTCTCTCTGCCTGCCTCTGCCTACTTGTGATCTCTTGCTCTCTGTCAAATAAATAAATAAAATCTAAAATAAGTAAATAAATAAAAGGTGGACCTTCTTGGGTACATCAACATACTTTGAACACTTCGCACTTGGACAAGTCATGGAGAATACAACATAGCCTGCCTGGTTTCAAGTGTAAGGCTTCGGCCGCCACCCAACAGAGGGCTTGGGGCTGGGAATACCCTTTTGGATGCTTTGCCTGGGACTCCCTTTCTGACCTGCCCTGTCTCAAATTTAGGTCACACCTCAACGCCCACCTCCTCAGGGAGCCCTTCTCTGCGCCCCCTAACTAAAGTCGGTGCCCTCTGCTCTTCTGGGTACCTCGGTCCCTTCACCGTGTTCTTCGTACGTGTAAAGATCTGGTAGTTTGTCGCCTGTCTCGCCCCTCGCCTATGAGCTCCACGAGGGCTGGCCCCGCGTCTGCCCCCGCGCGCGCCGGAGGCTGGTGGCAGGTGCACGGAGGAGTTTGTTGAAGAAACGCCCCTCACTGGGATTCACTCCCTCGGGCTCGAGGGCATCGCGTCGCTTCCTCCCCCTCGCACCCACTGTCCCTCTCAGCCCCTGCGGCCCTCAGCCACACACACGTGCCCCTTCGCCTCCTCGCCTTCCCTCGGACCCCACCAGCCCAGGGAGGGCGCCATTTTCCTCTTACTCGTCTGCCCTGAAGCCTGCTCTCCCTCGCGAGCACCTTCTCCTCAGGTCACCTCCTCAGCCCCCTCCTCAATATCTCCCCGCTCCCGGGTGCCCGCCCCTCCCTTCCGGTGCAGCAGCTGGGCCCGGCCCCCAGCCTGGGGCCTTCCAGCCCTTCGGACCACGCCCCTCAGACCAGCGGGGTCGCGCGGGAGGCGCGCACCCCGCGGCCGCTCCGGAGGGGCGGGGGGTGGGCGGGGAAAGGGGGCGTGTTCCTTATAGTCGTGGGCGTCGATTGGCTGGGCCGCGGGCAGGGGGCGGGACTGCAGCCTGGGTCTCTGCCCTGGATCTCCGCCTGGGATCTCCGCGGCTCATTCTTCGCGGAAGCCGCCTCAGCGTTGTTGGTAAGGACCGGAGAGCGACGCCTCAGGCTCGGGCAGCATGGCTGAGAAGCGGCACACAGGAGACGCCGAAGCCCGGCGGCTCCCCGACTCCTTCAGGGGTGAGCCCCGCGCCGTCACCCACCTCCCCTAACCCTCCCCTCGGGAACTAGCCGCAGCCCGGGTGTCCCAGGCTCGCCTCCGTCGCTTTTAAGCCGTGCGACCGCCGCTTTAAGCTTCGGCGACGCTGAAAATCGTGAATCCTGTTCCGCAGGCTGGGGTCCGTTTGAGGGATGTTAGGGTGCAGAGTGCACAGAGGCTTGCCTGGCACACGGGGGACGCACCCGCTGCAGGGCACGTTTCCAATACCAGAGCCATGGCAGGGGCTCGCGTGCTCCAGCGCTTGCCAGATGCCAGGCCCTGTGCCAGGGCTGTGCGTTCCTTATCTCGTAGCATGCGGGCGGGCAAGATGTGTAAGTGACGCAGACCTGTACCTCACACTCAGGACCCTGGGTCTTCCTGTCGCGCGACTCCCCCCCCCCCCAAAATCCCCTTGAGCCAGACTTTGCCCAGAGCGACTACCCCTTCTCCCGAACTGGAAAGAACTCCTGCCCCCCAGCCCCACCCCTGGCCTGTTTCACATTAAGAAGCAAGACTGACCTGGGAGGTTTTGCCCCCCCCCCCCCCCCCCCGCCCCTCACACGTAGTAAGCTGTGTTTGTGCAAGAAAAGAAGAAAGTCTCTTTTCGGTATTCTTCCCTCTCTCTTCCCAGCTTCACCTTCTGCCGTTTTCTGCCCCCTCTTTACTCCCTTTGTCCTAGGGACCTCGCCTCTGGGGCTTTTGTTTCTCACTGGGAATTCTTTTAAGTATTCCCACCTTGAGTGGCTCCGTGTTGTTGCCCTGGGAAGGAGCTAGTACCCTTGAGAAGGCTATCATCTTGAACCTGTATTGGCGAACTCCTTGGGGGGTGAGAGTGGGGTTCCAATAGAGAGAGGTGACAATCCTCCCCCGGGGTGCTGAGTCCCTCCCAGGGGCTCTTAGTGATCCAAAGGAATTATTTCTAAGGATGGAATTTTAGACAGGCTGACATAGAGAATGACATTTTGGGGGGGGGGGGAAGGGTGAGCTTTTCCAGCACCCCCACAAAGAACATGATATTGGACTTAACTATTCTGACTAGTTGTAAAGCCAGCCTTGTCCAGCCATCCAAGTCCCATTTCCGTTGCCCAGCGATCCTTCCCAGGAGCATTCCAAGCATTATCTGTCACTTTTCTCTGCTAAGCACATTGGAGAGTTACTTTCCCAAATCAGTAGTGTAATGGGAAGGATGTATTTGAAGAAACCGAGGAAAAAGAGGTTGAATTACTTCAGAGTCACAGTTTATAACTAATGGAGCCATACTTTTTATTGGGTTTTAGCTGACCCTAAAGCTTGGAGTCCACCTCTTTTGTAGTTGATTGTCATATCCTAGATGGGAAGGGGGGTGGGATACTTTCCTCTGTGCTCTGTCTGACCTTTTGGTGGGAGACAGAGGGACTATGAGGATAGTTACTAGCAGTTTGGTGAAAGCAGTGGGAAATCTGTTTGTAGATGTTCTTTGGGAATATGCATGATCTTTATTTATACTTAATATCCCTTTAGTTGGTTTTTCATGGTTATAGACCAGTTCTCACTTCTAAGTTCTTTTTCTTGGCTCTATGATTACCTTTTTTTTTTTTTAGACAGAATTTTTTTTCAGACTCTAATGAAAACTGCATCTTCCTCAGAAAATTATATATACAAACAAAATTTTGCTTAGTCTAGGTCACCTTTTTTTTTTTTTTTAATATAAACTTTTGAGATCCAGCACTGGTGGAAAGCCATTACTAGAATTTGTTAAATAGAATTTATTGAGTGCCTGCTATAGGTCAAACACAGCCTAAGTGCTTTACAAACATGATCTAATTGCAGTCTTCTAACAGCTCCACAAGGAAAACATTATCCACCATTTTACAGCTAGGAAACTGGGGCTTGGAATAGAAAAATCACACATGTGTGCCTCGGAGCCAGGTTTCAAACCTGGGCTATGTGATTTTCCATTTTCCCTACCCTAGAGCTATCTTCAAAATGTGTACCCAAGAGAGGACCTTCTCAGACATTGGTACTTCACTGAAGGTGAGAGACCACGAGGAAAGCCCAAAGGAATCTAACTTCAATCCAGACCTCTTGAATAAGACATCTCCAGAAGGCTGCTTCTGGGGGAGGCAGTGGAATATAAAAGCCCAAACTCTGTCCTTTTATGATTTTGCTGACAATTAGTCTCAGGAATATAAATAGGACCAAACCTAGAGCAAGAGCCAGTGCATTCACTTTGTAATGAAATAGTGCAGGTGGATTGCAAAGAAATGTATTATTATAATTAAGAGACATGTCAACAGAATGTATCCCTTTGGGACAATGCCTGAAAATAAGCAGAATCAAGGGACTGATTTGTTTATTTCAGTTGTTACAGCTGATCAGATTGGGGAGAGCTTTGTAACTTCTTTAATAATTAATCTGAGTTAAACCATCAATGGTCATAAATTAACTCAAACCAATGACCAAGTCTAGTAAAGCTGGTGTGTGTGTGTGTGTGTGTGTGTGTGTGTGTGTATCATGACAATACATTGTTAAGTGTGGAAAGAAAGAGGGTAGAGATTACAGTCAGTGGAGAAAAGGTATGTGTCAATTCTCCTTTCTCCATTCTTATTGAATGTCTGTCTATACTCTGAGACCTGTAAAGAAACGTAAAGCCCAGGCATTTAGCCTGACATTTCAGTAGATTAGTCTCTGAAGATGCTGGCAATAAAGTCTATTGTAAAGTATCAGTGAAAATCATACCAACTTTGTCCAGTTATAAACACACTTATGATAAGATGGTTTAGTGTAGTGAAACAAGAGTGGAATTTAGAATTCAAGGATCTGAATTGAGATCTCAATACCATCCCTTACTACCTGGGTCACCTTGGGTTAAGTCTCAGCCTCGCAAGCCAATTCCTCATCTCTGTCCTGGGTATAATCTTACCGGCGGTAACTGTCTCCCAAGGTTTTAAGAATCAAATGAGAAAATTTACGTAAATGTACTTTTGAAACATTAAAATGTCAACTATTCAATCGGAGAAAGACAGCTATCATATGATCTCCCTGACATGAAGAAGTGGAGATGCAACATGGGGGGGTTGGAGGGTAGGAAAAGAATAAATGAAACAAGATGGGATTGGGAGGAGGACAAACCATAAGAGACTCTTAATCTCAGAAAACAAACTGAGGGTTGCCAGGGGGAGAGGGTGGGGGAGAGGGTGGTGGGGTTATGGACATTGGGGAGGGTATGTGCTATGGTGAGTATTGTGAAGTGTGTAAACCTGGCGATTCATAGACCTGTATCCCTGGGGCTAATAATACATTATATGTTTATTAAAAAAAATTTCTTTTAATTTAAAAAAAAGTCAACTATTGAGGTAATTCATTAATGGGGAAAACAAAGAATGAAGTTAACAATGACTATTGAGAAAATGTAGTAATTATGCAGGTAGTTTAAATTTATGGGCAAAAAGTTATATGAAAGGGGCGCCTGAGTGGCTCAGTGGGTTAAGCTGCTGCCTTCGGCTCAGGTCATGATCCCGGGTCCTGGGATCGAGCCTCGAATCGGGCTCTCGGCTCAGCGGGGAGCCTGCTTCCTCCTTTCTCTCTGCCTGCCTCTCTGCCTGCTTGTGATCTCTCTCTGTCAAATAAATAAATAAAATCTTTAAAAAAAAAAAAAGTTGTATGAAAGATGGTCCAAGGTGGTTTAGAACTTTATTGTCCTGCTCAGATGTAGTCTGTTTCTCCTCTAGAGATAGAGTCCCCAGGCAGATTGTTAGTCTTGATATTTTCTCAGCAGCGTTTGGGTCCCAGAAGGCAATTCGCTTACTAAAAAGTTTATGCGTATAAACTGTATCAATATGATCTTTGAGTTGTAATAAAAAATAACGCTGCTATTTATTGAACACTTCCTGAGTGTCAAGTTCTTCTCATTGGTTTTTATATGAGACAAGTATTGTTCTTTTCCCTTATATTACTCCTGAGCAAAGTTAGTGGTAGAAATGGAATCTGACCCCAGAGCCCCGAGCTCTTACCTACTGCTTAGCTTCTTGATGTCAGTTGAAGAACTGTACTTTTATCTGCCCCCCCAACACATACACACACTTTTTGTTTGTTTGTTTTTAAGATTTTATTTATTTTTATTTATTTTGACAGAGAGAGATCACAAGCAGGCAGAGAGGCAGACACAGAGAGAGAGAAACAGGCTTCCTCCTGAGCAGAGAGCCCAATGCGGGACTCGATCCCAGGACCCTGAGATCATGACCTGAGCGGAAGGCAGAGGCTCAACCCACTGAGCCACCGAGGCGCCCCCCCCCCCCAACACACCTTTTTTTAAAAGGAAGCTCGATGCCCAATGTGGAGCTTGGATTCATGACCCTGAGATCAAGAGTCCCATGTTCTACCAACCAAGCCAGCCAGGCACCCACAATTTTTAGATAAAGTGATGTTGCCCTCCAAAGACTTTAATGAGAAAAACTCAGTTGTAGATACTTTTAAGACGTCCAAGTAAAGGAGCTGGAGGGAAGAAGAAAAAAAAAAAAACCAACGGAAGAAGTAGGAGGGTTTTGCTCTCTTAATATGTTTCAAGTCTAGTCTAAATTTAATTCACTTAATAGCATTATGAAACTGTTTTTCTCCAGTTTTCTGAATATAACTGTTTCTGTCTTTCTGGCTATGGGCGATAGTCAGCCCATACATACTCATTCTGACAACTGCTTTGGGACAGAGAATGATTCTGAACTGTATTCAACAATTATTTACTTGGCAGATGGTTTTTGAGTACCTGTTATGCTCTAGATGTCTACCGTATTAGCTCATCTACTCTTCACATTTAACCCTCTCAGGAGGTACTCCTATTAGCCCTATTTTTAAATGAATAGATTAAGCATAGAATTAAGAAACTTTCACAAGATCATACAGATAACACATGGCAGAGCCAGCTTTGTAGCCATTATGCCATGTTGTATTAAGAAGATCAAAATCAGGGGCACCTGGCTGGCTCCATTAAGAGTCTGCCTTTGGCTCGGGTCATGATCCCGGGGTCCTGGGATAGAGCCTTGCATTGGGCTTTTTGCTCAGCGGGGAGCCTGCTTCTCCCTCTCCCACTCCTCCTGCTTGTGTTCTGTCTCTTTCGGTCAAATAAATAAATAAAATCTTAAAAAAAATCAAAATCTATGAAGAAGACGGACCTTGAATAGGATAATTATAAGTACGATAAATGTTTTTTAGAAATGGTTAAGTGAAAAAAGAAGGAAAGAAAGAAAGGAAGGAAGAGAAAAAGAAAGAGTGAGTTAAATGCTGTAGGCAATTTGGAGAGGGGGCCTCTTTAAGACTCAGGGGGTTCAAATTTAAAATTACTCCCTCACCTCTTTTTCCTCCTGTTTTATGACTAGAACACTCGAATGAAGAAAAGCTACAGAAAATCCCCAAGATACTTGGGAAAGAAAATATTCACACTTACTTAATTTCCTTATAATCTTTTCAAGCTAGGCAAAGGACTCCCTTTATTTCAATTTGCATTGGAACTCTTTCTTGAATGGGTCTGGCCATGCCCTTTTTCTAATATCTCATGGTAAACACATTTTGTGATTGAGATCTGAAAATGCTTTTCCAGTATCAGTCCTTTTGATCCAGTATTTGTAGGCATAGATGGTTTATAATAGAGAGGAAAAGGTACTCTCTCTGGCCATGGTTTTTAACTTGATACCATCTGGCCTTTAGCCACTCCAGCCCAGAGGCTAATTTCTTCCCTAGAGGTTTAAGGATAAGGGCATTCGAAGAATTAGAAACCATGCCTAATTAAAATAATCATTTGAAAGACGGATTATAGTGTGCACTTGTCTGCTTTGAAAGCCTCCGCACAAACGAATGCAAGTTGTAATTCTCCGATAAATGCCAACATTTTTTTTCAACATACACATATTGAGCCCCTACTGTGTGCTAATCTGAACCCCTCTGTCCCTCCATATGTTTTTCTCTCTGTAGTGTGCTGCTTCATTTTTGTTTCTCTCTTCACATTTTCCTCCATTTTTCTTCTTTTCCTTTTCTTCTATTGTTTCCTTCCCTTCCTTGTCTTATTTATTTATTTATTTATTTATTTATTTTTGAATATTTTATTTATCTTAGTGAGAGAGAGAGAACACGAATGGGGCAGGGAGGAGCAGAGGGAGAAGGAAAAATAATCAGAAATATGATATCCTGGGGGCGCCTGAGTGGCTCAGTGGGTTAAGCCTCTGCCTTCGGCTCAGGTCATGATCCCAGGGGCCTGGGATCGAGTCCCGCATAGGGCTCTCTGCTCAGCAGGGAGCAGGGAGCCTGCTTCTCCTCATCTCTCTCTCTGTCTGTCTCTCTGCCTATTTGTGATCTCTCTCTCTGTCAAATAAATAAATAAAATCTTAAAAAAAAAAAAAGAAATATGATATCCTGAATATTTATGCCTTTCAGAAAAATTCAAAAATTGCCAAGATCTTTCATTTCAACCTACTGTTGTTGATCCTTAAATGGTGCTGTTAGGACCATGCTGTTAGCATGTTTTTGAGACCAAATTCCCAGCCCTCTTATCTCCACCCCAACAGCACTGTTCTTGGCAGTGCATGAAGACGGAAAGTGCTTCACTTGCGTTCCAGGAAAGGGGAAGGAAAAGCTTGTCCTTAAATGTTGCTGTTCAGGCATTGCAACAATCCTTGGGCTCATCTTTTTCTTTTTGTGTGTATTAATGCAAATGAAACTTGAGTTAGATTTTCAGATATTATGTAAGACCTTTCTGGCCTTTCCCTGAAGAGGAAATCTAATCTTCTGAACTTTAGAACAAAATCTCAATGATAAATAGAATTTATTATTGCACATGATTTCCAGCAGCGTCAAGTTCAGTAGACCTTTAAGTAAGTCAGCTGATACTGTATCATTAACAATGTAGTGCTCTGAAATTATGCCTGTGCTACTCTCTTGAAAAGATTATTTTACTGCTTTTTTGGAAGCTAACCCAACAGAAATTACCATACTACTTGTTTTGTTTCATTTGTTTCATGGTTTTGTTTGTTTTCTTCTGTCTCAGCTCAGGAAGTCTTTTGCTTTATTACTCGGGGACTCCAGGAGGAATATTTCATACCTACTTTACAGATATTTGTGAATATTAGAAAGATAGTATGTAAGGAATCCACTTGTGGCTGACATGTGATAGACATTCAATAAATGGCTATTATTAGTCATAATTAAAGGCACTGCCAGAGTGTAAGAAATAATGTAAGAATTATACAATTTCATCTTTTCAATCAAAATTAGTTTACACAATAAAAATGGATGGAAATTTTACTAAGCATATATGCAATGCAGCAGAATTTCTATTTAAGAAAATTGGACATAACATAAATGTTCACTAGGTTCATGGAACAGTGGACTATTATTCAACCTTTTTTTATTATTAAATTGATTTATTTATTTTCAGAAAAACAGTATTCATTATTTTTTCACCACACCCAGTGCTCCATGCAATCCGTGCCCTCTATAATACCCACCACCTGGTACCCCGACCTCCCATCCCCCCCGCCACTTCAAACCCCTCAGATTGTTTTTCAGAGTCCATAGTCTCTCATGATTCACCTCCCCTTCCAATTTACCCCAACTCCCTTCTCCTCTCTAACACCCCTTGTCCTCCGTGATATTTGTTATGCTCCACAAATAAGTGAAACCATATAATAACTGACTCTCTCTGCTTGACTTATTTCACTCAGCATAATCTCTTCCAGACCCGTCCTTATTCAACCTTTAATAATAAAGAATATGACGTGAAAAGATGTTCACAGTATAAGGGGAAAGCAGATTCAAAATTATTATATATACTATTATTTCATTTTTTTAAAAAAGGATACAAAAGGTTTAGAGGATACATAGCAAGGCAGAAAAGTCATCGCCATCTAGAGATAAGGGAAGTATAGATAATTTTTCTTCTCTAATTTCTTTAGCTATAATTTCTAATTTTTATAGAAACAAGTTTGCTTTTACAATAAGAGGGAAAAAAGCAGTGTTTTTTTAAAAACATTGTCAGTTCCGGAGTGCCTGGGTGGCTCAGTGGGTTAGGTCTCTGCCTTCGCCTCAGGTCATGATCCCAGAGTCCTGGGATCAAGCCCTACATCGGGCTCTGCGCAGCAGGGAGCCTGCTTCCCCGGCTCTCTCTGCCCGCCTCTCTGTGTACTTGTGATCGCTGTCTGTCAAATAAATAAATAAATAATCTTTAAAAACATTGTCAGTTCCCTGGAGATAAGTCCAGTTTGAATATTGAGTTAAAAAGTGTTGATACATACACTCATACCCATTTTCAAAACTTCGCTTTAGTTAGTTAAAAATTTGATGCAGGGGCGGCTGGGTGGCTCAGTGGGTTAAAGCCTCTGCCTTCGGCTCAGGTCATGATCCCAGGGTCCTGGGATCGAGCCCCACATCAGGCTCTCCGCTCCTTGGGGAGCCTGCTTTCTCCTCTCTCTCTCTGCCCACCTCTCTGCCTACTTGTGATCTCTGTCTGTCAAATAAATAAATAAAATCTTAAAAAAAAAAATTTGATGCAGTTTTCAGAAGAGTTGGTAGTAAAAGAAAAAAAAATAACTGCAGCCAAGTAGTTTACAACCCAGTGTCATGGGATCCCTTATCTTTCAGAGTGTTCAACCAGAATATCTCAGGAATGCTGGGTCCTCGTTATTGCCTTTTTATCACATCCAACTGGTAGGGTGGATCCAGTCTTCAAGGTAGTGAATGAGAAACTTGGAGGAAATGAACATGAAATTTGGGGAAGTAACTGAGAATTTCTGAAGGGTTCGCTAATATCCTGGTGAAGCTGAAGCCTCACCTCTCAGAGGAATGTGATTTGTGTACCTTTCAGAGTTCTAACCAGATGGGGAAGAATTTCCAGGCTTGAGAAGGGGCTAGTTTAGGCACTAGAATGGTATGAAGTGGTGCCATCCCCAGTGTATGCACTGATTATTTCTAGCTGAGCATTTGAGATGCGAAAGACCAAGCCCAGTTTTTAGGATCTCCACTTCATTTCTTGTTACTCTTTGTTTGTAATCACATGTAATCATGGTGGAAACTGAGGGCGCGTACACGTATGCACATGCAACCCATGAGAAAAGACTGGGCTGGGATAAAAGAAATAAAAGAAACATCACTGCCCTCAGAGAGTTTATAGTCTAATATGTTCAGGACAGAGAGCTGTGAAATTTGCCTGGGAACACGAGGCTTGGGGCAGTATTTTAGAAGGCACCAAATGCTGTGAGAAAAGTATTTGTGGCCAGTCTGTTCCTTGTTTGGAATCTGCTTCACTTTGGAAGCCTAGACCTGAGCCTGGCCACCAGCCTGAGACTGTTTTGCTATAAATAGGCAGAGCTGGAAATAGGAGGCCTTCCTCCGTAGGAATATCAGATTTCATTCTCCAAACTCCTACCATGTTCTCCCAGTTTGGATACTGTATTGGGAAAGTGCTCCACACACGAAATCTTCTTTCATGAGGATTTTTTTATTTTTTTAAATTCAGAGGCAAAGGACAGAAGGAATGACTTGATTTAGAACGTGGGCTCTGGGGTAGGATGACCTGTGTTTGAATCCCGGGTCCTCCTCCAGCCTGTGGTCTTGGGAAAGCTTTGTTGCTTCAGTTACCTCATTTGTAAAATGGAGTTAAAAATACTTGGGGCACCTGGGTGGCTCAGCTGGTTAAATATCTGTCATTGGCTCAGGTCATGATCCCTGGGTCCTGGGATCGAGCCTCGCATCGGGCTTTCTGCTCAGTGGAGAGTCTGCTTCTCTCTCTCCCTCAGCCTCTCCCCCTGCTAGTGTTCTCTCTCCCTGTCTCACAAATAAAATCTTAAAAAAAAAAAAAAACACAACTTAACTTATAAAGAAAGAGTAAATGAGATAGGCTTCTCGAGTAATTGAACACAGTGCCTACGACATATCGTCTACCAGAGGTGCTGGGATTATCATCAGTTGTAATAATGCCTGAGGGAGCCTTCTGCACAGGCTGCTTCTGCACAGGTCCGTGCTTGGAATATCCTCTCAGTAGATACATCGATGACCCCACAAACTATAGTTTAGAAACCTCCGGGAGATTAACTTACAACACTTTTATTCATTTATGCATAGGACCTTTACCTCCCAATGTGACACAGGACCAGAAAACCATTAAGTCATCTGTAGCATTTCTGGTCTTGCATCCTGCATTTCAGAGCCCTTGATCTGGGTGCCACCTTGTGTCCCTCTTCTCCCAGGCTCTCAGCTTCAACTCTGCTTATTTCTTGGCCTTCCATGGATTCAAAGGCCTGGCTCGCTGCCATCCTTGCCCTTCCAAGCCGTAACCGTTGCCCAGCCTGCCTCCTCCCCTCGAGCCCTTCTCCCTCTCATTACCAAGACCGTTCCTGGAAATACTGCAGAAGCTTTCTGTGATTCATAAGGAAAGTGATAGTATCCCTGGGCGTTCTCCGTCCCTCCGCCCTCCACAGACCGGAGACAGACAGACACTGGGTACAGAAAGTGCAAAACACAACCCGGAAGTGAAGGGGGTTTCTCAGGATTGTAGGGAAAGGCAGTCCCTGGACCAACCGCTCACACCACCTAAGAGAGCAAGTCCAGACACACTCCAAGAGATACTGTCTTCGAAGAGGAAGTTGGTAGAACACCTGACCCTTATGAGAGGAGATTTAGACCACTGATAAGACGTCTGAGGTTGAATCAATGCATGCATTAAAAACTAAGCAAAGGGAAAAAGCAAGACGTTGGAGAAAAAAACAAAAAGTTGCATGGGACAGAAACACGAATCAGACATCCCAACCTGGCTCAGCATTGAATTGCATTTACATATTCATGAAGTGTAAAATTTGATAATGATCTAACCAAAATGATGATATAATTAGAAGGATGGGTATATTTATGAGGTGGGGGAGAAGCTAAATCCTCTTCCATCGTGGAAAGTCAATAAGTAATGCTCAAAATGGAGAAAGCAACAAGTGACAAAACGAGCATATTATTTAGAAACAGAGAAGTATAGACCAAAATACTCAGCCAACAGAGCAGTTGCCTTTGAGGAAAGAAAAATTGGAAGAGGTAAGTGGGGGACTGCTCTCTTTTTGTATTAATCTTGGAGAACTTTGGGACTTTTTAAACTTTGTGCACGTGTAGCTGATAAAAAATTAGAACAGAAAAAGTACAGATGCAGGGCACCTGGGGGACTGTTGGTTAAGCATCTGTCCTCAGCTCAGGTCATGATCTCAGGGTCCTGGGATCGAGTGCAACGGTGGGCTCCCTGCTCCGTGGGGAGTCTGCTTCTCCCTCCCTGTGGCCCATCTTGTTCACTCTCTCTCCTCTGTCTCAAATAAATAGTTAATTTTCTTTTAAGCACAGATGCATAGCAACAAAGGCTAAAAAAATAAGGTGAGAATAATAGAAGGGAGAGAAATAGTTCACAGAATTTATTTATAAAAATGTGTGTGGTTTGGAAGAATATTCATCATCTCTGGATCGACTAATCCCACGCCCACACCCGTCCCGCTGAAATTCTTGTAGTGGGGGTGTGTATTATTACCTTCCTAGTAAGACAAGAGCTATTTCATGTTGCAGGAAAGGAAGCAATTGGAAAAGCCAGACTATGTGTAAAGATGTTTGTGATACATTTCAGAAACAGTGTGTCTAAGCATCCGGGAAAAGGGTAATAAAGTATGGTTGGTGCACATGCCAGAGGAAATCACTCGCATTTTGCCTTAGTTCATCTGTGCCCTCAGTTTAAATGCTCTTTGCCTTCCGTCCCCACCCTTTTGGTACCTTCCTTAACCGTTATATCCTTCCAGACATGCGTCTGACAACCGCCACGATCCCCTACCCGCCCTACCCCACTGTCACCTCTGTCCCAGCTATGTAAGTTACTCCCATTCTGTGTTTCCAAAATGCTCTACAGTCTGTGCCGACACTTACCACCTAATGTTGTAATGATCTGTCTGTCTTGCCTGAGACAGGCAAGACCTTCCTGAGAGCCGGGATTGGGTCTTACTTTTACGATGTCAGTGCAGAGCACAAGGCATAATCAATATTAGGCACCTAATAAACGTTTGCAGGATAAAAAATAATGTGGGAAATTTTTATCATGTTAAGTAGATGAGAAAAAGTAGCCCCTGTTCTTCAGGGTTGTTACAAGGATTAGATGGGGAAATCCAGGGAACACAGTAGAATTCTAGGCATCTGTGAGCTCTGTGGACAGAGGATGAAGGTGGTGGGAGTCTGCTATTAACAATGACAAGAGATGTGTATTTTTTGTTTTCACAGATAGCCCCAGTACAGGCCTTGGACCTTGTGGCTGGATTTTGGTGGCTGTCTCGTTCTTGTTCACTGTTATAACTTTCCCCATCTCGGTATGGATGTGCATAAAGGTAATAAAGAAGACGTCACTTGCATCTGCCAAGGGGTCAGCCCCTCACTACATAAGCCCCCCGTTGTGTGTATCTGTGTAGAAAAGAGAGAGAGAGAGAGAGACCTGCTGGCCTGAATCCCTTTTCCTTCATCTCTCCCTTGGAAATTTCCCTCTAGTCACCTGTTGTAATGGAATCTGGAGACTTCTTTCAGCCATGGTCCAGGCAGCCCATCTCATAGGTTAGAGGAAGGATCCCTATCGGAAATGTTCCAAAGTCGGGGGTTTGGGGTGGTCCTGTCCAGAGTCAAGACACTGAGGACTGGCTGCTGGCCCCATTGTTCACTGTGTGACCTTTGTCTCATTTCCTCCCTGTAAGATGGGAGGAAATAGCGACCCCACTTCACAGGCCCAGGGCGAGGATTAAAGAATGTCTCCAAACATACTTATCCCAATGCCTGGCATATGGCAAGGGCCCCCCAGTTGCTGGTTATTTTTTCCATAAAGTCATTAATACTTCGATAAATGACTATCATTTACATATTCCTAAGAAGGGAAAATATGCTCCAAGAATTTTCGGATAATTTTATGATTATAATTTAAGGAGTCAGGAGATAAACTGGGAAATTTAGTTGTTTTTATTTCTTGTCTTTATTACCAATGCATGAGTAACTGAGTGAGGACGTTAACAGCTGAGGAGTACAGTTATGGATTTGCTCCTGTATACTACTCTATACTTCCCAAATTTTATACAGTGAAATATCTATTGCTTTTATAATCACTTGAAAAAATAGTAAATACATATCCTGCTTGGTAATTCAGCATCGACCATGTTATTTATAGATAGTTTGGATTTTATTTTACTTAAGTTTTATGTGTTTAAGAAATCCCTTACGCCCAACAGGAGGCTCGAACTCATAACCCTGAGATCAAGGGTCGCATGCCCTAAAGACCAAGCCAGGCAGGCACCCTGATACTGTTCAGACTTTAGAGAAAAAAACAACACAGAGGCATCTAATCTGTTTAGAACAGAATATATATTTAACAAGCTGCCTATAAATACATAGCGTATATAAAGATTTGTACTCCTCATGTTTAATTATTATTTGTGTTTTTCATCTAGATCATAAAAGAATATGAACGAGCCATCATCTTTAGACTGGGTCGCATTTTACAAGGAGGAGCCAAAGGACCTGGTCAGTACTAGAATTCTGGGTCGTTGGCCTGGAGACCGAAGTTCTTCCTCTTGTTGATGTGGATTCTCTTACGTGGGTCCCTTCTCTGTTGACGTAGAAAAGAGTGCCTGTAACAGAAGCCGTGTGACAATAGCAGTGGGGCTGGCCAGTCTTGCTACAATTGCCCTTTTCCTTCCCTGGGCTCCCCTCCCCTTCCCATCCCCGCCGATAAGATTGTGTTAAGCCAAGAAGAGCCACAACTGTGGAAGTTTGAGCATAGAATTGCTACTCACTAAAGGCTTTCTAGATCTTACTCTCTATGCCTTAGTTCTGGCAAACTTCCCTTCAGCCTCTGCTGTATTCCAGGCTCTGGGAATTCAAGGGAGACTAAAACATAGCTCCTGCCCTCAAGGAGCTTGCCGTCTAGTGGACACCAAAAAGGAAGCAGTTAACAATCCCGTGTGATAAGTACCATGACCAAGTCACTGCAGATAGCTGTGGAAACCCAGAGACAGGTGACGGACCCCACCTAGGAGGATGAGACCAGGCTTTGGAGGTGATGACAGCTTGGCTGAGTCTTGAGGCATGGAGAGGTGTTGGCCAGAGGGGCAGTATTCCCAGTAGAAATGGCAACGTGGGCAGCATGATGTCGAGGGGGGTATGGCAGGCCCAGGGAGGGAAAGGGCCTGCAGGGGGCTCGGCCCAGCATGAGCATGGAGCTCGAGGAGAGGGGGGCGGCCGAAGAAGGGCGCCGGGGCAGGCCGTGCAGGACCTTATGTGGCATATTCAGGGGTTCGTGGGCTGAGAAAATGGGACAAAGGAGAGAACCCGGAAGATGCAGAAAGACATGGGAGGGATCGTGTTGGTCTAAGTAAAGACCAGATGGCCAGTGGTGGCGGAGTCAGGAGATGACGTCACGGGCCTCAGTGGCAGCATTTAGGAGGCACAAGGGAGCAGGAGGCTGGCGTTCCTGGCATCTGGCTCGTGCACTGAGACGACCTGGCTTCTTTCCGTTGATTCCTTTGATTCTGTTAGGGTGAAGGATAGGCACCAGTGTCTCTCGATAATGTTCTGTGTTTCTTTGTTGCAGGTTTGTTTTTTATTCTCCCCTGCACGGACAGCTTCATCAAGGTGGACATGAGGACCATTTCATTTGACATTCCTCCTCAGGAGGTAAGGTGGCCTTATGCCGTTGATAACAGATGTCATGTGTGAAAGTCGCTGGCCATGAGAGCAGCACAGAATAGGGTGGTGAGAGCATGGGTGTAGAGCCTGTCTGCTTGTCACCATTTTCCAGCTGTGTGCCTTTGAGCAAGTTCCTTAACCTCTCTGTGCCTTAGTTTCATCATCTGTAAATTTAGAGGTTAGAATCATAGGACCTACTTTTGGGGACGGGGGGGGAGAGAGAGCACACGTGAGCCTGAGCCAGCAATGGGGACAGGTAGAAGGGTTCGATCCCAGGACCCTGAGATCATGACCTGAGCCGAAGGCAGACACTTCACTGACTGGGCCACCCACGCGTCCCTAGTAGAACCTACTTCAGAAGTTCTTGTGAGGACTACCTGAGACCTTACACGTATAGTGCTTAGGCCAGTGGCTAATAAATTGTTAAGTGCCTACGTGTTTATTATTACCAAGTGTAGCCTAGTGTTAGCATTACTGTATCTGTCATCCTTTTTCCTACTGCACTTCTCTGCTGTAGGTTTCTGATACGAAATCCAGCTTAGCGCAACATTCTTCTTAAGGTTCTTCATTTTATTCTAGATACAGAATTAGGAGCTGCTCATTTGGCTTTTTAGATAAAGCATATAATGTTTTGGAATAGTCATACTCCATGCTCTTTCAAACTACTTCGTGAGGAATATCACAGTTGAAACTCACAGCAGGATCCTTGAAAAGCACGTAACTGCCATGGGGCAAAGGGCTTCCACCAGACCAGAGTGGCAGAGCCAGGAGCGACGCTCAGCCCCATGGGTTCCTCGCCGAATGCGTGTCCCGCAGCTCCGTGCTAAACGCACCCGACGCTCGCGTTCACTCCCTCGTGGCCTTGGACGGTGAGGGCCACCCTGGGCCACGTGTCCGGGGAGGCGTCGTCACCGAGGCCGATAGATAGCCTGGAAACAGGATGAAGGGAGGGACGGAAGAAGAGTGCCAAGTGTTTCCTGGCTAGAAGCCAGGTGCACCGCAGGCTGGTGGAGTCTGGCTCGGTCGCCTTCTCTTGGCCTTGAACCCAGGAACCGGCGTAGGAACTTCCTTGCTGCTGCCAATCCAGACAGGGGCTGAGTCAGGCTTCATCATCCACGTGCATGGAGGGACGCCAGCCGTGACGGTTACCCACGAGAACAGGGCTAAGAGCTGCGCTGTGTTCTCTGCACGTTTTCCCGTCTTTCAGAGAAGACGGACCCTCAGAAGGAGCCCCTCGCAGGGTAGCTGGGAGTCCTGAGGCTCCGTCTGTAAATGCTGCAGACATCCGGCGGGCTTGCTGTAAGCTGCTGCCTTCCAGCGGCTCCCTCCTCTCCTGGGAGCCGCTGAGCCTGCAGCCGACTGGAACATGGCAAGCCGTCCTTCTTCCGACCCCCTTGAACATAATATGAAGGAAGAGAAGTACCCCGCCGATGATTAACCGTAGGCAGAGAGGCTGCAGCTTTAGAAAGCTCTGGCTGTGGCAGTCGCAGGGGCAAGAGGCTGTTCAGAAATGATATGCGTTTCCCGATCATATAGGGGGAAATCGTTAATTTGCACGCCAACGTGGTAATACACTATTAGAAGTATTTTTAGATTATCAGAAAAAAAGAGGTGACTGCTTTCCTTCCTGACAGGACAGAAGAGCAATGCACACCACTGCCGTTACTACCCACCCGTTACACAGCCCTTTACACTCCCAAAAGAGTCTCGTTCGGCTGGATCTTCAACTTCAAAGCAATTTGCCAGCAGTATGTGCAGAATGGGACTGTGTTATTAGCCCCATCTCACAGATGAGGACTCTGTAGGACTGGCAGGCTAAGAGCCTCACTGGAGATGACCAAGCAGGTCCAGGAGGCACGGCTCAGGTCTCCTGACCCTCCTTCGCACACTCTGCCACAATCACTGTGTTCCTAGGATCACGTTTCAGTTCCTCGCTCCTTGATTCACTACCTGCTCTGTCTCCGGCACTCTGCCAGTGCGAGAGACAGCAGAGACAAGGTGCTCTAGAGAAACACATGGTCCATTAGAGAAGCAATGAGGTCGACGGGCAGCACAGTCGCTGCAGTGAGGTGCAGGGGGATCGTGGCTTGCCCTGCCTCGTTAGGGGAGTTTCACAGAGGAAAAGAGCTGTGTCTTGGATGATGTGTCATCATGTGCCAATCTGCTGGTGTGAGGGAGAGGAGAGGACATCCAAGTGGGGTGGGGACACTTGCACGAAGGCCTGGGACACAACACAATGCGTGTGGGACCTCCACCTTCTCCAGTGTGGCAGGTGTGCAGCAGGGAGTGGGAAGGAGTGAGACCAGTGGGACCAGTGGCCCGCTGTCAGAGGACCTGAAAACCAAACTAAGAAGCTGCCCAGAAGGGGCTGGGAAGAAGCCCGGACACATGATGTCCTGGAAAGCATTTTTATGTAGCATGCTGTAAAATTTATTTCTACCCTCACCTCTCCCTGTAACAACAGTCCCCATTCCCTTTGTGTTTGACGTCACTGTGCTGCCTTAGAGAGTTAACCCAGCCTAGGTTCTGTCCCAGCACCGGGCTATGTCGTGCGTGATGCGTCCGCCCTTGCACATGCTCATGCCCCCTCGGGAAATGAGTTCTTCTTGTAAGACGTAGTTCAAGTATTGCCCTGCTACCGACAGCTGTCCCTCCTTCTTTCTGCCATGGCTTCCTTGATTTCCCGCCCTCTCGGAAAGCACCGTGCCTGCTGCTGAGTGGTGTCTCAGAATTTGTTGAATGATTGAATTAGCGAATAAGTGAATGTATTTTACTAAAATTCCAAAGGCATAGTTAGCTATCGGATGCTGCGTTGTCTTAGTCCCTTCACGCGACTCTAACCAAATCCCACACACTGGGTGGCTTATAAACCACTGAAAGGTATTGTTCACCCCATCGGAGGCTGGAGTCCAAGGTCAGGGTGCAAGCGGGCTCAGCGCCTGGACGAGGCACTGCTTCCTTATTCATAGGTGGCCATGAGGGCTCAACCCTCATGACCCAAGCATGCCCCAAAGGCCCCACCTCCTAATGTCTGATGCCATCATGTGAGTGGTTAGGTTTCAGTGTCCGAACTTGGAGGGCACACTACACTCTGTCAATAACACTTACTACAGAAAATCGGCTGGTATCTTAAGATGTTCTAGAGAACAACACTGCTTACAGTTCTCGTAAAGAATGAGTCGGTGGGCAGGTGTGAAATGGCATCCATCCTGTTACAGATCCTCACCAAGGACTCGGTGACCATCAGTGTGGACGGCGTAGTCTATTACCGCGTGCAGAATGCCACCCTTGCCGTGGCGAATATTACCAATGCCGACTCAGCAACCCGTTTGTTGGCACAAACAACTCTGAGGAACGTCCTGGGCACCAAGAACCTTTCCCAAATCCTCTCCGACAGAGAAGAAATCGCACACAACATGCAGGTAAGGCCGTGAGTCACCAGAAATACCGAGATGTCGCCAGAGGGTTAGCGGTTGTTTGACAACTTTTGACTCATTCCGATCAGGAGAATCACTGACTGGCCTTTTTCTCTTCACTGAAGCTCGCTGGAAGGAGTATTTTTCACACAAAGATCTCATGGCTTAACAGCTCAGTTGCATAATTTTTTTTTATTCCCTTCCACGTAGGGTTCCCCTCAGAATTAGCATTAACCTTTTTCATTTAGCGTAATAGTTCTGAGGCCATTCTGCAAGAAAGTGCGGGTGTCATTAACGCTTTGTTCTCTGCACGAGACCCATGACTTCCCTTGTAATTCATATGCATCCCAAGCTTTCTAGAGTCATAGATTATGAATTAAACCTGGCTGTCCAAAAAAGATAAAGGACTAAAATCCGAGATCTTGTTATTTATCAATGTCATCGTGTATCAAATCTGTGACCTTAACCTGATGCCCACAACCACCACAGCAAACAGAAAGGAAGGTTTCATTCCTCCCGTTGCAAAGGGACCCTGATGAAGCACAAAGATGTACTGTGGCTTAATGACATTAGATCAGGAGCCAGCGGGCCACCTGTTTTTATTAGTAAAGTGTTGTCAGGATACAGACATACGCACTGGTTTATATATTATCCACGGCTGGTTTTGACCCACAATGGCACAGTGTAAGAGTTGCAGGGAAGACTGAAAATAGACAACCACTGTCTGGCCCTTTGAGGGAAAGCTTGCCAACCCCTGCATGAGCTTCTTTAAGAGAACCAGGATCAGCTCCCCAGTCCCCACAGAGGAGACCTAACCTCTGCCCCAGATCTCCGCCAGCGCCTTGTCCGCTCCCCAGCCCAGTGGTCTGTCCTCGGCCGCTGGGCAGGGCTGAGCCTTCTTTGCTGGCCTTCTCTCTTCCGAACAGTGTACCCTGGATGACGCCACTGATGACTGGGGAATAAAGGTGGAGCGTGTGGAAATTAAGGACGTGAAGCTGCCCGTGCAGCTCCAGAGAGCCATGGCCGCAGAGGCAGAGGCATCCCGGGAGGCCCGCGCCAAGGTAGACTTGCTGTCTGCTCTGGTCTTGTCTCTTTTTTCTTTTTTCTTTTCTTTTCCTTTCTTTTCTTTTCTTTTCTTTTCTTTTCTCTAGTTTTCTCTTTCTTTCTTTATCTCTTTTCCATACTTTGTTTTTCCTATTGAGTTTTCTTCTTAGTTACAAAACAGCAAAACCACAGTTGTTACAAAAATGGAAATAATCCTAAAGTGTATGTCGAGGTGAAAGCCTTCCTCTTGCTTCTGAGTCACATGCCCCCAGGGGCCACAGCTCCTGGCAGCTTAGTGTGTATACTGGCGCTTTCCCTGATGAGGGTGTTTGACTGCTGGCCTGTTTGTTTTACGAAAGTAGGCTCGTACCATACCTGTTCTCTGCTTTGCTTGCTTCACTGCACAACATCCTGTGAGCCCGGTGGTGTGTGCAGAGCCACTCAGTCTTCTGTGACCACGTCTCCCATACCCTATGTTCCCAGACCCCCACTAAGCACAAATTAACAGTTCTGAGTTCAGAGCAACTGGGTATTCCCGCCAGTGTGCTCACCATCTGTTCCTTCCTATTTTGTTTCTTTCAAAGCTTTTATTTTTTTTTCTAAGTTATCTCTACACCCAGCGTGCGGCTCAAACTCGCAACCCTGAGGTCAAGAGTCGTACGCTCTACTGACTGAGCCAGCCAGGCACCCCTCCTTCCCTATTTTTGTCTTCTCTTTCATTCTCTTTCTCAGGCTTTTCTTCCTTCTTACTGTTCCCTCTTCCTCTCTGTCCTTTTAACTTTTTTTCGCTCCTCTTTCTTTGATGTCTGCCTCCCCCCTCTTCCTTGGTCATCCCCATCCCTGCCCACCTCGGCAGCCTGCATGGTGGGGGCCCCCATGAGCGGTGTCGAGGAAATGTCTATTCATCTAATCTGGGAAAGAGGATTTCTGGAGCTAATATAGAAGGACACAGGGATAGCTTGCCAAACCCAAGGCTGGGAAGCAGACTCAAGTCTCCAGAGTTGGAGCCCAGGACCACATTGCGCTCAAGACCAAAGGGAGCTAATCATTCTACCCCTTGGACCCCACCTCACTGCTGACAGCTTGAGAGCAGGGTGTCTGACTCTCAAGTTTCCATACCTCCCTGGTTGAACACTAAAGGGGACAGAGCAGCCTTGATTCCAGATTCACGGCAGGGAGATCTTTGGTCAAAGTTTAGTCAAAAGGGCAAAGTCAGATGTTCATAAGCTCCCACAGCCCCTTGTGCAGATATGAGTGATGGAGGAAGAGGGTCAGTTGACATAAGAGGGCTTGCTGTGGACTTGACAGATCTCCCAAGATGCAAGGAGTAAACCAGTCTGTTGTTATGTTGGGAAAATAGTGGCAGCTGGAGAGAACTGGCTAAGCACAGAACCCTAACCTTCTAGTAGGAAGCCTTTAAGATGTAAGTCAGGTGCTATAATTTCTTAGCCAACACCAAATAGAGTAGTAGCTCCTTTGACAGACTATGCCCAGAATTTTCTACTGACCAGGATTGCTAGGTTTTCCCAACGTGATAACTAATGCTTCTGAGGACAGCTGGTAATGCTGCGGAAGCCTCAAGGGCTCGCTCTCACAGTCATCACCCTGAGAAGACTAAGTGGTACTTCCGGTAACATTAAAGATGCCCTACTGTGTGCTAATAAGTATTTTGAAAATTAGGAACTGCTTTTATCTAGAATATGTCATTAACCAACAGCCCTGTTTCCAAGCCACATAGACGACTTAGAATGTCAGAGCCTGAAATGTCCTTAGAGGTTATATCTTCTGGAGGCGACAAATAACCTGGCCCCAATGCTGCTTCTCCCACCTCCTATTCCCCTGCTGGTAATTAACTGCAGCACTGTTTTCCACTGAGCTTAGACTTGACCTCAGACTCCTGCTATTGCCCTCCAGGTAACAAGCCTCAACTACTTGGAATGGGCTCTAAAAATGAAATTTATTTGCCATCCCACGGTTCAGATGAAGAAAATTGAAGCTCAGAAAATTTCTGTGGTTTCCTCAAGGTCACAGTGTTGATGAGTGACCACAGAAATGAGAACTCCCCTGTTTCTCACTGCCTCCTTTGGACTTCCCGTGCTGGGTTTGGTTGTCTGCAGGTGTTCTCACGAGCGAGGAAGGAAGTTCCCTAATAACAATGGAAGAGACAGAGGAAGCCCGTTAGAATGTTGAGTAACTGTGCTCCCACTTAGATGAGACTGTAGGGACCATCTAGACTATTCTAGTGGACCTGGGCTATGCCTGTCTTTAAGATTAGAATCACATAGAATCACAAGGAGTCTCTCCTTTCTGTAAAATAAAATAACCCTGCAACCACCATAAGGCCAAAAATTCAAAATCATATATTCATGTTCTCATAGAAAATAGGGAGTCTGTTTCAATATGTAAATATGTATGTAAACTGGGAAAGAAAAGGGTAGGAGAGCATCTAGACTGAGAGACTTCAGAGAGAAATTCCTCAAGTTAATTAGCCATCAGGGAAATGCAAATTCAGATCCCATGCAGACGCTGTGCTAGATATCCACCAGAATGGTTTAAAAAAGAAAGAAAGAAAGAAAGAAAAGAACCGAGTGTGGGGGAGGGAGGACCTGGTGCTCCGATTTTGTTTTGACTGGAAATTTGGAAATTTGGAAACTTACAGTCTCTTTGGAAGAGAGACTTTGGAAAGGCCTCTGGCAGTGTGTACTGTACTCACGTGTTTACCAAAAGTCATGCGCTGGAGTGTTCACAGCAGCATTTTGTAGTACCCCGAACTGGAAACTGCCCATGTGTCCCTTGCCGTTGAATGGATAGAGTTTGCTTAATTCATGCAGAGGAGCACCAGGCAATGAAGAGAGTGAACAGAACATGTTTTGAGAGAAAGGAGCCCGGCACAAAAGAGGAGAGATTGTCCTGCAAGCTTGGCTGTATCTTAGCCAAACCTCTTTGTCAAGTGTGTAGACTAGCTCTGATTGACTTGAATGTAGTACCTTTCCCGCTTGCACCCTTCCTGATTTCCTTTCTCACGCCTCTGAAAAGAATGCCTGGCACGTGCTTTCAGGCTCATATTCCCAGGGCCTTGTCATCCATTAATTGAGAGGGGGGAGTGCAGGAATGCAGAGTCCCCTTTCTCTGCCCTTCCCCGCCTGGCCCACCCCAGCTCTGGAAGGAGAGACCACAGTACCAGCCTCACAGGCCTGAAAATGCCCAACTCTCACATGATGGATCAAGCGATACGGAGTGTTGATCAGCATGGGGCTGCCCCACGAGCAGCTGGCTCTGCTCTCTGAGGTCCCATTCACAGCATCTATGCCGCCAGTGTTTAGACAATACGGCGTGCCCAGCCTGGTAGGTCCGGCTGCCCCGCCAAGAGACTGTGTGTTGGCCGGTAGTGGGAGATGAGGTAGCTTTACAGTTGGTCCATGTCCAGACTGGGGGCGGGGGGGAAGTGCCTAACTGGTCATCTGAGATGATATGGAAAAACCCATGTCATCTGTCCTCGGGGCCGAGCTCCGTTTTGCATTCTGTACGTACAGTGCCTGCCTTAGAGCACAGTTACCTGAGGCACTTGGCATGTACCTGGCTTCTGCCCCTTCTCACAGACCCAAGTAAGACCTTCTGATAAGCTGAGATTTTTATCCTCTAAACTGAGTGCCTTCTCTTGGTAATACGACATCTGATATCCCCCATCTAACCCAATGGGACCACCCAGGCACCCAAATCTAGAAACCCAGGGCCCTGCCTCAGTTCCTCTCCCTTCCTGTGCCCAGTCAGCCTCCATGCTGCCGACTGTTCTCCTGAAGAGCCCCCCAGCCCCTTCCTCCCTCCATCCCCGCTACCGGCAAATCACCCTGGTCACTCCGAGGCTGTCCCACTGGCCCCTCACCAAGTCTCCCCATCCGTCCCCAGGCATCTCTTCAGCCTGTTCTCTCCAGCTAGACCTGGTAAGGTTCCTGCTGGAAACTTCAGCAGCTTCCCACTGCCTACAGCCTGCAGACCAAGCACCCCCGCCTCCCCTCGGCCTCACACCATATTCAGCCACTTACGTTTTTCTGGAATACGCCAGCTTTTTTTAAATATACCACAGTATCTCTTCATGTGTGCTGCCTGAAGTATTCTTCAACTTTGTCCAAAGAGCAAAGCTTTCGCCCTGTCCTGTTCAACTTACTTACCTCACCACCTCACCTGCAAAAACTGCTTTCCCCTGAGCGCTGGCACCGAGCCTCGCACCCACCTCTGTCCACATTTGTCACACCGGAACAAAGCAGCCAATTTCCCTGTCTCTGTCCCCTGCTTGACCAGGTGCTGAAGGAGGCGAGGGCATCCACCCTCTACCCCTAGCTCCTGCCCAGGGCTTGACCCCTAACGTGGCCCCCAACAGTAACGGTGTAAGTAATCATAACTCCACTGGTCCTAAGACCATTGCTTTGGATCCTGATTTTCACGGAAGTATTAAGAACCCTGAATATTTTGAGATCCGTGTGCGAATATCCTAGTGGAACTGCCCATTGAAGCTTGAGGATCCCGGTATCTTCAGCCCTCTTCTCAGAGGATCATGAAGTGAAAGGAACTGCCTTGATTTGGCTTCAGCTTTCTGTCTTCCTCACAGTGGCCCGAGGAGGCAGGTGCTCTCGCATTTTAAGAATAAGAAACCAGAGCTCAGGATGTTAAATTATCCCTGTGAGGACACTCAGCTGGTAAGGCTTTTGGTTCGAGATTGGCGTGAAAGCCCATCTCATTCCCAAGCCTCCCCACTGCCCAGTGATGTTCAAGCTCTTATGCTCATTGAACCTCTCGAAGAATCTGGAAAAACTGTGTGGTCCCATCACACATTTTAAATAGACCTGTAAAAATTTTTATTTGAATTGATACACTTGGCTGAGCATAATTATCCCTGGTTATGTTTTAAATATCGACATTTCACACTAAAACTGTGAACATCATTCTTTTAAAGGTACCCAGTGAAATTCAAATGACGTAATTACTCCACCATCTATCTAAAATACGTAAATAAGGTTTTCGTGGTCAGGCATATTTTACTGTACCTTCTTCTCCTTGAACTTCTGGTTCCACTCCGCCTCCTCCACGGATTTCTTTTCCTAATATATATTTTGTAATGAGTCATTTTATTACTGTACCGCAACACATTTAGTATTGAAGTTAAAACTATTATAAAAAATTTCCCATGACTACAAGCAAGGCATTTAAATGTTTCAGAATGTCTTCTCAGTAATTTTTTTTTTTTAAACTAGAAATGCTTCTCTTAACAAGACAAAGAATTCAAGTCTTCTTAGCCGGCTGTTACTTATTGCCAAAAGACTAAACATCAATTCCAGTCTTAACTTTTCATTTTTATAGATATAAGGAGTCAGAACTTTTGTTTACATAAATAAGTGGGTAGAAATGGAAGTTTTGTTGCAAGTCACGCATGCAATTCTTTGCACTGCCTCTACATTTACGTGCTAAAAAAAAATCATACACCATCTTCATTAAAAAATATATATATATTAAAGATTTATTTGAGACAGAGAGAGCCCGTAAGCAGAGGGAGCTAAAGGGAGAGGGAGAAGCAGACTCCCTGCTGGGCAGGGAGGGGGGGGGGGTCTCCAGGCTCCATCCCAGGACCCTGAGATAGGAAGGCAGATGCTCAACTGACTGAGCCACCCAGGAGCCGCTCAAGAAGTATTTTTAATGGTCATCCACTTTCAGTTCTGTAAGGTTCTCTTCCTTTCTTAGCAATCAAAGAACTGGAAATCCATTTTACTTGCAAAAGGATTCGTATCCAGTCATTGGTCACTCTCCCAACCTCTAAACGGTATTTCGAATTGTCTCTTGTCTGGTCCCCTGAAGCGTGCGAGAAAGGTCACAGTAGAAGAGGATGTCTTGACCTCAGGCACATACTTGGGCAAATCAGATAGAGGATAAAGGACGTATGCAAACTGGGTAACTAGAAATCGATTTCTTAAAACCATTTTTTCTCGGCCCTGCAAGGTTGAGTATACCTACCCAGGTTTGAAGACTGCTGTTTGAACACTGCCTTTTTCTCCATTTTACCCACTCCCCGGTCCTGTCGCGTAGGTCATTGCTGCCGAAGGAGAAATGAACGCATCCAGGGCTCTGAAAGAAGCTTCCATGGTCATCACCGAGTCTCCAGCAGCCCTCCAGCTGCGGTACCTCCAGACGCTGACCACCATCGCTGCTGAGAAAAACTCCACGATCGTCTTCCCCCTGCCCATAGACATGTTGCAAGGCATCATGGGGGCAAAACAGTAAGCCTCGGAGGCCAATGCAAAGATGTGCCCTTCCTTTCCAGGGTAGAGTGGGGACCAAATCAGCCCTTAACCTGTGAGGAGAGAGGAGGGCGGGATCTCGGCTATCCTTCCGCTCTTTCCCTTTCCATATGTTGACTACAAGGTTCTTAGAATGTGTAGTGATCCTAGCAACAGAGGAAGATTGTTAGCTTGTAAATACTGAGAAAGAGGAGTGCGGGGAGGGGACTGGTGATTTAAAGGAGATAATTTCCTATTCTTTAAAATATTTAAAAGTTCATATATTTAAATCATCATGTAATAGGTTAAATCCCTTGTCTTTTGACTTTTCACTGGGTCATTCTGCACCCTCTATCTGCAGCCAGTCCAAAGGCAAGTAAATAGGTTATAACCACCACTGGCTGGACAAATGCTTTGCAGAAAGCAGAGACCTTAGGCTACGACCAGCTTCTCTGGGCCACACGTGCCTTACTTTCGGGGAATCTTAAGGAAACATTCCTGCCATCCGCTCTCTTTCGAATCCCAGGCGGTGCTTCGAAATAACCCTCTGTCTCAAGGAGGCATTTTCTTGCCTGTACCTTTCAACACTGGAGGAGATGGTCAAGATCAGTGAGAAAGATGATCTTAACCCTTGAAAGACTTTTAAAAATCCACTGTCACAAAGGTCTTTTAAGAATAATATGTTTTTTTTCTTTTTTTTGGCTCGAAGCTTCTTTGAGCCTCTCTATGACCAAATGAGTCCTCTGTGCTCTTTCAAACCAGCTACATACTTGTCACAAAAGTGCTTTTTTCTCACTTTTGCCTATTTTCCTATATCAGGTTCTCAACAGTTTCTGATTTTTTAAACGAGACTTTCTCTAAGTTCTATGGGCAACTGTTTATATACCCATTCGAATAGCTTGAGGACTAATACTTTTTAAAAAAATGTCTTCAGAAAGCCATTCTGTTTTACTGTCTGCATGCTATTAACTCTTGTACACTGTGAAATATGTTGGCTACCAGTCCTGTTCATTAAATACTGTAAGGAATTCACAATATATTGGGCACATAATAGCCAATGAGCTTGGCAAGACACTGTCAAACTTAGGACATATATACAGATCTAGGTCTCTTTTCTATTTGCGGAATCCTTTCTCCGTCACCAAGGTCAATGCTGAAAGAGGAAGTGGTCAGCCCCTCTGGACCACGGTTGCTCATTTTGCAGTAATAGGGAGCACCTTCAGTTTCGCAAATGGGGTGAATCTGAGCAACCTGGCATTCTTCCTGTTGGCCCGAAAACCTGGCTGGTGACATTCCTCCTCGAGGCTCTGAATTCACCTAGAGAAATCTTCCCTGCCCAGAGCTCAGCCTGCATGTCCGTCCTTAGCTAGATCACTGTCAGTCCCACACCAGGAGTGTCCCCTCCTCGATCGCCCATGTCCAAGCTTATTTTAGGAAACCTTGAGCCATGTATCCAGGTTCCAAGCTGAGTTTGATTAAGTGTATATGGAGCATTTTGACTTGGAACTCAAGTTACTCATTTTAAATAATGCTCTTCTCTCTTTGGTGAGCTTGCAACCCATGAGGGCCAGGAAACAACTCCATACCCTGGCTGAGAATCTCTTCTCGGGTTCAGGGTAACCGTGCTTTCTGTTCCTGGAGTTTCCCTATTTGCAGAAACCAGTCTTCACCTCTCTGCCTTGTGGATTCATAGCCCAACGGGGTGGGATTAAATTGCTTGAGAGGGAGGGAGCATAAAAGGGGTCTCTAGGCTGAGTGTCGGTGTGAGAGGTTTTTCCACATGGCCTCCCTTTCCAATGCTGTACATAACAATAAAGTGTGCACTTTTACTCATTTTCTTTGGGTGAAAGAGTCTGCCTGCATTTAGTGTGTTGTGGATTTCATTTTACAGAAGTGGCCCGGGAGATCCTCCTGTCCTGGGCCAGCTGCGTTGGCTTCTTGGTGTGCTTTTCATGAGCCAAAAAAGGAAGAGAGCTTACAATTGTCCATCTGTCTTTCTTGTCTAGGCTCCCTCTGGTGCACCTGCCCCCACACTTTCCCTGGGGAGTTTGAGATCCATGGACACCCTCAACCCATCACTAGTTTAATTTCCCTTTGCTTTAATCCAAACAGGACAGGACCTCCTGTCACCCCGTGGTCTGCCCCATCCCCACTGCCTTGCACACTGTCCAGCCCCAAGTGCACAACCAATACCTCCTGACCAGGCCAAGGCTGGACACGGGATTCAAATCCAGGCCAGCCTCTTCGGCGCCTGTCATGGTCCATCACAACGACACACACATTGTAAGTGACAAGACACAAGGTCACTTTTTTTTTTTTTTAAAGATTTATTTATTTATTTATTTGACAGAGATCACAAGTAGGCAGAGAGGCAGGCAGAGAGAGGGAGAAGCAGGCTCCCCGCTGAGCAGAGAGCCCGATGCAGGACTCGATCCCAGGACCCTGAGACCATGACCCGAGCCGAAGGCAGCAGCCCAACCCACTGAGCCACCCAGGTGCCCACAAGGTCACTTTTTTGAGGGCAAAAATTGTTAGGAAGAGAAACTATGTGGTCGATGCGATTGTGTTCTCAATTCATCATTTTGCCTTTGAGAGAGAAATATGAAGTCCAGATGACTCCGTTGCCTTAGGCAACTTCCTTTTTCCGAGCACAGTGGAGCTCTGTCAAAAGACCACAGCCAGCAATAAACTCAAATTGGCCAATAAACCACCTTGAATGGCAGTAGAGGAAGTGAATTCAGGGACAGGTCCACTTGCAATTTGTCTTCCCACAAGTATCCAGGATGTGAGCTGGCTTTTCTAGACAGGCCTCCACCTGCCTCTTAGAGAAGGTTCTAGAAGTTCCAGGTAAAAATGCTGCTTTTGTTCCAGGAATCTGCTTTTGTCAAGTTAATCACTTTGTGAAAGTAACCCTTTGGGGTGAGGCAGGAGTTACAAGATCAGGTCCCAACCCCTTAGCATGGCAGTTGAGGTGCCCTGGGCCCTGCCCACCTCTCAGATAGGAGGCCTAACCCTCCCCAGCTGTTCCAGCCCTACGGGCTGCTGTCTGTTTCTGAGCACGATGTTCTCCCTCATATCTCCCACTGTATCTGCTGCAGTCTGCCTGAGAGGCAAGACTTCCCCGCCTGCCTCACCTGGAAAATTCCTTCTCTACTCCCCTTGTCAGTCTGTGTCTGCAATGAATCACAATCTCTGGAGGTAGGGCCCCCAGGGCATCTGTGATTTTAAAAAGCTCCCTGGGCAATCTGAGTGAGCCCCAGCTCTGGAAATGGTAGCGTAAACACACACACCCTTCCTACCACAGAAACCTTCACACTGGTCTCTGTTCCACAGTCCCAGGCATGGGAGTCTCATTCTGGAGGAGCAGGTGGCACAGAACAAAATGGGGGGGAACGTGAGGAGAAAAGACCAGAAGGATAGAAGGGAGGAAAAGGGATCTGTTTCACAGCAGTTTCTTGCTCTGGTTTGGAACACCCACAGAGAATGAGCTCACGGGAAAGTCTAAAAAGGACTTTGTGACACCTTAAGCGGAAGCAGAGATTCAGAGCCCTGGGGGACAAAGTGGGGCACAGAGCAAGTCCTTCTTCTACAGCTTTGGGAGCCTCAGGGGCACCTTCTGTGACAGTAACTTCAGTAGCTGAGATTTCTCCAAATAGCTTTGGGGCAGCAGAATGACTCAAGGAAGGCAGAAGAAGCCAGGAAGATGCAGGCAGATTAGTTACAGGGTCCGACGGCTGGAAGAACGCACCCTGTCTGGGCTCCTAGGCAGTGAATGCAAATGGCTAAGGCCCCAGCTGCTGGCTTTGAACTCTGTCCCCACATGTGCACCAAAGGCACACCTCCCGATGACAGAGTGGAGTGGGGAGATAAGACACCGGCTGCTCCTGGGGGAGCACAGCTCCTACACTGGCTGGGACTGTGGCTCAGGTACACTCTAAGTCAAACAGGTACTTGCACGCCTGTGTCCACAGTGGTCTTCTTCACAACAGCCGGAACATGGAAATGACCTGAGTGCCCATCATGGACGCATGGATAAACCAAACGTGGTATGTACACACAACGGGTTAGCATTCAGCCACAAAAAGGAATGAAGTTGTGATGTTTGCTACAAAACATATGAATCTTGGAAACATGCTGCTAAGTGCGACATGCCAGACACAGAGGGCAAACTTTGTACGGGAAAAGGCAAATTCATGGAGACTGAAAGTCAAATAAAGGTTACCACTAGAGAGGAGGGGGGAACAGGAGTCACTGTGTAACAGGCACGCCATGTACATTGGGGACATGAAAAAGGTTTGGATACAGATTGTGGTGATGACCTCACAACACTGTAAACGTGTTTGATGTCATTGGATGCCGCTTACGAATGGTCGAAATGAGTATTATATGTAGTTTATACCACAGTAAAAAATAACAAAAATGGGACCATATGATTTTAAAAGTTTTTTTTTTAGGGGGGATGGGGGATTGTTTTGGGGATTTTTGTTGGTTTTCCTTGCATTCAGGCATTCCCTGACAGCTCCGGCAGGCTTCCCCGGACTGCTTGGCCATCTGGGATGGGCCCCTTCCAATTCCCTTCCACGCAGGCCAGTCCCCTGGACCCATCTCCACGCACGTTCCACCTCATCCAGGCGTCGGCTTCTCAAAGGTCCAGGATTCACACCCAGGGCGAAAGAAGCTCATTCACCGGAGCCAAAGCGCCGGTGAGGCCCCCTCCCTGGGCACCCCCAGAGGAATCCCAGAACATAGGCAGCCGTAGAAGGCTCATGTACTTCCGAAAACTTTTATTGAATTTTGAATTCAATTTCCCAAAAGCACAGATACTTGAGACAATTTTGCGAGGACCCTGACTTTTTGCGTGGCTGTTTTTGGCTACAGTAAAAACACACTCACACACACCAGAGCGGCCGTGCTCGCTGTAAGGTCTCCGATGATGGACTGTTAGAAAAGGCACTGACGGGGGAGAGGGGTGGGGCCTGTCTTTCCTCAGGCCGCCAGTTCGGCCATGGCCCTGTCCAAGGGGTCCACAGACCAGTAGTTGTCATCCCAGCCGAGGAACCAGCCCACGAAGGACGGAGGCTCGAAGCCTTGCTTCACGACGGTGATGGGGGTCCGCCTGTCGCGATTGGCTGGGTCCGTCTCGATATAACGCTTAGCTGTAGAGAGACACGTGCAGGGAAAGGAAACCCCAGAAATCCTTAGTGCCCCCACAGGGAGAGGGGCTTCAGGGCAGGAGTTGCCTAACGTGGCTTCTGGTCTTCCTGTCCCTGCACTAGATGCCACCATCCCTTAAGGGCAATGACCCCACGTGGCTCCTCCACCACCGTGCCCGTGAGCCCCGGACACGGGGTGACAGTTCAACTTCCTGCTTCACGAAGTTTATATCATGTCTCAGTCTCGCTCTCCTCTTTGGAGAAATACTAATGAACCAGCTTAAGGGCCCCAACTCCCAAATCAGATGTGGTCAGCTAGCAGGGCTCTGGTCAGGAACTCCCCAGCCCCATGCGGGAAGCTGTTCCCACCGCACCACAGGACACAGACCCACAGGCACACTCAGTCCTCACCAGAGCTCAATGCTTCTGTCTTCTCCTCTTCTTGGGAATCCTTTCCAACCCAGACAAAGACCTAGAGAGAGGTGTGAGATGAGAGGGGGTGTGAGGGTCCCAACCACAGGGAGGGACCGGGGGCCGGACACAGGACACGGGCTGCCTCTAACAGAGTCCACAGAGCAGCACTGGGAGGCTTTGGAACCAGGTCTGCCAACTGACGGCCTACCGGCATGCTTTGCTGGCCACCGCCATCACATGCCGGTCGACAGTGTCTCTTCAGACAAGTTTAATTCCCAGCTTACATTAATGTCTGGGCTTCCCAGTTCTCTTGAAAACCTGGAGGATCTGGCAACCAGGGGGCTTCACCTCCGTATGGATGAAGCTGAGGGGCAGCAGTTCCAGGTTGCCTCAGGCTCCAGCAGCCCGTGCCCCCCTCCCATCCCAGCCCCTCCCTCACCAACACCAACACGGAGCAGGAGCCTCGGGCACGAGTCCGAGATCCCGCTCTACAAGTGCACGAATGGTCCCTCTATGGGCACCGATTTGCTCGGCAAGGGAGCGGCCAAACACATCTCTCCCAGCAAATACGCCTGAGCCTGCTCTGTGCCGTTTCTGTGTGTCTGAGCCGCACAGATTTGAGGCTTAGAAAAATACCAGGTTTGAGCTTGAGTACAAATTTTCTAATACAAACATTTTTATGCCCATCTAACATATTTTATTTTATTATTTTTTTTTAAGATTTTATTTATTTATTTGACAGAGAGAAATCACAAGTAGACGGAGAGGCAGGCAGAGAGAGAGAGAGGGAACAGGCTCCCCGCTGAGCAGAGAGCCCGATGCGGGACTCGATCCCAGGACCCCGAGGATCACGACCCGAGCCGAAGGCAGCGGCTTAACCCACTGAGCCACCCCAGCGCCCCACCCATCTAACATATTTTAAAGAGCACCTGTCATTGACACACGGACATTAGGCAACGAAACATGGGGCTTGACTTCTCTCACTCATCTACAAAGGCGTCCCCTGCTCAACCAGAAGCCCCTTCACGGCAGGGAGTGTGTCTGTTTTGCGCCCACATGGGCTTCCAGCATTGTTCCTGGAAGAAGGGCGCGCGCAGGAAAGAGGGACTCAGTGAATGAATGAGCAGAGGAGCGGACAGATTACGGAGCCAGTGGAGCCATCGCTCACCACAGCTGGGGGCTCAAGCTGTGAGCACTCCAGCCCTCGCCTTCTAACTGGGCCATCCAGGAAGCACAGGCAGAGGGGAGACACACCTTTAGGGCCGCCTCCTAGAACTTGGATAGCTCTGATGGGAAGGGTTACTCACTGCCATCTCCCATGAGCATGTAAGCCCCACGGGGCAGGGGAATGCCTGCTTTATGTACTGCTGTATCCCCAGCACCTAGAGTAGTGTCGGGCATGAAGCAGGGCTCAGTTAACACCGGCTGACCGAATGAACGGCACCGTCCCCTGCCAGTCTCACCCAACAGTCTTCCCTAGGAGAAGCAGCAGAGAGCTCAGAGCTCTCTAGAACAGGAGATGCACTCCGAAACTTCGGGGTGTCACTCTGTGGACAGCTGATGCCTGCGTCTGATATGCTAACTTCAAACTTCTTGATCAATAGATTTAAAGTAAGCGTTCACACTCCCCTACGGCCTGGGAGACGATGCTGGTCGTCTGACTTGCATTTATAGGGTGCCCTGGAGTTTGTAGATCTTATCTACACCTCATTTTATTGAATTAAGCAGAGTAGGTACCATCACTCCCATTCTGCAGAGGCAGAAATGGAGGCCCAGAAGGGGGAAGGGTGTTTCCACCCGGCAAACTGATCGTCAAGCTGGAAGTGTAGCGCCTCCCACCCCCCCAGCCCAGACAGCCTACACCTTCTGTCCTTCACCCACCTGGTCCCAGGTGTCCAGGAGCATGACGTCATCTGTGGCCAGGTCTTCCTGCATGAGCTCGCCAGGAACCTCTTCGATCTGGGAAGGAACAGAAGGATGTCAGGGACCGCGCACCAGGCCCTGGCATTCCCTCCGCTGGCTCGGCGCACTCGGTCTGCGCTCAGGAGGGAGATCTCCAGCCTAGAGGGGATCCTCCCTCCCTGCTGTGCCCTCAAGGGCTGTCCCACCCCAACCCCGCTGCTGGCGCCACACTCCTGGGAAGCCTGACTCCCGACAGGGAAGCAGAGGCAGAGACCCCTGCGGGGGCTCACCACAAAACGGCCGATCTTGTTGGAGCAGGCAAAGAGACGAGGAGGGTGGGCGTCCATCTTCTTGTCCTTCAGTCTCGGGGACGTGCGGTAGGCGGCCTTCCCACCCAGGGCCTCCCAGAAGCTGTCTGTGAGGGGAGGCCGCGGCAGTTGGCCTTCCGGACACCACCTCCCCCCAGTGCCGCTCATCAGACCCCGCGGTAGAAACCCTGCCCTAGAACGACCCACTGGTCTCAACCCTCCTCCACCCTAAACTCCCAGGGGGCCAGAGAGGGATGGGGCCTGAGGGAACCTGAAGGTGATGAAACAGAGACCGGAGAGCCGACCTGGCCCTACGCACACAGCCAGGACTACCTCTGGCTTCCAAATGACGCCAGCACTGCAGGCTGGGGATAATTATCTTTGCTCAACAGCGGGGTGACAGAGGCTCAGAGAAGGTAAGCAACTCGCCCAGCATCACACAGCGACTAAGTGGTAAAGCCAAGGTACAAATCCTATCTGACTCTATCCACCCCCCACCAACCCCGTTCTTTCCACTACACCTGCTCTGTCCACATTTGGCTACTGAAGTTCATTAAAATTAATTATCATTAAACATTAAGTTCCTCATTCTCATTGATTCCCAGCAGCCACATTTCAAGCGCTCAGTAGCCAATGTGACAAGCGGCCACCATATTGGCCCGGGAAGGGGTGAACATGTCCAGCCTCTCAGAAAGTCCCACTGGGCAGTAACAGTTATAGACGGAGCTGCCCCTCCCCATTTCTACTGAGCATCAGGCGGGAAGGAATGGGCTCAGAGCAAGAGAAGAGAGACTGAGGGCCGGCATAAAGATGTTCCCACCTATGTTCTGGAAACAGAGCAGATTTCTGGTAATTCTGTCCTCGGAGATTCTGAGGATTAGAAGAGACTGCTGTCCTCCTCCCGCCATGAGCTTCTACTCCTGCCTGTCTTTCAAGGCTTCCTAGCAAGTGACCACCTCCTCCAGCAGCCTTCCTTGAATGCCCCAGCCCCCACGGAGCTCTCCTTTCTCTTAGCTCCTAAAGGCCTCCCTCTCACTGACCATAGCCCTCATTTGAATTCAACCTGCTTTTCTTGGACACACCTTCGGGGGCAGGCACTAGAAGAGGCGAGGATCTCGAGGGCCCCCCAGGCAGAAAGAAGGGAGGGAACCTAAGAGCTACAGTCCCCAGAGAACACCAGACCCCTCCACCCCCGACTCCTACCTGGCTCACTGCCTTCTGCCACCTGCACAGGTTGGGCCCGCAGTACCCTGAGCAGCTCCCGGGCCCCCGTCTTCTCCGCCTCGCTGGCTCCTGCACCCACCCACAGGTAGGCGGCCGACGGCGTTTTCAGGACAAAGGCATCGTTGGAGTTCAGCGCACCAGCCTTAGGAATAATCTGGGAAGGCAGCACTCAATTAATCAGAAACCAGACAGAAAGCCCTCAGCCCGCCCCTTACTATCCAGGAGACCCTGCAGCAGGACCAGCTCTTAGCTGGAGACCTGGAAGAGCACCCCCATCACAGCTGAGGGCACAGAGTTTCGACAGTGGGGGGTTTCATTGATTCCCATGATTCACTAATGTGCTGTGGCTCAACATAGTCATTCTAGAATTCTGGGTTGCATTAACAGAAGTTGAGTGCCCAGAACAAAGGAGGGGATAGTCCCATTCTCCTCTAGGTTTCTCTGACCATCCTACAGGATTATGTTCAGGTCTGCACCTTCCATCATAAAAGGGATGGTAGCCATGTGGCATGAAATCAGGAAGTGTCCCCATGGGGAAGAATGGACTACCTCTTAGGCCGTAAGATTCCCATTATGCAAGAAGCCCCAGGCATCCTTGAGACAAGAGGAAGTCTAAGACATACAATTCTGCTTCCCAGGCCAGGGAAGTTACAAAAAAGCTGCCTCTTAACCCCTGACCCCAAAGCCCCTGCCCCCAACCAGCCCCGTGCTCAGACATCTACTCATCAAGCATGGGAGGTTTCAAGCAGGCCAATCCCTCCTGGGGTCCAGGGCCTGGGCCTCACCTCAACGGCTCTGGTGGCTCCAGAGCTGCTGGCCCGGACCTGGAAGAGGCGGGTACTGGCAGGGGCCGTCTGACCGCCCTCGCGGGATGTGCCGCCCTTGTAGATGATCATAGGTTTCCCACCAAACAGGCTCATGAGGTGGGCGGGCTCCTTGCCTTGGACCACACGGCTCTGGCAGGACAACAAGACAGCAAGTCAGGAAGGAGAGCAGGGGCATCCGTGCTTCTGTGTGGCAGCAAGCTCACGCCCCGACCCCAGCAGTGTGGCCTAGGCGCTTCCTCCAGACCAGGCCAGCACGCTGGTGTCTGCACGCCCAGCACACAGGAGCTGGGCGGGAACAAGGGGGGTTCCCGGAAAGCTGGAGACAGCACCACTGCCTCATGGCCTCCAGGCACTGCCTTGGCTGCTCTCCCCTCCCATGAGGACCTGCCTTACTGACCCTGAGTCCAGTCCAAGAATGAGAGAACCCATGTTTGCAAATATTCCCTTAAATAGAAACCCCTGGGTTGTTCGTGGACATTTTTTCAGAATGGTGACGTCAGCCCAGGGCATGAAAGATGGCAGAGTGGTAAGAATAGAGCTTTCTAGATATGGAGAGACCCCTCTTGCCCAGCCAGAGGAACCTCCTAAACCCATAAGTCCCTTCACATCACATTTACCATGGAACAGTATCCTCTTCTGCTCAGGATTAAGGTCAATCCTCACCATGGCTTCTGGGTGGTCTGGTCCCTCTGAGCACCTCTTGAGACTTCTCTCGTGGCATTCTGTCCCTTGTTCTACTGCTCAATGTCCCCACCCACCTCAGGGCCTTTGCATATACTCTTCCCTCTGCCTATAATGTGCCTGCCCAATTCCTACTTACTTCTTAGGTCCCAGCAGAAAAGGACCTTCCTAAGGAGGTCCTTGTCTAATCCACTTAGATCCTATCTGGGATCTGTATGTCCTTATACTTTACACGTATGTAACAGGGGACTATTATGGGCCAGGCATGGCTCTAAATGTTCTACTGATATTAACTCTTCATCCACATGGCAATGCTGGGCAGAGAGAGGATACTTTGAGACTACACAGGCACAGAGAGGCTAAGTGACTTGTCCATGGTCACCCAGAGGTGAGACAGGATTCAACCTACAGGAGGCTGGCTCCATGTCTGCCCCCTGCCTGCACCACCATGCTGCCTCTCCAGCTCCTCTCTCCGTGTTGCAGTCTGTGATCACACATTTATTTGCCTGAGTGTCTGCTGAACACCTGTCACCCCCCCCAGACTGCAAATCGCATTGGCACAGGGGCGCCCCCGGCTGCGGATGGTGTCGGGCACCCCACTGCATGAATGTGTGTGGGACCAGTGGATGGAGAGCCCGATAGAGGAGGGACCCAATGGACGAGGTGCAGGGTGGGGCCCAGTGGGGCATCAGGCTAGTCTCACCTGCACAGGGGATCCTCCAAGCTCCTCATCCAGCTGGGCGGTCAGGATGGCAGACGCAGCGACCTCATCCTGCGTGGACTGGGCACCTTGCCTGGAAGAGGAAGCTATGCTCAGCACCAAGGTTCGCACAGAACCCAAGAGTGTCTTCTTGGCCCTGGGCCAAACCCACAAGTCTGCAGATTATAGGTAGTGAAACTGACAGGGAAGGGGATTCTCTCAAGAGCTGCCAGTGTCAGGAACCAAACCCACATGCCACATCCCCAGCTCAGCCTCTGGCCTTCTTCTGAGATCTGAGCAAAACCAACGGTCTCCCTTATCCTAAATGTGTCCTGCAGACCGGCCCGTGGGCTCATCTCAGGCTGGGCAGCCACAAGGGAAGGTGCCCTGAGATGCCAAGGTGAAGAAAGGTGGCCAGGACATTTCTTAGGGGAGAGAAGCAGGTCAGAAGAGCAAGCAGGGCACGAGCCCTTTGCAGGAAAAGACATCAGTACTTAGCCTCCCGTGAACCTGCTCAGAGCAGTCTGCACAGATGTCCACCAAAGGACTTGGCAGGGGCTTGGCCTATACTGTCCAAACTCATAACTAACAGTGTTATCTGTAGAAGCAAACAAAATCTGACAAATCAAGGTGCTGATGTAGCTGCTGTTTTTTTTAAAAAAAAATGCCGCCTTCTAAATTATGTACATGTATGGATTACCTACTCAAAAAAAAATTATTTGAAGCTGCTTTTAAAAGTCTGACTTTGTCACATAGAGAGGCATTCTACAAAATAACCAACTGGCACTCTTTCCAAGTACCAAGGCCTTGAGAAAAAAGACTGAGGAGCTTTCATAGATTAGGACATGGGGATTCGTCTCTAAGGAGGCATGATGACTAAGGACCATGTGGGATCCTGGGTTAGATCCTAGGCCAGAAAGAAGACATGAGTGGGGTGACTGGTGAAATCCAAGTGAGGTCTACAGATTGGTAAATAGTATTGCACGCAATCTTGACTTCCTGGTTTTGATCACTGTACTGTGGTTAGGGAGGGAGATGCATAATGGCTACATGGAAATTGTACCACTTTTGCACCTTTTCAGGAAGCCTCAAGTTATTTCAAAACAAAAAATTTAAAGAGGAAGACATTCAACCATCATCATAAAGTTTTGAGATGGTACAGCAAGAGAAACACATGCTAAAAATATACTAAGATGCTGTCTTATCTACAGTAAGGTTGACAAAGATCCAAAAGTTTGACAACACAGTCCACCCGCGAGGCTGTGGGGAAACAGACACTCACTTGTGCCGCTGGGAACGTAAAATGCTACAAAGTCCATCTATGGAAACTGGGCACCATCTATCAAAATGACAAGTGCATTTAGTCTCTGACCCAGCAATCTCGCTTCTGGGAACTTACCCTACAGACATTTCTCTACACATTCAAAATGATATTTGTTTAAAGGTCACTAATCATAGCAATGCTTGTAATAGCAAAAGACTGGAATCAATCCAAGTATGCACTAGCAGGGAATCTGTCAAACAAGTGACAGTGTAGCGATACAACATAATATTATGCAGCTGTAAAAGGGGAAAAAAAAAAAAAAGACCAAGGAAGTACCCTAGGTACTGACATGGGTCGATCTCCAGGAAGTACGAAGTGAAAAAAACCAAAGTGCAAGACAATATACACAGGGTGCTGTCCTTTGAAGGACAGGGAAGAGAGGGAGCTAGCAATATAGTCCAGTTGCAGGAAGAATTACCGGGAGCATATAAAACAAAATGAATGAAAGCTGTTACACATGGAGGGGCGGGGACTGGAGAATCGGGTGAAGGGGATGGGGTGGGAACACAATTTCTCAGATACCTTTTTATTTTGTCTCGATTTTTGAATGACGTGAATGCACTGCCCATTTGAATGGAATTCAAATAATTTTTAATTAGAAGACACGTGGGAGGAGAATGGCCCTAGGCATAGCACTTGGCGTGGAATTGTGGGAGGAGCTTCTGTTTGCTTCTCCCTGTTCACTGCACCTCCTACAAGGGTCATGTGCTATTTTTGGAAGCATGGTTTAAATGCTGTTTCAAGAAATAAGACAAGTGGTGTCACCCTGTAGATAGGAGGGCCCCCCGCCCCACAGTGTGGTCATTCCACCGCAGGCCTGTCAGCCCCATGACATGCTCGGGGCCCAGGTGGAGCCCCCCGCCCCCACCACATGACCCCACAGCCTCACCAGTTGTAGATGATCTGTCCCTGACGGTTGCCGTGACGGTAGTTGTACAGAATGATGTAACTGTCCCCGCCATAGAACTGCCCATACGTGGAGGGGTCCACGGGCACTTTGTTGGAGCCTTCGATTCTCCAGATCTGCCAAGACAAGGCTGGGCTCAGATGCGGTAGAGTCCCCCCACCCCCCAACTCAGGCCAGCGGGGGAACCGCAGTGCGGTGGGTCGGGGTTATACAACAGGACAAGCTTTTTATACGTGGCTGCACTGGGGCTCAGGCTGAACCCCAAGAATTTGCCCCCATCACAGAGCCACTAGGATTCAAACCCGGGATCCTTACATGATGCCCCCACCCCACCCCTTAGGTCCCCCTCGGAGGGGTCAGCACAGCACAGGGAACTGCACAGTGGTACTGAGAACGTGCTTTCGGGGAGGGTAACACAGTGAGTGCCCACCTCCACGTGTCCTGAGATCAAGTGAGTTTACTCAAGGCAGTCTTGCACAGCACCTGGCACAGGGTGGCATCCACTTAGCGGGAAGCTACTCTAATTTTAGAATTATGATTGAGGTGATTACTAATGATAGGGTTATCTGTAACGTTCTTGAGTCATCTGGATTTTACAGATCACCTCCAGAAGCAGAGGCATCCCTAGGTGACCTCTGAATGACCCTGCTGGCAGGTCTCTTCCCAGAGCACCGGTGAGCTTTCCCCAAGCGGTCATGAGGTCCTGCAGCGCCACCTGGTGGTATCACAGAGACACTGCGCCCTCCAAGACCAAGATTCTCTGGACCTTGAAAATTCTGGGTTGAGGGAGTGGGATTAAACCTCATTTTTACAGGTGAGAAGAGTGAGGCTCAGAGAGGGCGCCCAGCCAGGCTGCCAGAGCTCTTTCCACCGGCGCTACCCGGAACATTTTGCACTGCATCCTTCCCTCCCACTGAATTAGTGCATGAGTGAACAAGTGATAATAATACCAGTGACAAAAGCAAGAATAAATAAAAATGAACACTTTTGCTGCTTCTAGCATGTGGAATGGAAACAAACAAACAAACAAGTAGACTCTACTTCATAAACATCTCTGAACCCCAGCCCCCACCTCTCCATCTTCACCATGACCTTCACCGTGACCAGCCCAGGCTGTCATCTCCCGTCTACACTATTACAACAATCTCCTCAGGGGATCTCAACCTTCATTTTCCTGCCTCGAATCCATTTTCACAGCAAGTTTCAAAAGCACAAAACTGAGCTTGTTGCCTGTCTGCTTTTAAAGCAAGAAAACCCTCACTTGCACCTATTGGTTAGGGGAACAAGTCCACAGTCCTAGATGTGGCATTCAAGGCTTTTTCTTGAGGATGCAGCAGCCCTAGGCTCTTGGGACAGTTCCCTGCCTGGAATACCCATCATTCTTCCTTTCTTGCAGCAAACTTCGACCCACCCTCTGGGGCCCAACCGAAGTGTCCCCAGCTCTGTGAAGATTGCCCCAACTACCCCACCCCTTTTGCCCTTTCTCTGTTCCCATAATCTGTGTGCTCGCCTCCAATCTTCCACTGACTGCACAGGTCTGAGCAATCAGCTGTGGCTGTGCTTACACCAGGCACTCCTGCCAGCAGGGGGAGGTCTGAGACACTTGGGCCAGGGCCTGGCAAACAGCAGGTGCTCGGGGTATGTTGGCTGTGAAAATTAACTAAGGCAAAAGAATCCTACCCACCAAGACTGGGGTCAAAACCTCATAGAGGAAGGACCTCAGGGAAGCAGGAGGCAATGCATGAGCCAGAGATGCCTGGGAGGGAGCCTGGGAGGGGCCTGGACACATGCACCCAACCCCCCAGGCACCTGTTTCTGGCCTGTGCCATCGTCATCCATGCCGTGCTGGGCTGCCATGGCCGTGGATGTGTGCAGGGTGGCAGCATCGAAGGGCACACGCTCCACATTGGCGATGTGGCTGGAGAGGTAGGCCAAGCCTGGGCCGTCTGTCTGGTCTGGGTCCCGCCAGTTCTTGAAGAACTGCTTGAACAGTGGCGTCTCGCCACCCTCAGGAAGGACAGAGACCTGGACAAGAGAGGGAAAAGCAGGATGGGGCTGGGCTCAGGTCCCCCTGAGGACAGGGGCCTTCTGGCACAGGTCCTCAGGGCAGACTCAGACACCCAGTCCACACTGAGCAGGGGGAGACACCCACCCCATCCCAGACCCACCCCAGCTGAACTAGACCCAACTTCACTGTGCCACTTGGCTCTGAGACTCACCTGGGTCTGCCTGGGGTAGTCCATCTTGGAGATGAAGTCAGAGGCCGTTTTGAGGGCAGCCTTCCTCTCCTCTGTGTTGGCCTGCCTGCCTGTGGGGGATGGGGGATGAGGCACCCGGAGTCAGTGCTATGTCCTAACGTCCAATGGTCCAGGAGAAGCAGTAGCCCAACCACCCTCGAGGCTGAAGACAGGCCAGCCCAGACCCCACCCCCAAGATGGCCACTCCAAGAGCCCCTGGGGGGTCCACCTGGGGGTCCTAACTGATGACAGTAACCACACCAACAGTTGTGGTCCATTTACAAAGCATGCACTCTGTGCTCAGAACTGTGCAAAGCTGATTTTATTTAATCCACGCAACGACCCTCTGTGAGAAAGATCATTATCATCCTGTCCCATTGACATAAAAGAAAACCAAGGTCTTAGAGAGGTTAGGTGACTTGAGCAAGGCCATACAGCACGGGGGAAAGCTGTGATAAGATTCTGAAGCCCACACACCACATCCGTGGGCCCCCTTCTTGCCCCAGGCCATCTGTCTGCAGTGGGGGACCTCCTCCCGCTCTCCAGTCTGAAGTTCACCCCGACCCTGAGAGCCTCCCCACGCCTACACAGCTCCTGGACAGCAGGTGCCAGCCCCCAGTCCCCAGCTTTCTTATAGCCAATGACAAGGGGTCCAAATATTAATAATAATAATAATAGCAGCTACAAGTGCTCAATCTCTCTCTCCCCCTCTGCCCTCCTCTATGCACCTGCTTCTGTCCTCCTCCCTGGACTAACGGTAGAGCATCCAAGCAGGATGCCGATGGGCCCTCTCAGAAACATCCGGGCCAATGTTTTACAAGAGCCTCTGATAATCAGTCCCACAAGACATTCCCTACAGATTTCCCACGAACCTCTAGCATACCATTTCCCAAATAAAAACCAAATCACTTTCATGAAAAGCCCCAAAATACATTAGCAAGTTTAAGGCTCTTAAAAGTCCTGCAGTCAACAAGCCTATTACCAGTGTTGCTCATGAACTTATCTGACCAAAGAACTATACATTTTTTTTTTCTTCACATGATGCCAATTAGCCTGAGAGAACTGGTATTGTAACATACTTGGGAAACACTGGTTTTGGCCCAAATGGGACATCTACCTGGAGAGGGTAAGCCAAGTGCCCAAGATCACAAAGCAAGTCAGTTGCAAAGCCAGGGTTTCAAAACAAGACTCAATTTCTGTTCCAGAGCCTGCCATGCCCCAGGACACCATCAACACCCACTCTAGCCTCCCAGGGCTGCAGGACTCCCACCGAGGGCCTGGAAGCTGGTCAGAGACCCCTCTCCTTTCCCCAGTACCTTTCCAGACAAAGATTTTGCCATCTCTGCCATGGTCCAGGATGAAGCAGTCCTCGGACCTCAAGGCCCCCTGGGCGAAGGGGTTCTCATCAGCCACGAGGGAGACCGACATGGTGCCAGCACCATTGGAGACCTGAGGGGACGAGGGACAGGAACGTGTGTGACCTCCACCACTTTGGCCTGCCCAGACAGGACCCTCAAGCTGACACGTGGGTGGCCCACATCCCAGCTGCCACCTCAACCAACACGGGAGAGTAGGAGCCAGACCCGCTTCCCCAAGCTCTGAGGCACACTCAGGTTTCCCTTCCCTGTTTCTGTTTGCCGCAGCCATACCTGTGACCCCCATACCCATGTAATGGGGAAACTGCACAGAAAGGGAAGGGGGTGCAGGTAGCATAGATCTGTATAGTTGGCCGAGGAGACAGCCAATCTCATTAGTTAAAAAAAAAAAAAAGTTGGGACGCCTGGGTGACTCATTCAGTTAAGTGTCTGCCTTCAGCTCAGGTCATAATCCCAGGGTCCAGGGATCAAGTCCTGCATCGGGCTCCTGGCTCAGCAGGGAGCCTGCTTCTCCCTCTCCCACTGCTCCTCCCACTACTTGTGTTCTCTCTCTCTTTCTTTGACAAATACATAAAATCTTTAAAAAAGAAGAAGAAAAAGAAGAATATAAATGCAGATGCATGTGGTGTCCTGGATTGGAATCGGGAACGAGAAACTGGGGAAACCCAAATCAAGTCTGTCATTTAGTTAATAGTGTTGAACCACCGTCAACTTCCTAGTGTTGACAGATGTCTCTGATTATGATAAAATTTTAAGGAGAAGCTGGATGAAGGGTATGTGGAACCCTCTGTCCTATCTTTGCAATTTCTCTGCAAACCCTTAGATTATTCCAAAATGAAAAGCTTTCACGAAATTAAAATGAATCTGTGCCACGCTAGTCAAAACCCAAAACACTGACAATCTCCAGTGTTGACAAGGTTCCCAGCAATCTGGGAGCCCTTCCAGAGTGCAGTTTAATAATGTATCAGAACTTTAAGTAACAAACATTCTACATTTACTGAGTATTTACTACAGGCCGTTCTGAGCAATTTGTACAACTTAATAACTTATGTCATTACAGAACTCCTTTGATCATTGCAGCAATGCTATGATAGTTCTACTTGTATCCCCTTTTTATTCACAAGGAAACCAGGGCACAGAGAAGTGCACAGCGAGAAAGCCAGACCTGGGATTCAAAGCCAGGCAATCTGACTCTGGAACCGGCTTTTTCAATCACTGACTTATTATTCAGGCTTTAACCCAAAAAATCCATGACTGGGAACTTGCTCTAAGGCCATACTCAGCACAGGTGCACCGAGAGGGACTGTGCGCAATCAATAAAGGTGGAAACATTCTAGTGGCCATCAGTGTCTGCTGAGATTCTGACATTCAGAAAACAGAATACAAGAGAGCTACAAAGGACCAGTTAGATCGCTGTGCTAGAAAGATTCCTGGCCACGCTGAGAGGGGAAAAGGTCACAGAAAAGCATGAATACTTTGGATCCATTTCTATCAAACAGAGATGGAAAAGCGTGTAATTAGATACAAAAAGATGTAATCTGGACCTTCTTTCACCAAAATGATAGCCGTGTAACCATGGTAACCCTTAAAAAAGGATGCGGGAGAGGCTGGTGTTTTAAAAATTGAGTTTCGTTACTTTTATAATTAAAACATTTAAAAAATAGCACTTGTTATCTTAAACTATTGAAATTGCATTGACATTAATTTTCTTTTTATGTTCTGGAGTATTGCTTACTATTTTCTTCATGAATGTACATTTCTTTCTTTCTTTTTTTTTTTAGAATCTATTTATTTACTTGACACAGAGAGAGAGAGATCACAAGTAGGCAGAGAGGCAGGCAGAGACAGAGGAGGAAGCAGGCTCCCTGCTGAGCAGAGAGCCCGATGTGGGGCTCAATCCCAGGACTCTGGGATCATGACCTGAGCCAAAGGCAGAGGCTTAACCCACTGAGCCACCCAGGCACCCCATGAATGTACATTTCTTTACATTCAGAATAAAAATCAATGTGGTTTTCCTTGGAGGTGATGGAAATCTGCACCCCCTTTTGTTGTAACCTTACCACAAAAAAGCCGAGGGCTCGACATGAGCATCATGGGCTAGGCTTTCACCCAGTGCTCAGCCATGAGGCCAGAGTTCCTCAGCTCAAGCTCAGCCTAAGTTTTTAAAATCACAAGAAATAAATTATAAATAAAGTAACTACACACACACAGGCATGTCCCCATATTTGTAGTATTTCCCCAAGTATTTTCCTAAATCAGTCTTCTCTGTGGACTCCTAGAAATCTTCCAAAGTTGACCTTACTCTCCTACCCCCATTTTCCAGTGAGGAAGTTGAGACCTAGAGAAAAACTATGTGCCACCCAAGACCGCACAGATGAGCAGGATGTGACTGTGTCTACAGTTGATCAAATTCTCTTATTCCTGGCACAGGAAAGCAGAGGAAGTAGACAGATGTCTGCTAGAGACACGTGGGAGCCAAGCCCCCCAGACCAAGGGCACTGCCCAGGGCAGTAGAGCTCAGGAAGACCAAGTCCCCCGCCTCCCTGTCCTGGCCCGACGCCCCGGGAACAGAGCAGTGGAGGCTCACCTTGTAGAGTTTGGCCAGCTTGCGGTTGGCTGCGTCCTCCTTGGCCGTGTCCTCCGTACCTGCAGGCAGAGCTGGCTTGGGGCCCAGCACCTGCAGGAGATGAGGGGTGGAAGAAAGCATGGCGTGATCTCCCGGTGGATCACAGGGGGTGGCCTGGGCTCCTCAGACAGGCGGGGTCCCCCGCAGGTGTCCACCATGATCCTCCACTAAGGGCAAGATGCCCTCCAGACATGTCCTACATCTTTTCACGTGCCTCCTGCATGTGGGTCTCATCTAGAGCTACCCGTCAAGTCCTTCCCTCCCTGTTGCCTTCAGATACCCACTCTCCCACTTCTTCCCAGGCTTTCTTAGAGTGACAAACACCTCCCCCCACATGCCTTTACATGATCCCACTTAAAGCTCACACCCATGAGGCGCCGATGACCATTCTCACTTTACCGAGGAGGAACCTGAAGTCCAGAGAGCTCAAGTAACTTGCACCAACAGCTATGAGGGGGGCTAAGCCAGAACTTGAACCTGGATCCCTGTGATTTCTCAGCCTATTTTTACTCCTCCATTCTGGGCTACTCCAGAGTCAACAGCTCCAGTTATGGCCCCTTCCAAGCCATGGCTGGTATCCAGCCTCTTCCCCACAACAGCCTTTTGCTCTTCCTAAAAACTGGAACTCAACGACCCCAGACAAGTAGGAGCCAAAGGGCATAGAGCAGTGCTCACAGTCTCCTCCTTTTCCTGGTGAATTCTGCCTCTATTGATATGTCCTCAAAGAACAATGGCTGGCAATGCCATCCTGCATTTGCCTCAGTGGGCCATAAATCACTAGGAATGATCCGAAGAGGAAAGCAGGGATTGGGTTAGTTGTCTCTTTCCCATCTGGCTGCAGGACCAGGATTGCTCTCAAGAGATGCCACAACCCTCCTCCTCAGTTCCATGGAGGACCTGGGCTTCCCAGCTGGAGGGTGCGGCTCACAACCGCAGCAGGCGCCAGGCCCTGGGATTCCAGCCCCACCTCTCAGGGGAGTCTGGGAGTTGCCGGGGGAAGCTGCTCTTCCCCACTCTCTGAGGAGTTCCAGCTTAGTGGAAAAACAACTTCGCCTCCTGATTGCCTAACCCACAGAGGGACAAAAGGAACAGCCCAGATCTGCGCTAGGCCCCACCCTGCACCCCTCGGGTATGGCTGTGCGTACCTGGAGCATCGCCTCAGGCTCAGCACCCTCCTCCGACACATGCACTCGCGCCCGGCCACTCCGCTCGTTGTCCCGGATGCCCTTGGACACCTGTGTGGCCTTCAGCCTCTCAAATCGGTTGCTGTTGGAGCCGCACCACTGGTAGATGTCCTGTAAGACAGGGACCCTGCATCAGGCAAAGTCCCAGCCTCCCATCAGCCCCACCCAATGACGCGGCAAGGAGGGGACTCCACACAGTGGGCGTGATCCGTGTGTGCCAGCGTGTGCGAGTACATAGCTTGGAATGTGTTTCACACACAGAATGTGCATAAAAATGCCTGCCGGCTGGTGGGAGCCGAAATTGTCACAACCACGTCGGAAAACCCTTCGGCTGCAGCTCCTAGAGCTCGGCGTACGGCTATGCTGTGACAGCACCCCTCGCACAGGCGCACTCCACGTGCCCCCCGAGACCCACGGGAGAACACTGGGGGAGCACGCCTGGAGTTGCCTCGAACGAGAAATCGAGTGCCCAGAACAATAAAAGCATAGATAAATAGGGGCACGCCAGCCCAGTTCAAGGTGCCGCAGCAAGGAGAATGGACCATCTGTGAGCAGATGCCGTAGGATAGAGCTCAGAAACAGAATGTTGGTCAGAAGTCGTCAGAAGAATGATTCCGGGGGCGCCTGGGTGGCTCAGTGGGTTAAAGCCTCTGCCTTCAGCTCGGGTCATGATCTCAGGGTCCTAGGATCGAGCCCCACATCGGGCTCTCTGCTCAGCAGGGGGCCTGCTTCCCCCCTCTCTCTCTGCCTGTCTCTCTGCCTACTTGTGATCTCTCTCTCTGTGTGTCAAAATAAATAAATAAAATCTAAAAAAAAAAAAAAAAAGAATGATTCCGTGCACATCGAGTTCAGAAGCAGGTGAAACCCTGCTATGCGGCTCAGAGTTCGGGAGGATGGATGCCCATAGGCTTGAAGGGACTGGATGGGGACAGGGGAGGACTTCCGTGAGCTCATGACCTTCTGTGTCTTGATCCGGGTGTTGGCTACACCTGAGTGGGAATCCCACTCAGGATTCACACGCTCTTTCGTGGACCCATTATACTTTACTAAAAGCTTATGCTCAATATATTTGCCTCTGTTTGCATGGACATCACAGCACGAACCCAAACGAGGGGGCGGTGGAATGTCTGGCCACGCCCATTTGCCGGGAGGAGTGCACGTGGATGGCAGGAATGGGTACAAAGCATCACACGTCCGTAAGCTGGGCTGGGGTAAGTGCACCGCACACACGTCGCCATACATGAGTGTGCACGTCCTTGAACAGCACTCCCGAGTCTGTGTGTGCAGACACTCATCATGGTACGTGTGTCTGCATCTGGTGGGCAAGAGCCGATAGATCTGGCACACGCCTGTGTCTGTGAGCGACTATGTGTAGAAAGGTCCATGAGATGTGCACAGGAACACAAGATGTCGGGGAATCTAGCCGCCGGTCGGAGTGCGAGTACACTGCGCACAAGGTCTGTGCACTTGAGTGTGACAGGCTTGAGTGTGCCCACGGGGGAGTCTACACAGGCTGGGTGCCTCTGTCCTCGGGTCTCTGCAAGTGTGTCAGACTCATGCACAGAACACGTGTCCACACGGGGGCTGCTGTTCCCAGGGCTTGCTTCCCCGTCTTTGCGTGTCCCCCTCCCCAGAGTGGGGCCCGGCCAGGCCAGAAGCATCTCAGGGGCCCCTGGGAAAGGGAGAGGAGGGGGGACTCACGTTGCCCAGGTCCAAGATGAAGCAGTCACCATTGTTGAAGCTCTCCCAGGACACGGGCACCTCGGTGGCGCGGACCACACGCCGCCCTTTGACCTGGAAGAGTCTCTGCACCACTACTTCATTGGGCACCACGTGCTTGAATCCTGACGCCACGCCTCCTTTCTGTTGAGTCAAGCAGACAGCGTCAGTCCAGGGCAGCCGGGTCCAGGGAAGCGGATATGGGGGGGAGGGGCACACTGAAGGAAATTCTGGCTTGCGGACCCGCGGCCTTCCGGCAGATTCCCTGGATGGATTCTACCTGCTGCCAGCCCTCTGAATCTCATGCTTTAGAAACAAAGACCCTTGGGTCCACTTGCTTGAATTGAAAAGCTACAGACAGTCCTTTCTCAACACCAGCATTTCCCAAGGAATGTTCTAAGAACTTTGGCCCTCCAAGTTATTCTGCAAGGAAAGGGCTGCAGGATGCCTGAAGCAAGGGGAATGCTTCTTACTGGCTCCCAGACTATTCACAACACATGTCAGCCTAAACAGTCTCTGAGAAGCCCTATGGTAAAGCAATGGCTTGCCTTTTGTTTAATACAACATTTTCCGACCTTACGGAATCAAGAACTGCTTTCTCTACCACATCCTGCCTGCAGCTCCCGTGTTCTGCAAAACCATTTTGAGAAATGCTAATCCCAAGCTTTCCCATCCTTCCAGGCTCTCCAGGAAGATGCCTCCAACCCACGCCCCCCCACTCCCTACAACCTACACCACCAGTCTGTAGCAAGTCGTGCCCAGCTGGACCTTCAGGGGCAGCTCTGGGTCAAGTACAGAGCACCGACCTCAGGGTCAAGTCCCACCCTGCCACTAGCGTGCTGGGTGACTCTGGGTAAGTCTCTTCCCCTCTCTGAGCCTCTCCTTTCTGTAATGGGGACAGAAATGCCTGCTCTGCCACTCTCTGCAGGGGTCGTAAGTCCTAGGGAAGGGGCCTTCAGCAAGCCTGCCCTGCTCCGATCAAAATTGCCCTGGGCTCAGGAGAAACCAAGTAAAAGGGCCTGGCTTTCTCACCGGTGGTCCCCAGCCCCAGTATGACAAGTCAGAGATGACAAGGTCCTTACAGAGCTTCCCATTTTCCTCGTGGTAAACTGAAGCCCAAAGATGAGAAGGGACTCGCTCAAGGGCAGTCAGCAAGTGCATGGCAAAGCTCAGGCGGAAATGTCACCTCCCATACCCAGGCTGGCTCCACGTACCATGGGGGTGGAGGCGGAAGGGCTCTCGCCACGGCCAGAAATGTGGCCTCCCCATCCAGGCCCCTTTCTGCCACTTCACTTTGCAGAGCAAAGGCGTGAGTTTAAATTGGGCTCTTATTATGCCTATACACGGTAAGCAATATAGAAGCGCCGGTGCAGTGACAATGCCCACGGTGCTGGGCATTCTGCACACATCATCTGTGAGGAAGGTGTCCTTATCCCCATCTTACAGATGAGGAAAGCGGAGTCCAGAAATGAAGGGACTTACCCAAGAGCTCACAGCTAGTGCATGATGGAGCTAGGATTCAAACCCAGGTGTGACTGAATCTATATGGCCCACATTCTTCCCCCAACATCAGGTTTTCTTAGAGCAAAGTTAACTAGGGTCACCCAGGACAGAAGGCAAAAACAAGCCACTGCTCAGAGCAAAGTGGGTCCAGTAGGAGAGTGGTTTCCCCCCGTTATGAGTGAAGCGCCCCCTGGTGTCCTTTCTTGGTAGCAGCACAAGATCTTTCAAGACCATTTCCTTAGGCTGAGCCGGGTTGTCCAAGGTGTTCACAGATGCTTTCCCTCCACCCTGCTTCATGGGCCCTCTTGCTGTGGGGCAGGTGAGGAAAGGCAGCTGAGGAAGAAGGTGCAAAGCCCTGCGCTCACCTGGTAATGACCACAGAGGCTGCCATTTAATAAGCCCGTCCCCAGGAAGGGGGCACCTACTTGCACCAGCTTTACACACATGCGACTGGGTCCTCACAACAAGCCCCTAAGGGAGGGACCCTCATTACCCCACTTCACAGACTAGAAAACTGAGATCCAAAGAGGTTATCCAGGTTAGCCCAGGGTCCCAGCTAGTTGGTGGCAGTACTTTCAAGTTCGCTCCTCCAAGGACCCAGCCTTGCCCATCTACCAGCCCAGGAACTCCTTGGTGTCCGTAGACAGCCCTGACCCAAGGACTTTGTTGGGCCGGAGGTAAACAGGCAGTGGATCTGAAAAGCTTTCCCAAAAGATGCTGGAAGGACACACCAACCATTTCCATGGATTCCTCAGAGGTGAGGAAATGAGGCCGTGACAGAAGAGAAAAGCCCTTAACTCTTTTTTACACGCTTCTGAACTATTCCACTTGTTCAAGCATGCTTTTGTTATTTAAAAATAGAAACTTTTTTTTTTTTTAAAAAAAGCAAAAGGGTTGTTTTATGTCATAAATCTCGGTTTCAACAAATCCTCTGTATGTGAATTTATAAAGTGAAAGAATGCCTGATATTCCATGACTGCGGACATGAATCTCCTGATTAACTAACTTCCCAATCTAGGAAATTAGACTTGGAAACACGAACAGAAAAATAAAAGCAAGCTCTTGGAAGACATTAGTAGATCTACAAGTACAGGGGGTGGAAATTTTCACTGTAATCTTTAGAACTGGTTGTTGTTCTGTATGGTCTAATTATTAGGTAGGCGGAGACTGGCCTCGCATTACTTGAACAAAATTCAATAGATGGTCTTAAAAGTCACTTTCCAAATTAAAGTGATGAAATATATATATATATGATATATATATATGATATATATATATTTCATCACTTTAATGCATATGCATATATGATATATATATAATATATATATATAAAAAATATATATATAGAGAGAGTTCCCTATCTATACATGAATATACATAGTTATATGCTCATAGAGAAACATTACCCATTTGGTGTTGGTCTGGGTCCAGGATATAGATTATATATATACACAGATATATATAATTTTTGTGTATATATATACACATCTGTAAAGTTGAATTGGGTGTCTATCTTTAAAAGTAGAATCATGGAGAGCTTTTACTTTCTTAAACCTGTATTTCTATAATGTTTGACACTTTACGCAAAGCTTGTACTACTCTTGTAGTCAGAGAAAGAAAAAAAAAGCTACAAAGTTTTACATTTCTTAAAATGTTTAACTGTTTATAAAACAAAGAAAAATGTTTTGACTGGGGCTGGTCCCCTCCACCCCCTAAACTCTGGGCTCCTTATCTAAGAGATGGAAGGGAGGCCCGAAAGGGCTCGGTGGGGCCCGGGGCTTGTCTGACTCAGCTCAGCCCAGATTCTGTTTGAACAAAGGGTTTCATATAACGCAGCCACCAGGGGTCCCTAGGGTTCTGTCTGAGAGGGGGAGGAAGGGGAAGAGGAGGAAAGATGGACAGACTCTAGAAAGTGCGGTACTTTTAAGGATTGGGGGGTTGCAGAACTAGAGGGGCCAGGCCCTATGACAGCCCTTTCTAGTGGCTCCTGTCCCCTCCCTGCCCCTTCTCACACCCCGAGGGCAGAATCGGTTCTGAGGAGCAGGCTTTCACAGGAACAAGTCTTGCGTGACAAGCTCCGCTCCTTGGGGATCTATAATTGATGAGGGCGCCAGGCCAAGAACTTTAGGCCTGCCAAGTGCGGGGGCAGCTGGAGGACTTGCAGAAGGTGGAAAACAGAACCAGCTTTGGACCTCCCATTTCCACCAGGAGGAGCCTGGGCCTTTCAGGACTGAAGCCCCAGATCCGGTCCCAGATGCTCCCTGGAGGTTGCCCCAGAGTGTGGCCCAAGAACATCCTGGAGAAAGCACCAGAGGGCAGAGGCGGCTTGCTACCCATGCAGATTCCTAGGCCCCACCTGCACAATGATCAGAGACCAGGGAGGCTCAAAACATCTGCTCAGAGCCCCTCTGTGCTAGCACACTGAATCCCAGCTCCGACTTTCACAAGCTCTGTAAGCTGCTAACCTGGTTCAGAGACGAGCAGCTCTGTCCACACAGCAGCAACAATAAACACGCACAGTTGTGACAGGCACGATAAGCCTGTGAGAGCACTCGGCCACAGGCATCCGGCTGGCCCGAAGCCTCACAGCAGTGAGAAGCGGTAGCCTTGGGTCCTGATCCTCAATCTCCCTGACTCCTTGTCAAGTGCTCTTGCCACTTCCTGCCCTAAGGACTGCAAAAAGGCCTGGTCCTTCTCCAGCTCTGGGGCCTGGGTCCCAACCTTCTCACCTCTTCTTCTTAATATACCAAGGCCTCATAAAGGAAGAAGGCGGAGCTGGACAGCTCAGCAGGAGGCTGCGGGTACGGATCAACTGGCAGACAAGGGGCGCTAGGGAGGCCCCAGGGCATCCAGCCCAGCTTCACCCAGCCCAGGCCCCAAGTCCCTGTTCCCAGAACACACCCTGCTGTTTGCTATCTCCGTCTCCCAGTGCTTTCCCATTATCCAATCCCCTGTGTCTCACATGAGCAGGCCCTGTACACACCCTGTTGGCACAAAGGACCCTAAAGCCCAGAGAGGGACGATGACTTCCCTAAGGTCACACAGCACATCAACAGCACAGATGGGGCTTCACCTCTGTAGGAGAACCCGGCTCATGAGAGGCAGAGTGGTGTACTGGAAAGAATGCTGGGAGTCAGGAGATCTTGGTTCTAGTTCTGGCTCTGGAACTGACTTGCTGTGTGACCCTGCACCAGTTGCTTAACCTCTCTGTGCCTCAGTTTCCCTCCCTACCTGCCAATCAGATTTTTGGACTCTGACATTAAGGCCCATGTGGCGTTCAAAGCTTAGGATCCCCTCCCTATCCTGACCAAAGAGAACCACTGCTTTGGAACCTGCGGCTTTCCCTGAGCCCTTTTATTTCCCAACTACCCTTTATCAAATCCTCTCTCCAGGCCTGAAGGGCAGGTACAACAGGCTCTCGTGTAACCAGAGAGGAAAGGGAGGCTCTCAGAGATGCCAAGTGGCTGCCCTGTCAGAGCATATCACGGCAGAGCTCTCAGGGCTCCTAGCTCGGCTTTGCTTAGCACCACCTGGCTGAGGGTTGCTGGCGAAAAGCTCTGTGCTGACTCAGACTCATCAGGGTTCAAGTTCAAGGGGGATTCTAATGAGGAAGGTGGTCAAGGGTGCCCTTTCAAATGCCTAACGTGTGGCCTTCTGTTGGCAGGGCCTAAGTACTAGTGGGTGCTGGAACAGGTCCTGCTGGGAAAGCAATAGGCTGGGTCCCCACTCCTCGCTTCTGGGGTTAGGAAGACAATCCTGTGAAGTGATGAATTTTCTTCTCCCCATTTTAAGGTAAGAATCAGAAGCTCAAAGAGGCAGTGTGATTTGTCCACGGTCACAGAGCGAGGAAGGTCCAGGATTCAAACCCAGGACGAGCCAGCTCCAAAAGCCAAGCTCTGACCCATCTGCCACCCCGCCCCACGAGGCTGAGAGATGGGTGGACCTAAGCGAGCTCTGCCATTAGTGCCTCTGTCCCTAATACCCAGGACTTACCTTGTACTTGAGGCCAGACTTGAAGTAGCCCAGGAAGGTGGCCGACTCGAAGCCCTGGACCTCACGGTGCTGCACGGCCCGGCCATTCAGGTAGTCATCCAACTGCACGGTGAAGATGGCGGCAGCCCCGCTCTCGTCCTGGCTGCACTCATTGCCTGGGGGGCCCCAGAGCAGTGTGAGCCTGGCTTCCCCAAAAGCGGTCCCAAACTCCCAAGGAAGAAGAGTCCAGAGCCCCCTTCTCTGGCCTGGCTAGAGAAGCTGCCTTCTGTGGGCCTCAGCTGACCCATCTGTATAATGGGGCAGTCAGGGCTGGACTCCACGGTCTGTAAGAGTCCTCTCAGCTCTGACACGTCCCCCATAGTCACCAAGCACTCGCTCCCCCACACTTACTCTCAGACCTCTAGGCGTGAAGTCGGGCCCAGGACCAGTGGTTCAATTCACAGATTAGGAAAGTGAGGCACAGGGGGGGAGGGGGAGGAGACAGGATTTATGTCCCAGCAGAGGCTCCTGACTCTAAAGTGCAAACTGGGGTGTGACTGGAACTGAGCCAGGGAAGTCAGCCCCAGCTCTGAGCACCCGGTAACGTCTCAAATCCTCAGACACTCTCGTGAGGTCATGTGGCGTTGTCACCACGTCCCCTCTACAGAGCTACTGAGTGACCTGCCAGAGGGCAGAGCTGGCGTCTGACCTGGAACAGGCTGGCTCTGGAGTCTCAGGATACCACTAGCCAAGGGGCTGGCGCACTTCTGATGCCCGGCGGTCGCTCAGTTCCCGCGGGCGCTTCCTGGGGACCCTGTACTTAATAGGGGAGGGGGCAGCCTCACCAAGCCAGTAGTGGAGGTCATACTGCAGATTCCCATTCCTCAACTGCACCGTCTTCAGGATGACGTAGGCGTCGCCTGTGAAGAAGTCTCCATAGAGGTTGGGGGGCACGGGCACCAGGTCAAACTTCTCCACGCGCCAGATCTGCAGGCCGGGCTCCTTCCCCGCCTTGAGGAACTCGGGGTGTTCTACCACCATGCTGCTGGGCTGGAAGAGATGGGCGGAGCCTGAGTGGGGGCCGGGGCCTGGTGAGGACAGACCCCAGGGCACGAGGGAGGGTGGTTTCCAGCCCCAAGAGCGTCTCACTTGAGCCTCTGACTCTCCCCGCCCCTGAGGCAAGTCTATCCCTGTCTCTGAGAGTGAGCAAACAGGGCAGAGTTTAGGCTCCAGACCCTGTCCCTGACCAGAGTCTGTCTCGCCTCCTCAGCTCACTGGGGATGGAGGGACAGAAGGCTCTACCTTCCTTCTCCCTCCCTTTCTTAGTGCCAATTGGATGGGGCAGCTGAGGCATGGAGAGGTGAAGTGATTCTGCCCCGGACCCCCAGCTAGGAAGTGGTAGCGCAGGAACTGCCCACAAGATCCAAGAGCATAAACTCTGGAGCCATAGGGAGACCCCCTCAGATGGCAAAGGTAAATCTGGGGGTTCCCAGGGGTTCAGCATGTTCCCTTCCAGCATCCTCAGCGGCTCTTAGAATTAGAAGGGTCCTCAGAGAGCTCATTATCCAACCCCATGCTGCAGATCTGTTAATTGAGGCCCAAACAGGGGAGGGGACCGGCCCAAGGTCACACAGCCTGTTTGCTTTTTGCTCTTTGGAAGATTTCCCACGTCCCACCCATGTCCCCATCACGGTCCCAAGAAGGGCCTAGACGGAGCCCAAGTGGCCTCCTGCGCTGTTTGCCTCCTCCGTCCTGCCCCCCCGCCGACATCCCACCCCCAATTCCATTTCTTGGAAAAGGTAGAGAGGAGGCAGCCAGGGTCTGTAGGAGCCTGTTGGAGAGGAGGTGGTCAAGGAGGGGGCAAAGGCCGTCCGACATGCACAGGGGCTAGAGATGGAGCGGGGCAGGATGGTTAGCCTGGAGCCGGGGCGCAGAAGTCAGCAGGCACAGGTCACCTCGGGCCGGAAGAGGGATCTAAGGGAAACCAGATGGGGAGAACTTGGGCAGAGGGTGGAGAAACACAAAAGGAAAACAGGAGAGAGAAGGAGAAACCAGACAGGGCAGACATATCAGGGAAGGGAGAATACATAGAGTAATGACGATAAGCAGACAGGGGTGAGGTCATACAAAAAAAGCAGTGGGGAGATACTGGAGAGGGAAAAAAGGTATCAGACGAGAAAGAAGAACATGAAATGAAAGAAAAAATCAGAGGAGGGGTCCAAGGACAAGACACATCCTTGTGACTAAACCTCTCTGTTGCCTGGGAGCAGGAGAGCTCTGGTTGGCTTGAGAAATCAGGGTAAGTGACCACCCTGCACACTTCCACTGCGGAGGCTCCTTGGCCGTGGGCCTAACAAATTTGTAATCATAAACCATGCAGTGGTCCCTGACTCTGCTATTTCCAACTTCCTGCTCCCTACTTCAGCCCACTCATGATGGACCCCAGGCCTGGGCCAATGCTGAGATGGGAGTCTAAGCCCTGAGGCTTTATAAATACCAAAGAACTATTTTGTTTCCACTACTGGTTACTGCATGTAGTTTTGTCCGTTTCTATGGGAAGGCAATTCAGTACATTCTCTGCAAGTTATTCACAGACTGTCAGGGCCAGGAGAGATCTTAGAGACAAGCCTCTCGTGGTTCACACTGTTGGGGAAGGGAAGCGACTCATCCATGGTCACTCTGCCGTCTGGTAACAGAGCAGGGACCCCAGCTTCCAATTCCACGCTGGGTGCCGGCCTCCCTCATGTGGCACACTCAGGATCAGCAGTCACTGTCAAAGGCTCAACCCTCAGGCTGTTCAAGATCCTAAAGTGTCTTCTGAAACATCAGAGATTAAATGTTGTTCAAGACAAAAAAAAAAAAAAAAAAATCAGAAAGGAGAGAGAAATCAGGCAGAGGGAAAAAAAGAAATCAAGAGGCGGCGATGAGTAGGAAATCAAAAGGCAAAGGCTAGGAAACAAGAAACCCGGCCAAGGTGAGGTTAGCCTCTAGGGAGGGAAACAGCCAGGCGCCCTAAGGTTCCCACCCCCAATTCACAGGAGCCCCGGAAGCAGCAAGAGATACTTACAAAGCAACAAAACAGTTTTTCCATTCTAGACCTGAATTACTCCCCTTTTCCTAGCGCTGTATCTGCAAGAACTTACAATAGAGAGTTACTCCGGGAGCCCCCGGGCCCCCCGGGCACTCACCCGCGCCTGGGACACCCGCCCCTGGGTCGCCCGTGCCTGGACCGTCCCACGCGACGCCGTGGCTGCGAGAGCTGGCGACAGCGCGCACAGCGCCAGGACCAGCGCCAGCGCGCAGAGCAGCACGGGCACAGAGTGGTGCCGGGCCATGGCAGCGCCGGAGGCAGAAGACCCCAGTCCGCAGCCTCGGTCTCTCGGTCACCGACCCTATATAGCCGCCGGCCCTTCCCACTCGACCCGGGGACCGCCCCTCAGAGAGGGCGCGGGCCTGGAGGGGCGGGGATCTGGCCTGGAGGTTGGAGACGTTGAGGATCCAACCCGGACCGACCCGACTGGGCGTGGCTGTCCCTTCATCCCAGCTCCGGGGGCGAGACCTAGCAAAGGGCCTGACAACAGCAGGCGCCAACGCAATGCACACTAAAGGGGTGTGTGCAGGTAGGAAAGTTAGAAAGCCCAGCTCAGCCTCCTGTGTGCCCCACACAAGCCCGTTCCCCTCTCTGCACCTAGTATCTCCAGCAAAAATATAAAAAACTGGTTTCGAAGGCTTTCCACAATCATATTAAGGCTGATAGCACCTCACCTCCTTTACAGGTAGGCACTATGGACAGCCCCGTTTTACAAAGGGAAAAACTAAGGGTAGAATGGTCAAGTCAAGCAACTTGCACACAACTAGGAAATGATGCAGCCAAAATCTGAACCCAGGTAGTCCCGGGTGGAACCCGGGCAGCAAGCAGCTGCCCCCAGCCAGGGGCAGGAGTGCAGGGGGCTTGCAATCACTGCTCCAGTGAGCAAGACTCCAGGGGGAGAGGCAGACCTCTGGGCTCTGAGACTGCAGGTGCTAATTTACTCCAGACGGCTTCTTTCCTTCTTTTTAAACAGTTTGTTTTTATTTTTTTAAGACTTTATTCATTTATTTGGGGGAGTGGCTGAGGGACAAACAGACTCCCTGAGCCCGGAGCCCAACACAGGCAGGACCTCAAGATCAAGACTTGAGCCGAAGTCAGACGCTTAACCGACAGCCACCCAGGTGCCCCAACAGTTTTTATTTTATTTATTTATTTTTTAAGATTTTATTTATTTATTTGACAGACACAGATCACAAGTAGGCAGAGAGGCAGGCAGAGAGAGAGAGGAGGAAGCAGGCTCCCTGCTGAGCAGAACCCGATGCGGGGCTTGACCCCAGGACCCTGGGATCATGACCTGAGCCGAAGTCAGAGGCTTTAACCCACTGAGCCACCCAGGCACCCCAACAGTTTTTATTTTAAAAAGGTTTTATTTGGGGGCACCTGGGTGGCTCAGTGGGTTAAGCCTCTTCCTTGGTCTCAGGTCATGATCTCAGGGTCCTGGGATTGAGCCCTACATTGGGCTCTGCTCCACAGGGAGCCTGCTTCCCCCTCTCTCTCTATGCCTGCCTCTCTGCCTACTTGTGATTTCTCTCTCTGTATCGGATAAATAAATAAAATCTTTAAAAAATAAATAAACAAAAAGTTTTATTTTTATCACAACTTAAATTCACCTATTTGTACAAAGTTGTTCCCTCTCTACTCTACTCAGTTCTCCCCAGGAGCAACCTATTCTATCTACGTCCTTTAGCTGATGCTTTTGGACTTACCCTCCTGTCTTAAATACCAAGTGCTTGCTGGTTCTTGCAGTTGTTGGTAGTGGTTCTGTGGGTTTCTGTGGTTCCCCGCCCCCCCAGAGGCAGAGGTCTTTTTTCAGTTCCAGATCTTATCTATTAGGTGCCCTGGGGAAGACAGGGATTGAAGTCTCTTCCCCACTCCAAGGCTCCCTTCCCAACCCTCCACTGTCCCCAGTGTTGTGTTAGAACAAATACTGTTCCAGGTCGAGGACACCTGCCTCCCACCTCCACCAACCCCTCTCTCCTCCCTCTGACCCCTCCGCTGGATCCACTTCTCGTTCCAACTTCTCTTTCCATCCTCTCTCCCAAAAGCCTAGTGCTAAGACAGGAAGCAAACTGAGGAGCTGGAGACTTGGGTTTGACCCCCACCTCCACTGTGCCTCAGTCTCCTCATCTACTAAATGGGTGTAATAGTTGCTGAGGATCAAATCAGTCTGTAGGTATGAAAATGGCCTGGTCTGCAACTCGGTAAATGGGGGTTCCTGTCCCCATTCTCCCCAAGCTGTGGTCACCTCTCCTGGCTCATCCTGGAGACCAGCTTCTATCGAATCAGGCTGAAGTTTGCCCTGCACCACCCCCAACTTCCTCCCACGTGAGAGTGTCTGTCGGTCAGATAAAGAGCTAAGGGAACACACAGAAAGAAGGCAATTCAGACTGTAGGGATTACAAGGAAGCTTCATGATAGAAAGGACTTGTGACCTAGGCCTCAAAGGACGAGGAGGAGGGAGATTGAGAATAAAAGACATTCTAGGAGGGGGGAACCGCATGGGCAAAGGGCAAGCAAACACAGGCCACATCCAGTGGGTAAGGAGGGGTCCAGCCTACAACACAGGGAGCAAGGATTGATGAGAGGGTGGCAGGAGTCACAGCAGCCCGTGTGTCCCGCTGGAGTCTGAACATCATCTCGGTGTCCATGGGGAGTCCCAGGGAGGTGCCCGAGGTCTCGGGGCTGCGTGCCTAGGCCTTCAGAGCTCTTCCCTCTTGCTGGGGATTTGGAGGATTATAAAAACCCCACAGTTCCTATAAGCTCTTGCCGTAAGCATAAACCGGTTTCACCTCTCTGGATAGCAATTTAGCTCCCCGAATTCAAGGAAGACACAATGCAACAAAGTTCCACTTCCTTCAGTATTACTTACAAAAAAACACCAAAATATACGAGCAAGGACATTCACGGAAGCATTGTTTGAAGGAAACTGGAAAGGACCCTAGTGTCCCGGTTCAATAAGTTATGGAGCCTCCATACAATGGACCGCTTTGCAGCTGTGAAGGAAGAATGAGCTGGATCTGACTGTGCCTGCCACACAGTAGGGAGGCAGGAAGCAACGAGAAACCTCTAAGTGCAAAAGGCCAACTGTACGAGGACCAGCGTCTGGCTCCTCTCCTCTTTTTGGTAAGGGTTCCATTTCTGCATACATCCTTAAAAAGTCAAGGAGGGGAAACCCCAAACTGTCCAGGAAGTTTGCTTGAAAGGCACAAAGGGGGAGAGTTTCACCTGCAAATACGGCCGTGGCAGCCTGAGGCTGGAGGGAACGCCCAGATCACGGTCATCGGCCCGCGAGGACACCCAAGGGTGACGAGAACATTCTAACACTGGAAAATGGTGACATATTGCAGACTCAGAAAATCTACCAAAAACCAGAGTACCGAATGCTTACAACGGACGAACTGTTATGATATATGACTTACATCTCAACGTACCTGCCTGGAAATAAAATGAGCTGTAGGGCTTGAAACAATTTACAAGAATGCGTGCATCCATGGTCGTTGGGTTTTTTTCTCTTTTTAAGAAGAAATAATACTATTCGAAATAGACTTCAAGTGATGCCTGCTCATTAGACAGCTTGGAAAACACAAACAAAGTAGGAAGAAGAAATTTCCTCACCCTCCCAGTCCCCAGAGTGAAAGTGAGATGGCAGCTGGCCTAGCTGAGCTGTCCTTCTGGAGCAGTGTGGTCCCAACCTGGCCGGCGGGTGACTCACAGAGGGCTGCTGTGGCTTGGCCTTGGCCCCGGGGGTCACTGACCACCAGCCCAGGGTCCCTGCCCCACCCCGGCCCCACCACGTTACTGATTACAAAGACCCTGCAGCTTTGCTTGTCACATAGCTTGGGGATCCTGGGTCCTGAGTCTCTCGGAGACTTGGCGAAAAGACCCTGGGCCTTTCCCCTTGGGGTGCCCAGAGCCTGGAAATTCTTGCTACCAGGCAGTGGCGTGTGTGGGCTGTGATGGGGAACCACGGCTTTACGTGGCTCCCTGCTCAGGGAGGATGCAGGAGTTCGAGACAGCAGGGGGATCGGAGTGCAAAAGAAAGGCCCCTCGGTAAAAAGGAAGAGGCGCAAGTGCTAGGCCTACCTCTGCCACTGATTTCTTGGGTGACTTTGGATAAGTCCCTGTCCCTGTCCACATGCCCCATGCAGTAGGACAGCATGCTGTGACTCTGAGATGCATTCCCAGAGACTGGCTGTGCGACCACATCCAGAAGCTGCATATCTGTGAGCCTCAGGATTCCCATCTGTAAAACAGGTGCACTGGCGGGGGTCACGTCTACGGGACCCTCTGATTCAGACAGGCCAGGGCTCCTGACCTGCAGAAGGAGACACTACCGTCACCAATGCCCCCTCAATTCCGGGTCTAGACATCTCTGGGAGAAGAGAGGGAGGGAAGCGGTGGGGGAGGGGCAACACCAAGTCTCCTCAGCAACCAGGGGAAACAGGCATTCAAGTCCCCATGTTACAGACTCAGGGAGCTTTAGTCACTGGCTCAGGGACACTCAGCTGGAAGGAGGCACTGCTGAGATTCCAACACAAGCCTGGCCGGCTCTAGTCCCCAAGAACTGTCTGGGGGGATCAAGCAGAACCACCTGCCACCATCCGGCCCCAGGCAGGGAGCAACGTTTCCAGATAAAGGGCCCTAAACCAGTCTGTAAACCAGGCAAGCCCAGGCCCAGCCTGGCAGCCAAGAGTCTCTGAGGCAGCCAACCCCTACCCCCACCTCCAACACACACACACCTTCCAGACTGGGGCAGGAGGTCACAGGAAGGCCCTCTGGGCCTCCACATACCTGCGTGAGTACCTGGGACAAAGGCATGTCCTAGGAAGACCCCCCCGCTGTGGCCCCTGAACTAAGGAGAGACTGAGGCACCCGTACTCTGGGCCACTCCCAGGCGCTCAGGTCAGGCGTGGTTTCTTTGAGTGGGGGGTGGGGCGCAGGCTCTGCCACCACCTGTCCTGTGAGCCCTAATCCCTGTTCTCCTCTGGAACTAAGACATCTCCCCGACCCTCGATCTTGGCTGCTCCTGGCTCCCCACCACTGCCCTGTACCCACTGGACAGCTTTTTAGTGTCTGCCACCGGAAGGGGCCCATGTCCCTCCCCTGCAGTTGGACCCCCTCTGGTCAGCTCCGGCCCTACTCCCTCTCCTTCTGTGACCTTAGGCTTGTCTTTGCGTCTCTCTGGGGCGTCGCAAGGCAGCTAGCAGAGACTGGAGGAGGCGACCTCACCCTCCGCCCCCGGCCACCATGTACAAAAGGCCCTTGGCTGGGCCTGGAAGACACCACCCTGTTCTTTTCTCTTCACCAAACACTGCCGTCCCTGACTTCTCTGGCAGCCGGCCACTCATGGGAAGCCCTCTCTCCCAGAGCTTGTTTGCCTTCTGGCTCGGGGCTGTTCTCTGGGTCCTCCTGGGAACCCCCGCCCCTCTAGCCCTGGATTTTGCTAATTGGAACAATAGTCAGTAAACAGAGAAGCCGGTTATGAAACCCAGCGAAACTGGACAGGGCCTCGGTGTGATGTGGGGAGCCTGTGGACTTGAAAGCCCACAGGTTTCAGAACCTGGGAAATTCCGCTCCCGGGATCAGGGCCTCAGTCTCCTTATCTCTAGAATGGGAGAATGATACCAATCTCGAGGAGAAGCGAGGAGGCCCAAAGGCCTGGCACACAGGAGGAGCTCTGCAAAAGTCAGCATCCTGAACTGAAGCCTTGGCTCCGCACGTACACACGCAGAAGAGGAACGTGGCAGGGTGGGAGAGAGGTTACAGATTCCACAGTGAGATTCTTGAGTTGAGGTCAGAGTTGTGTGACCCAGAACAAGTTACCCTCTCTTCGGAGCCTGGGGTCAGCCGTCTGTAAACAGGGATAAGTGGGGCCCATTGAAAGGGTGGCTGGGAGCTCTGGAGCCAGGCTGCTGGCGGGAGTTACCCAGAGGAGGAGTCTTTAGCTGCAAGGTTCACTAGTCCATCCTCTTTGTAGATAATGACACCAAGAATAAGAGTGTCATTTCTCGGAGTCTCATAGCTAGTATCTGGCCGGGCTCCCCTAGAACCCAGGTCTCAGCTCCCAGATCAGAGTTGAGGCCTGAGCCCAGGACAGGACAAGGTCCCCTGGAAGAGCCAGCTGGACCTCCGCCTTGGCCCCATCTACCCCGGGTGTGGACAGCTGCTGGGGAGATGGCCAGTAGAGCTTGGCTGAAGCCACATCCAAGAGGCCAACTATCCCAGGGGCCGAAGCCACTGGCCCTTTCCCAGTTTCCGGAGGTAACCCCACCTAGTGCCGAGAGCCAGCCAGGACAGGACATTGAGAGGGGGCCTGGCCCCACCACTTCCTGACCCTGTGCCCTGGAAGCAGCCAGATTTGGCCATGGCTGCAAGCCCAGCACCCTTCCTGCCAAAGGGTCCACTTTGTAGTCTGTCTCCCCTTCTCTGGGGGAAGAGCTGGCCCTCCAAGGCTTGGCAGGCCAGAGGCTGGGGCTGTAAACAGTGGCAAAAGCTACGTTCCAGCCCTTCGGGCACCCTGCAGCCCACTAATAGGGGACACAGGGCACAAACACAAATTAGCAGCAAGATAAAGAGGCCCAGTTACAAGCATTGTAGCTGCGGCACCAGTAGAAGATGGGGACCCAGTCTCCATCTGCAAACAGCTGGGGAGGCAGTGTCTATGAAGCCAAAACCAGAGCCAGAATGAGCAGAAGCCATGGGAAGCAGCTCTCTGTTCCACAGAGGAAAGGCTTTCCAAGAAGGAGAAAAACAATGGGTATGATTGTGGAAAGAGCTCCTGCCAGGAAAATGTGGGTGTAAATCCCTGACCTAGTGCTTCCTAGCTGTGTGGCTTTCAGTGGGTTTCTTCTGCAATCTGGGCCTCAATCTCCTCATCTGTAAAATGGGGATTATAATACCTTCTTCCTAGGGTTGCTCTGAGAATTTAGTACAGTAAAATATAAGTGGGGCTTCGCCAAAGTGTTTGGCATAGGGTATGCAACTATAAAGAAAGCTTTGGTTACTGTTTGCTGGGAGTTGGGTCAATTATCTCTCTGAGACTAAAGTTCCTTGTGTATAAAACTGGAGTAAAAATACCTTTCTTAGGGCACCTGGGTAGCTCAGTGGGTTGAGCCTCTGCTTTTGGCTCAGGTCATGATCTCAGGGTCCTGGGATCGAGCCCCGCATCGGCTCTCTGCTCAGCAGGGAGCCTGCTTCCTCCTCTCTCTCTCTCTCTGCCTCTCTGCCTCCTTGTGATCTCTCTCTCTCTGTCCAATAAATAAATAAATAAAATATTTAAAAAAAATACATTTCTCAAAGGCAAGTGGAGGGGACTGAATGAGACCATAAATGGGGAAGATCCTAGGACTATGGCTGGTATAAAATAAATGTTCAAAAAATGCCACTTCCTTTCCCCTTTTCTAGAGAGGTAATGAGCTGCCCAGTGGTCACCCAGCCAAGAGGACTCAGGTGACAAAGTGAACCAGCTCATCTCTAAGGACCCTTTGGGCCCTGGGGCTCTAGGATTCTGAGAGAAACAGGAAAGGCAAAACTGTTTGTGCCATTTCCCCAAAGTCCCCTCCTGCCTATCTAGGGAACAAACCTATCCTTCACCAGGACCCACCAAGCATGTTAGAAGCTCCCAAGGCCAACAAACATCATGGTGGGAACAGCGACAACAGGACATCAGAATATAGTGACATGTCCCTCCTGCCACAGGCTCCAAATGAAGCCCTTCTCTGTCCCTGAGCTCTGCACAGCCAACTATGGCCAAGACCCCCGTGCTGGGCTCTGGCAAGAAGATGGAGCCCATCTACCTGGGTATCAGTCTGCACCTTGCAGGCAGAACTCTTGAGAAACGGGGTGGCTGTGGGTCAGAGGAAAAATGACAGAGTCCAGGAGAAGGGACCAAGCCCCCAGGAGCTCAGGATACCAAGAATGACCCACAGGATGAAGGACACACAACCTTCCAACAAAGGGGACACAAGGCAATGTCCTGTGTGAGTGTGAACACAGCCTAAATCCCTACTGCAAGGGGCGCTTAGGCAAGTGGCCTTTGTGCAATGCATTAACTTCCTCTTCTAGAAAATGGGGTGGTGATTCCTACCCTGTGTGGTGTCTGGGGGGATTGAAGGAGCTCCTGGCACTGCGCCTGGCACACAGCAGGTGCTCAATAACCAGAACATCCAAAGATAAGCTCCCAGCATATATGCAGGCCCTAGACACATATAGCTCACTGGCCCCCATATCTACCCTTGAAGACCTTTATCTCTGTGTCCTGGCAAGCAGAACAGGAGAGGGCTGGCGGTGCTCAGCCAAGGCTCAGAGACCCAGAATGGCTGCTGGTACCAAGGATGATGGGGCAGCATCTCAGGAGAGGGCCTCCAGCCAGTACCTAAAGAGTCCACCCTGACTTCCAGCTCCTCCATGAGTCTCTCCTTATGACACCCTGCTTTCTTCTCTGGTCTGTCCCCACCGCAAAGAACTAGGCCTCTGGAGTCACCATCTGATCCCAGTCCTATCACTCAGGACCCGGTGACCCTGAGAAAGTGACTCAACCTCTCTGAGCCTGTGTCCTTGGGTATACAGAGTGGACAGGTGAACTCACGGGCTTGCCAAAACTTGATACGAGTAGAAGTCAGTTATGGAAAAACTGCAAAGCCTATGACGTGATTAGAGATTCTTTGCAAAATACCTCAAACTTTTACCTGCAACAGAACTACCAGAGATTCAAAGATATTTTTTACTATTACTAATCCTTTTAATTTCAATCTCTTTTTTTTTTTTTTAAAGTACTTTCCCCTCTTAAACATAAACAGAGGTAGAACAGTGGAATGCTTTTGTTCTCTTCCCGGCTCAGAAAATAATCATGACCAGCTGGAAGAATGAAACAAGATCCAGCACACAAAACCCAGAGCCTAGCCCACAGTAAGGCTCCGAAATGGGGGACCATCTTCTCTCCCCGGGGGTGTTTCCAGCTTCATCTATACCCAGGCACCTGTCCTGTGACCAGCATCCTCCTGCAGGGGTCCGGCCCTCTGGGGGCTTGGGGAACCCTCTGTGACACTGAACCTAACCAGAGTCATCCCACTGAGACGTTTTTTACAGAAGGGTTGAGGCCAGAGGGGAAGTGCTCAACACCCCCCCCCCCCCCCCCCCCGAGCTCCCCGCTTCACGTGCACTTCCCTCCCCCACGGCCCAGAACTGTCCTGCTTCAGGGTCTCCATCTTTCCCCTGCCTTCCACACTCCCATGATCCATGGAGTCTAGCCTCTTCTCTGCCTCTGCATGACCCTGGGCAAGCTCCTGCCTCTCTGAGCTTCAGTCTCCTCATCAGGCAACTGGGGCTCGAGTGCAGACCATACAACATAAGACCGTGCACACCAGATGCCAGAGGGCTCAGGAAATACTAGCCTAGAGTCACAGCCTCCTTCGGGCACTCACAGACCCTCCACCCCTCCAGCAGCAGCTGGTGGCTATCTGCTTCTCAGCCGCAGCAGCTGTGTGTGCTCTCGCCCCTAAGCCCCCGGAATGCAGACGTGCCTGCAGCCAGCACCGGCAGGCAGCCCGGGAGGGGAGCAGGGGAGAGGAAGGCTTACAGGAAAATTACCCGGCTCTGGCCCAGCCAATGCCGGCCCTCACAGCTTACCTCCCAGAGAAGGGATCTAGGGGTCTGGCAGGCTCTTTCTGAGTCATGGTCTGTCTTGGCCCCAAGCCTTGACCCCTGTCTGAGCTCGTAGGGTGGTAGAGGGCACCCTGAGCCCCACTTGTCCGGGACACTCCCACTCTTTGGCAGCGAAAGAGACAGGGAGGAGGAGGCAAAAAAAAAACAGACAGGCCTTTGTGAGAGGAGCAAATTGGCTCCTGCTGCTTTGTGCTGAAGCCCCAGGCAGACATGGAAAGGGTCCTTCTGCGACCCGGGAGCCTGTCCCGTTGCTGTATCTCAAGCCCTCTACCCTGGCTGCCATGTCCCAGCATCATACACACCACGTTCTCCATGCCCCACAGCAGCCCTGTGTTCCTCATGCCTTGTCCTGCATGTGTACCCCGATGTGTGGGGTGTGGACTGGGGCCCAGGTCACTTCCACCATATGTCGTGCTCCATGAACTTCTGTGTTCGATCCTCTGTTGTATGTACCATCTTTTGAAAAACGAGGTTCTGTCCCATGAAAGTGTGTGCCCCAAACTTTGAGCCAGGCCCACGAACAGCCTCCCTCACTCCGTGCTGTGATTTCAGTCCGATTCCCAGCCCTTCCATCCATTACCCGAGCGACCTGAGAGCAGTCGCCTCTGCTCTCGGTGCCTCAGTATCTTTGGCTGTGAAATAGAAATGATAAGAGTTGTTGTGGGAATTGAAGGAGATCATGCATTTAAACAGCTTAGCCCAGTGCAGTGCACAGAGTCAACACAGTGTTTGCTAACACTGTTACAAGAACACCCAGGCATCTGTACTACCTCCTGTATGCTCCCGGCCGGGCTCCCACATCCCTGGCTCATACAAGGCATCAGACCTTCTACCACATTAGGGAAATTCAAACAATAAGGTACAAGAAGGCTATGATTTCCCCCTCTCCTATGGAGGAGAAATCCAAGGCTCAGAGAGGGGCAATAATCTGCCTGAGGTCACACAGCCAGAAGGAGTGAAGCTGGGAGGGGCACACAGAGGTCCAAGATTAGTGATGGACCCCAGTGTGTGGTGTGTGTGTGTGTGTGTGTGTGTGTGTAGACTGCCAGCAAGCAGGCAGAGGCATCATTCAGCAAGATTTGGGGCGATGAAAATATCCTCAAACTGGATAGTGATAATGGTGGCTTAACTCTGTAAAATTCACTAAAAGTCATTGAATTAACTAAAATGGGTAAATTATGTGTATGCAAATTACGTATAAATTTACTTTGACAACTGATGTACATTGGACTTCCAAAAAGCTGTGTTTTTTGTTGTTTCTTTTTTTTAAGCCCATGTACTTCCCGTGCACCATTCTGTCCAAGCATGCAGCAAGAAAAGGGACTCTCCTTGAATTAGGAGGGTGGTCAAGCAAAGGCTTAGCAACCGCTCCGAGGCCCAGCCAGGCAGAGCCTTGCACTGCAAGGTTCCCAAACACCTCTGCAGCCCAGGTGTGCAGCACAGTCACCTGGGGAGCTCCAGGAAACGTGGATTCCCAGGCTCCACGCCCAGCCTCCGAATCGATAGGTTAGGGTGGGGCCCGGGCACCTGGGATTCTGAGGCTCAGCCTGGAATGGGAGCCCTCATCATAGCCCAGCATCTCCTTTCACACTTGGGGAAACAGAGGCCAGGCAGGACTGGGGACTGATCAGACCTAGTGGATCAAGCAGTGGGCAAGCTGGGGCTGGAGCTGGGGGGCCCTTTCTTGTCCTTTCTCTCGTTTCCCTCCTCTTCCCTGGCCCTCTGCCTCCTGGTGACTCAGGGCTCTGAGTCAGACTGTGGCACCACAGAGTAAATTTCTCAGGAAAAACAATCCCCAAACAAAGCCTCCCCTGATCGGGGGGGAACAAAATAGGCCCAGGAGGCTAAGAGAGGGCGGGGAGAAGGACATAAGCTGGAGGTGGAGGCCAGGACCCCACGACCTGGTCTCTCCTATTGACCACTGACTTGCGTGGGGCCCTAAGACGGCGCTTCCCTGCCCTGAGCCTCCGCTTCCCCACCCGTAAGTAACACCTACTACTGCACATAGAGGCTTATTGCGGACACGCAACACGGTAAGTATTTATAAGCTTTCTCTTGTTGATAACACTTTCCCCAAACCCACGGCTAGCATCATTCCGTTTCACAGGCAGGGAAACTAAGGTGCAGAGGGGTTTATCCAAGGCTGCACAGTTAGGAAGTGCAGAGAGGTGTCTGCATCTAGGCCTGTGTAAGTCGGAGGTCTTCCTCTCCTGCCCACACACCTTGAAAACACACCTACTGCTGCATCAGCATGCAGGTCAGAGCTAATCAAACACAAGGCGGATGGCCACCGTGGCTTCCCCACCACAAATACCTGCCTCCTCGTGCCTTTGCTCCCGGCCCTGCAGGGAGCTCACGTGAACTCGAGAAATCATCCAGTGGCTCTGGGCAGCAGGAGCGCAGGGCAGGCAGCATCCGGGACCCAAAGAGCCTTACAGCAGGACAAGTACAAGAACAAAGGGAGGTTTTTCTCTGGGGAACTGGGAACCGGCAAGTCAGGAGGAGGGAATAGCAAAGGCAGAGGCTCCAAGGCGTGACCCACATAGAGCAATGAGGACACTGGAGAGGTGTGGCTGGGGAAGGGGTCTGACTGCCCTGAGTCCGGGCCGGTCCCAGGCGGTAGGGAGAACAGGATCCCAGCTGATGTCTGCTCTGTAGCCGGCCTGGCTGGTGGAAGTTCTACGGGTCGGGAGTTGGGACTTCCCCTGGATCCCCTTCTTGAAGCAGGCTTCAGGGACCACCTCAGATCCCCTGCTACTCACCCACAGGTCAGACTCGCCCCTCAGGGCCTCTTCCTCGGCCATAGCTGGGCTGGGCAGAGAGCAGACGAGCCTCTCCTTCCCACGTCAACCTAATCACACAGGCCTATAAATAGGACCCTGTGGCTTAGTCCAAAATAGCTATGCCAGGCTCAGCTCCGCAGCCCTCACATGGGCACACACGGTTCCGGAAATGGTCCTTGACACACTGACCCATTAAAAACCAAAACGTCCTCAGGAAACTATTGTTTCATGCTCTAATTCACTTTCTCAAACATGAGGCAGTGGGCTGGGGAGAAAAGCCCACCCAACTACTGCTGATGTTTGGAGATGGCCCCTGTAAGCTCTCTCTGCTTCCTACTCTCTGGGGACCCTGAGCAAGCGACTACTCTCTCTAGGCCTCAGTTTCCCCAAATGTAACTAGGTGTTTGGATGATTTTCTCTGGGCCTGTCTAGCCAGGATACTCCCTGGAAGTGTCTGAGAGAGCTCCTAGCCCCAAAATGCCCATTCCATTATTACCCCTTCCTCCATCGACTTAGGGATTTTTTTTTTTTTTTAATTATCAGCATTTAAAAAGTGAGAACTGCAAGAGGGAGAAATGAACAGGTCTGAGCCCTGCTACTGAAGGGCTAGGTGACCTTAGATGAGTCACTGTCTCTCTCTGGGCCCCAGATTCCTCAGCCATAAGATTAAAGGTGCTAGTGAGATCATTACAGATTTGCGGCCATAGAGGACTCCCCAGGGGGCAGGTTACAACACGGATGGGGCTGTTACCAACCAACAGGGAAATAAACATAAGGTGAGTGATCAGTCTACAACAGGCTTGTGCTTACGGCTTTATTTCCCCATCAGCTATCCGCAGCAGCCCTGTATCACCCCCATTTTCACAGCTGAGTAAACAGAGGCTAAGGGACTCAGGGAAGAGAATAGCAAGTCAGAGCCAGAGTGACGGTTCAGGCTCAGACCTGTTGCCTCTAATGTCCAAGATGTAACCGCCGGGGGCTCAGAAGTGCCGACCCACGGGCACATAACCCAACAAGGGCAGGGGACAGAAAGGGGATAAGAGTATTTTACTGTGTGTGCACAGGTGGGTGGGTGAGTGGGAGTGGCCAGGTTTCACCCAGTGACACTCATTCTCTCCAACCAGTTTACAATGTTGACCCTGCCCCGTGCCCTCCTCTCCACCTCCCACCTGTTCTCACCTCCCACTGTGCAAATCAGTCCTCAGCTCAAAGCCCGTCCATGGCTCCCTGGCACCCAGAGGACTGAGACCCAGCATCTCCAGCCACTCCCCACCTCAGCTCCACACTCCTGCTTTAGCCACACTGCTCACCAGTCTCTAAGCACAGTGGCTCTGGGTGGCCTTTGCACATGTGACTCCCTTGGCTGGAATGTCCCAGTGCCCCCTCAGCCCAGTGCTTGGCGTAGAATAGGAAAAGCCTTCCCTGGCTCCTGGAGACCCTGTCCTCATCCCAGAGCACTCTGGGCCTCAGTCCCCACAAATGAGATGGGATCTAACCCACCTCCCCTCTGAAGTGCAGGAGTTCAGCAAAGGTTTGCGAGGTAAATGAAAAGACACAAAGAGCAGAGAGAATGCTGGAAAGTGCACATTTCCCAGGACTGACCAATACCAAGCCAGGAAGCCTCTACTGAGGCAGTGTTAGGACACCACGCTGTGGAAGAGCCAAAAATTACACCCTCAAGGCAGATCACAGAGTGGGACCTACGCCAGCTCTTTCAAGGGCTCCCCCTAATAATGCGATCTGCGCAGGTCTCTCTCCTGCTTTCAAACATCCAGTGGTGCCCTAGTGGTTTAGGATAAAATCGAAACTCGGACTAAGGCCCCTAAGGGTCTGCGTGCCTGTGGTACTGCTCCATCTCTAGGGCCTTCCACAGTCATGGTCACACTCCTCTCTTCCAGTTCCTCCCGCGGTCACGCTCCTCTGTTCCTGTTCCTCCACGACCACACACAATGTCCCACCTCACAACCACGTGTCCGTGCTGTTCCCTCTGCCCAGGGACTCCCTTCCCTGCTCATACAGCCACCTGCCGTCCCCTCTCCATGCCTGGATTTTCTCAGGGAGGCCTCAGTCCTGTGTCGGGTCCAGATGCCACCACGCCCACCCAACTCCACGTGCTCTCAGAACCCTAGTCATCTCCTGCTCAGCCGAGGAACGGGTGGATCTTTTATGTGTGTCACGACTGACTGCTGTAAGTCGCAACACCGCACGCCCATGAGGGTTGGGAAAATCCTGCTCTTTGCTGATGCTCCAACACTGGTTCCAGGCCCAGGTATCTGGCGACGCACACACGACTGAGTGAATGAGCAAAGGAGCAAATGAACCTATAGGAGTAATGCAAGACCAGAAGGTGGTGAGAATCCTGGTGAATGTCGGAGGCAGGAAGACAGGGCCCTAAGAAAATCAGAGCAGTGGGAGATCAGCTGGGGGGGCAGCCTCCCAGAGCAACAAGGAGCGAGCACTTTTGGAAGGAGAAGGTATTCATGCTCCAGCAGGTAGTACCAGGAGACCTGAGGGTGTGCCATCGGGTTTTGACACGTCGGAGGTCCCTGGGGCCCCCCCGTTGAACCCCAGTTCAGCAGAGGTGGGCATGAGATGGGATGCACTGCAGGGGAACAGCAGTTGAAGGGGGTGGGGTAGCAAAGCTCTCATTAACAGGTACTCAGCTGGGCCCGAGCCAGCCTGGCCCCGGCAGGGTCTGCAGAAGTGGGGAAGACAGAAGACAGGTCCCTGTGTCCTTGCTGCCAAAAGCATCGGCAGAGTGTAACACTCTTTGGTGACAGATCACTTTGAGGCAATTCAGCTCTGGCTGAACTGTCAGGGCTCTGGCCCCAAAGTAGGAGCATTAGAACCAAGACTGGCCCCAGATCCCTTCTTTCTGGGCAGCATTACCCTTAGGGCACAGCTGGAGTGGGCCAAGCACATCTCTACAACTAGCCAGCCTTCTAGGAATCCCTGGGTTTGTAGACAAACCTCTCCCGAGACCATCAAAAGGCTCCTGCTTCTAAGCTCTGGGAAAGAGGAACAGCTCCGAGGAGGGTCACCACCCAAAGCCAGCTGGGCCAAAGCAGATGAGTAAACCCTGGAGTCATTCAGCCCCTTCTCCTTTTGGCCCCCAAGGGTGATGTCATGGGCTGGAGGGGTGTTTTCCAGGTTCTCCATACAGTTGCTGATAGAAATTCACTTCTGCTCCGGGCATTGGAGGCTGGGTTTTTCCCTGGTAGTAATCCTTCCCACTTCACAGCTCACAAAGCTCTTGAGTATCTGTGAGCTCATACAGTCCTCACGACAACCTTGTTAGGTGGGTGGATGGAAGACCAATATACCCATTTTATAGGCGAAGAAACTGAGGCCTAAGCCGGGCCATGAAGTGGGTTCCCTGCTTCCAGCCCAGAACGCCGCACGCCCTCCCCCTGTGTGTCAGCCTCCTACAGCGGGTCACCTGTGAGTCTGATAGTCAGGGGGGCCCCAACCTGCCAGCTGTCCCAGGTGGGTGTGACTCATCCACCTGCCCTGTGACTCACACAGCTCGGCTACTCCTCCAATGGTCAACAAGCCTGGAGACTTGGCAGCCACAGCCCAGCTTTTTCTCATCTCTCCAAAGCCTCTGGGGAGAATTCCTGGACCTCCAAGGAATCCACCCTCTTACAGAAGAGCTAACAAAGTCCTTAAGAGGGAAAGCAACTTCCCTGCAGCCACACAGTGAGAGCACAGCACAGCAAGGAGAGGGGCCCAGGCGCCCTGGCACCCAGCCCACCCTTGCCTCTTCCCCACAGGATCACCCTCTCCCGGTCTCCCTCGCAAGGGAGGGTGAGGAACAAATGAGGCAATGAGCATTAACGGACTCTGGGCTTTACTACAGAAGCCTCAGGGACGCCCTCTGAATCCACAGTGGTGACAAGCAGCTGCTTCCACTGTCTCCTCCAGACTCCTCTGGGAAGCCAGAGCTGGGTTTAGGAGGACTCAGAGGTATCTGCTCTGCTCCACTTACCTTGCAGGGCTGTGAGGGGAAGAGGGCTGCTCCGTGCGGAGGTGCTGGGACCACGGCAGAGGCACAGGAAAGGCGGTTATCTGCACCACCTGTAAATAAAGGGCCAAGAATCTCAACATCAGGTGCTCAAGGTCATTTGGTCAAATCCCCAGGTGATACTTCCACTCGTCCCCAGCAGCCATCACCACAGTCACATGGCCTCTACTTGCACACTCCAAGCAACAGGGCACTCACTTCTTGCCCAGGCTGTAAGACCTTCTGTTGAAGAGTTTAGCTGATTGAAAGAACTGGCCTTAGGATGGGCTAAAATCTCTCTCCCTATGCCTTACACCCACTGGTTCTAGCTCTATCTGCTCAGATCCCCCAGAATAGGTCTGTCATCCTGTTTCTAATGGCTCCTTAGAGAGAAAGACTTGGGGCCCTCAAGTCTTCTACAAGTTGTGCACCCTCTTCCTTCCAACTTTTCCTGAGACCAGGTATCTGGTTCCCTCAACCCCTTCCCTGATCAGCTCCAAATGAATCTTGTCCCTACTGACAGCACAAGACCCAAAATTTGACTTTCAGGCGAACTCTATCCGGGACAGGGCAAGCAAACGCTCACCTCCATCATTCTAGACATCATGCCTTTATTAATCCAACCAAAAATCCCATTTGTATGTAAGGCAACCCCAGCGAACATCTGAATTTAGCTTATGGTCCACTTTAGAGGTATGATTCTGGATTCTGAAGTTAGACAAAATGACCCCTCATTTAACTAAGTGCATAACTTGATCAGGTTACTTCACCCTGAGTCTCCGATTCCTTCTCTGTACAAGAAGGATTATGTCAGAACCTATTCCATAGGTTATTATAAGGATTAAATGAGATAAGATATGTCAGGGATTTTGAATAGCATATATGTTTACTCTATTGTTAATTAAACCCCTAAACCTTTTTTCTAGAAATGGTATTTTTCTCATTCTGTACTTGGGCAATTTGGGGACCCAAGCTGTTTACATGCCTGAGCATTGCCATACCATTGTTAAGACCCTATTATTATTATCTGGCAGCAGGTCTTTCTCTCATCAGGCTGTGAGCTCTGCCAGTCTGCTCTGCCTCTGAAATCCGGTCCTGGCACATGAGGTGGCAAACAGCAGGACCAGTGGATTTATATGCTAGATGAGTGAACGAAGGACCAGCCACAGTGGCCCCACAGTGGATTGTTCATCCCAGCCCTTTGGCCCCCTGCCTTTCAGGGAGAAACTGGATGTTCACCCTTCCTCACTCCCCAGAGCCCCAGTCATCCACATTCAAGGGTCAGCTAAGCAAGCTGGCTCCTACCTACACTGGAAAATTCTCTGCCCAGACCAGCTTCTCTAAGCCAAGAAGAGAGTCCAAGATCCCAAATGCAGTGTGGCCCTATAGGCTGCGGGGATTAAGACACCAATGAGCCCTGTTCTCAGCTGACAGCCAACGGCCCAGGCATTCCCAGTGCATTTCTGCATTGTGAGTGGCATACACAGCAAAGCAGGGGATCTGAAAAAGAGGCTGGTGTCCACGCCACCTCCGTGGGCCTTCCTCCGAGAGTTCTGCCTGGAATTTCCTGGTTCCACGGGGTAGATCAAAGCAGAGGTGGGTTGTATTGTGTTCCTGCAAGTGACTAATGACCTCTCAGTTTCTGTTAACTGTGTGAGGACAAGCCATTGAAATCCAGCCTGCTTCTCCTGTACACACCTCCAAACCACACCCTCATCCTCACTGGGAGTGCTACATTTCTTCCCGAATGTAATGTGCTCCTCCCCTCGTGTTCCCCATCTCAGCAACAGCAGGATCAACCACCAAACACAGCCCCGGCCAGATCAGACACCAGGACACCACCCTCCTCCACCTCCCCTACTCTGTCACTCATGCCTTTAACACTACCTCCTCTGGCCCTGCTGGTTCTACTCAAGTGCATCCTCTCGTCCCCACCCCACTGCCAACATCCAGGTCCAGGTACCACCACCCATCATCTGGGCTTGGTTCCTAATTGGTCTCCCCCACCCCCTCTCTCCCCTACGGTGCGAGCCCCGACCACATCACTCCTCTGCTCAGACTACCATGATTCCCATGGCAGAACCCCAAAGATAAAGTCCAACGTCCTCAGGGAACTTGTCAATGTCCTTCACAATCTGCCGCTGCCGGTCCCATGAGCTTCAGCCTCTTCAGTTCTTGTCTTCCGCCCACACCCCTCCAAGCCCCAGCCCGACAAAGCTGCACTCTGCCCCCTGAGTCTGCATGTAATCTACACACAGAGTCTTGTCTGTTCTAGAACTCTCTTCCAACCCTATTCTTCATTTCTCCTTCCACTCATGATCAAGCCCAGTTTCCTCCAGGAAGCTTGCTCTAGCCTCCCCTCCCACATAGGGTGAGCTCCTCTGAGCTCCCACAGGCCTCTAGTCTTCCCTCTCACACTGGATTACAGTTCGATTCCCGGTTAGCTTCCCCCATTAGACTAAGATCTGCCCCCATGGATCCCAGCACCTAGCTTAGGGCTGGGGCCACCACAGCTCAAGAGTCATCAAAGGAAGAAACTAGTAAATCACATGCATGCACACATGCATATACACATGTGCATACGTGAGTAAACATATACTCATGCACGTGTGCACATTCAGACAGCTAAAAGTGCAGGTGCTGCCACCTATGGGCAAAAAGAGCATTACACTCTTCCCCCAGCTCTGGAAGGGAGGAGGTCCGGAGATGCAAATTCAGCTGCGTTCTGCATTAACTCCAGCTAACTCCAAGTTGGTCTGTTTTCCATTCTGGACCTTAAGGCTGCAGCAACTTAAAAACAAGGTCCACAAACCACTGACTCTATTCCACCGCCCACATGCTCCAGAGGGAGCCTTCAAGAGAGATGTTTCCTTCCAGCACTCACCATCCTAGTCTGGGGCCCTCAGGGCGCCTGTTTACTGAATTATATCTTAGAGAAGGGGAGAAGGCACAGTCTGTTAGCGCTGTCCACCAGTGTAGAGGCTGGCCTTTGGATACAGCACTCCCTGTTGGTGGTATTGTGCAAGTCACCAGGAACCCCATATGTCTAGGTGGCTGAAGAGGAGCTTTCTGCCCTGGGGGTAGGGGTAGGGGTGGGGCGGGGGGGGGGAGGCTGAAGCCCGAAGTGTTTCTCTCCTAAAAGACTGCTCCCTGCATCATGGCAGGACTTTCAGATTTGGTGGGAGAAACACGGTATCAGCCTAGCAATCCCAGAAGGGTTCAAATGGCCGCCCCAACGACAACACTGCTTTTCTGATCACCTACCAGGATTGAACTCTTTACAGACAGCCTGTCTCATACTCATGATACTCTGCCAGGCAGATAGCATGGTTCCTATTTTGTGAAGGGAGGATACAAGCTCAGAGAGGTGAAGTAATGTGCTCAGAGTCACACAGCTAAGATGTCTGCCCAGTTCCCACCAAGGCAGGCTGCCTTCCCGACTTCTTGGTCTCGCTAAATTTTAGGCATTAAGGCTAGATCTCTTGCATAAAGAAGCACACAAAGCTTTGGTTACTCTAGATCGGGGTTAGCAAACTTTTACTGTAAAGGACCAGTTAGTAAATATGTTAGGTTTTGCAGGCCCCATACCGTGTCTGTTGCATAGTCTTCCTTGTTTGGTTTTAGGTTTGGGGTTTTGGGGAGTTTTCTTGTTGGGGTTTCTTGTGTGTGTGTTTTTTTTTTTTTTTTTACAACATTGTAAAACAATGTAAAAATGACTCTTAGCTCAGAGGCATGCAATCACAGGCTGTGATACAATATAGCCTCCCCAGAGCTGTAGTTTGCAGCCTACAGACTCGAGTAAAGAATGTCTATAATCTTAAGTATAAAAACTTCTGATGGAAATAGTTAAGATGAATGCAAGTGTTTCTCCTGCTTCAGATGGCTTCCTGCTGAGTTGCTCTCTCCTCAAGAAGGGCTCTACCTCGCTCTTCAATTAGGCAGCAAAATATTTCAAGGGCTGTTCAGATTCTAGAAACTCAGCTGTGGACTAAACAGTTTGACTCTGCACAGAGAACAAAAGCGAGAGGCAAATTCGATGGGTGGAAAGAACCTCTGCCATGAGACATTAAAAGATCTAGACTCTGGTCTGGGCCCTTCACAAGGGATTTATTTATTTATTTATTTATTTTTAATTTTTTTTTTTTTTTTAGATTTTATCTATTTATTTGACAGACAAAGATCAGAGGCAGGCAGAGATGGAGGGGAGAAACAGGCTCCCTGCCGAGCAGAGAGCCCGATGAGAGGCTCCATCCCAGGACCCTGAGATCATGACCTGAGCTGAAGGCAGAGGCTTAACCCACTGAGCCACCCAGGCGCCCCCTTCACAAGGGATTTAGAATCTTACTGTGCAAAGTGTGGTACCTGACCCAGCAACTTCTGCTTTACCCGGGACCTCATCAGAAATGCAGAGCCTCAGGCCCCATTCCAGACCTAGTTAACCAGAACCTGAACTTTCACAAAATGCCCTGGTGATCTGTGTTCACGGTAAGTTTGAGATCTGCCAGAATATCTTGCACGTCCAACTGCAAGAAAGGGTTTAAAGACATCTTTCTTTATGTCATAGTGTTAAGTCTCTGATCTATCATCTGCACTAGGGACTCAAAAAGCACCCCGTTTTGGACCATAGCCTGCAACTGGATCTTTAAATTAAACCTTTGGCTGGCAGAAAAGTAGTAGGAGGAGAACCAAAGAAGGTGCCACGCCCCCATTTCACAGTGGCAGTTGGGAAGAGGGGCAAGTCAGAGGGGGAAATGGCTTTCCCAAGCCATGCTGCCAAGGAAAACAAGAGGTCTGACCACGATCAAGTTGCTTCATCTTCCCAGGCCTTGGGTTTAATAAATGAACTCTCATTTGGGTTTAGATGAGAACTTTTGAAATCTCACCAGTGGTGGACTAGCAACCAGGGGACTCACTATGTGTTTTACAGCAACTGTTGTCTCCGGGCCTGAGTATTCCTGAACATGAAGTAAAGGGTGGGGCCGGGGAATTCCCAAGGTCTACCTGTAATCTAGAAACCATTTCCAGGCAAAAAGGCAGTGAGGAGCAGAGCCTTCTGCTGATGGTCACCACAGTCCCAACCGAGGTCTCGGGGCTGATAACACCAAGTCAAGCCCGACCATCCTAAGCGTGGAGGTAGAGCAGTGACCTGACTCAAGTTCAAGGTCATATAGCAAGTCCCAGGCAGAAACTGGAAATGAGAACAGGCTTCTCTCTGCTTCCTCAGTCTGGAACTCTAATTGTTATCCTTACCGACGTCGTACTGTGCAGATGTATTTCCTAAATAAAAGACTGAAGTACAATGTTCTGAGGAAATGGTCCCTGTGCCTTCTAGTAAAACAGCTAGAACTTTGATAATCAGCCTTTGGTGCTGCATCAAGAAGGCTGCTGCCCTCACGAACGGCTGGTGGGAGTAAGAGTTGCTGTGCCCTCTAGGCTGCAATTTGACAAAATGCTGCAAAAGCTGTAAAATGCATCATTTTGACCCAGTAACTCCATTTCTTGGGCTCTCTTTTGGGAAATAATGAAAGAAGACTAATTTATATATGAGGATGTTCATCACAGCATTGTTTATAAGCTGCCTAAATGCCTGCTAACAGAGGAAAGTGAACCATGGTATATTCCCACTTAGATACAACAGAGGGATGAAAAAGCAGGTTGGCACATATCATTAATAATAAAAAATAAAATTTCTTTTTTTTTTCACAACTAAAATGCATTATTTCATTTCTTTAATCCCCTGGACTATAAGAATGAAAGATTTTAAATAGAAATAGACATGTATTTATCTACTTAGGTAGAGAATACTTCTCAAACTCTTCTAAAAGTTAAATGTACAGTCCTTAATAACATGAGAAAATATTTATGTCCTCATGCTGGAAAAAAAGTCAGAATAGAAAAGTTATAAAAGTGATATGACCACAATTATATAGGGGTAAAAAAAAAAAAATGTGCTGCAAATGTCAGGAAGGAAATGCCTCCAAATGTTAGCAGGAATTATCTCACATTGGCAGAATTATGGACAGCTCTTATTTTTTTATTTGCTAAATTTCCTTATCTTAAGCATTCGTTATAATTAGAAAAGGAAGGGGGAGGGGGAAAGCCCTTGGAGGAAAGGAGGAAAAAGCACCCCATTTCTCATGAGTATGTCACCCATCCCACTTAGCCACTCCCCCAAAATCAACTAGTATGTATAGTGTGAGGGCCCAGTCTCACCATCTCACTTACAGAAAGGAGATTAAGGGCCAGGCCTCACCCTGAAGGCTCACATATACCGTCTAGCCTTTGCTTGGCAAATAAGCCAGACCCAGATGATATCCTCCTTGAGGCTGGAACATAATAATGCTATTTGTTTAATCAGTGTAGCAAGACAAATGAATCCACTCCCATTGGTGTGGCTCCTTCACTGAGTTCCCTGAGACCCTATGACTGAAACCTTTTCTGGACCCCCCTGGGAAAGAGCAGGTTTCAGGGATCCTATTATCCCTTAGTCTAAGCACTGAATGCAAGAGGAACAAGAGGTTCCTTCTGAGGCAGAACAAGCAAGGCCCCATTAGGGCCTAGGATAGGGAGCCAGGAAGGAACCTAAATGGCCTCGAGGCCCCTGGGAGCTCCCACCTCAACTTGACCTTCCTCATCGACAACTTAGAACCCATCACGACAACCTCAGGGCTATTGTGAGGTCAAAGAAAAGAAGGTAAATCACTAAGTCTCTCTAGGCTGAGCCTCAGTTTCCTTGTCTGTGAAATGGAGTCAGTATCTCTTCCCTCACAGGGCTGGGAAAAGACTAAACAAGACGGTGAACGCACACAGCAAGCTTGCTTCCTACAGTGGCCATGATTCTTACTGCTTGTAAGCGGGGAATAAGACCCATAAATGACTCTCAGCCTTCAACTTCCTTTTCTGCACTGTGGAGCTAACAATTGAGGCCACAGAGACCAAAGTCATGAACAATAGCTGGTGCTGGTGGAGGTTAAACCTAACGACTGCTATGGGCTCACTTTGAGGTCCACATTCATGTGTTGAGCACAAAGCCCTCTGACTCAGAGACCATCAGAGCCAGCAAAGCCTGATATTATCCTGCCCACCCTCTAGTGCAGGGTGGACCCTGGGGCCCAGAGAAAGACATGCATTAGGACAAGTCACCCAGTACTTTGTCAGTGGCAAAACCAGGACCTAAGTCCAGGCCTTCTGCTCCCCAGCCTTACCCACCCCGCCTACTGATTTTCTCTTTTCTGCCCTCAAATTGCTGATGTGGTCCCGGGGCAGGGCAGGGGAGAGCAAGCATATGGTAGGGGAGTGTGGGGTGGGAGGGCCAGGGAGGACAGCAGGAACCCAGCATGCCTGTGGTCTACAAACTCACAAACCACATCAGGCTGAAATACGACACACGCTCACTCAGTTGAAAGGGAGGAGAGAGTTGTATTTAACATACCCGGGCTGCCTAAAAACTGCTCTCTCCCTTTCCCCTCCTGAAAAATGCATACCTCCTGGGACCTGTTTTTCCTTGTTTCTGCCAAAGGGCAGGGAGATGGTCCTGGCTGGGACCCCAACTCACGGAGTGACCTAGGGTGAGGGATCTTGTGTTTTCTCAGCCTTGAAACAGAGGGGAGACAGACGGACCTATTCTCTGGTGTCCTGTTGATAGTAGAGAAAAGGATGAGTTTCCCAACAGTCCTGCTGGGAGGCCCTTCAGACCTCTCTGATGCAGGGCTGAGCTCTGCAGGCTATGCACACAGCCACCATGAACACCCCAGCAGTCTCAGTATACCAGGACTACAAGGAAACTTCAGGGTAAAATTCAGGGATGAAGAGCCAGGCTCTGTAATCAAAACTCCAGAAAGCGGGAGCCATCATCTTATAACGACAAAACCGGAGGCACGTTATTTAGACTCAGGTCCCTCATCTGCAAAAGGGGAAATAGTAATGCCTATCTCAGAAGAACACTTGTGAGGAATCAAGGGAATAATCAATGTCCCCATGATTGGAATACTAAAAGGTAGCTTTTTGTTATAATCATGCCAGCCAACATCACCCCCATTTTACAGATGAGGAAACAGAGGCCCAGAAAGCCAGGACTTGCCAAAGGTCACTTAGAAGAACTAAGGCTGCCAAATCATTCCCAAATCAGTGCTTCTAATTCTTCTAAGGCCTGTGGTTTCTCCTAAGTAAATACACACACTCAGAGGCTGTAAACACAGACTGTAAAGTTTGCTTGAAGAAAACCAGAGACCAAAGCCTCAGCAAAAGACTAAAGATCATGTAGAGAGATCATTGCAATAACCTACCTGGCAACTTATTATTTTTTTTTTTTTTAAGAGTCCAACATGGGTCTTGAACTCATAACCCTGAGATCAGGACCAGAGCTGAAATCAAAACCTAGGCTGAGATCAAGAGTTGGACGTTTGGGCGCCTGGGTGGCTCAGTGGGTTGAGCCGCTGCCTTCGGCTCAGGTCATGATCTCAGGGTGCTGGGATCGAGTCCCGCATCGGGCTCTCTGCTCAGCGGGGATCCTGCTTCCTCCTCTCTCTCTGCCTACTTGTTATCTCTCTCTGTCAAATAAATAAATAAAATCTTTAAAAAAAAAAAAAGAGTTGGACGTTTAACTGACTGAGCCACCCAGGAGCCCCTGCCTGGCCACTTCTCAAGAAAGACCCAAACCACCCACAGCAGTAGCAGGAAAGTGACCGATGGCACTGGATGGCTAAGAAGCACAACGCATCCAATCAACAGCTCTTGCTCATCCCGGATTGCTGAAGTGCACACGCGGCTACGAACAATGGCTACCTCTGGAGAAAGAAGGAGGTCTGGAGGCATGACGTTTACACAACACTCTTCTTTGTGTTTGAACTTTAACAATATTTTTTCCCACTTCAAAAATAAGAAAAAAGAAAAAACAACAACACTGCAAAAACTCAAAATAATTTAGCAGCCTTATCCAGCAGCTATGAGCCTATTGTTTGCTTTTCAGCGAAATTTATGACAGGTTCTGAGACCTTTGGTTGGGCTTCCAGACTCTGCAACTCTGATCCACGCGGGTGGCCACTGCTCTGGTTCAGACCTGCACTCTCTTTCACTTGGATCATGCAACACCCTCCTCCGGATGCCCCTGCCTCTAGCTTGCCCGCTCCCATGCATTCCCTTTATCAGCCACCAAATTAGTGAGAGTTTTTATCCTTGTTCCGCTCAAAACCTTTCTCTGCTTCTCATTGCCTTCAGGATAAAGTCCAAACCCTTGGTTTACAATCTTTATTTACAGTCCCAATTTTTACAGCTGCACCCTTCCCTCATGGCCATTCTAGCCATGGACTGCTCAAGAAACCACAGTACCTTTGCATAAACTGTTCCTGTTTCTCAGAATGTCTTTTCCCTCAACCCCCTTACCTTCTGAGAACTTCCTACTTATTTCTGTGGTTGGGGTGGCCCAGACATAGTCACCCTTTATGGGTTGAAATAACTCTGTATTGAATGATTGTGTCGATCACTATGGATGGGAAGTATCTTGAGGATAGAGGGCTTTGTCCTCCTTGAGGCTTTTGGGCCCTCACAGAGCAAGGCACAGAACAGAGGCCCAGGCAAGTGTTGAACCAAGAAAGGAGGGAAGGAAGGAAATGCCCTGAGAAGCAAACCCTACAGCCTCCCCACCCACCCCCAGCTGCCTGCTTTCCTATGTTCATGTTAGCCTGTAATAAAAATAAAAAAAATAAAAAAAAATTATGGAAATTTCTGGAGTAAAGTTTCCTTTCCTGATTCACACGGAAACCTTGTTTGCTGCTGTGTAACTCCCCCCGGGTGCCAACCCAAGCTCCCCGGCTGTTTACAATTTCCCTGGCATTTATAAATAGCAAGGCCTCAGAAAGGAAAACGGAATTTCAAAGGAGCTGGATGCTGCCTGACCTCCCATCCAATCCTTTTTCCTCTGCTCTAAGCCCCTTCCCCTTCACATCCCCAAGAAACACCAACCAGCACCCACCAAATGTGTGGGAGGGGAGGGGCGCAGATGTCTTAATGAATGGAACACTCAAGAAAGAACAAAAAGCCCCACCAGCTAGAAGGACTCTGCCAAAGGCAAACTGGAACTGGGTCCCAGCCCTGCCCCTTCGTCACTGTGTGACTGAGCCCATCACAAGCTCTCCAGGCCCTGCCGCTCTCCGAGCTGCAGAATGGTCACTGTAAAATGCGGTGCAGCCAGCGGTCCCAGTGCGTGGGTAAGAAATGTGGTCCTGGGAGAACAGGCCATACAGGATTAAGTCCTTGGAAAGTGTCTAGGAGCGGAGGTAAAGCAGAGGCTCCTCCCCCGAGGCCGAGACTTCCACGAAGCCCGAGTTACCCCCAGGACAGCCCTAAATGCCTTTGGCTCTTCAGAGTTCTGGGTGTCTTAAAGATACCCTCTCCGCTCTGCTTAAGGGCGGGATAAAGGATGAGTGTATGTCTGGGCAGATGAAGGGCTACAATAGAAGCCAATGTCCCCTGTCCTCCCGAAGGCTCCCCCATCTTCCTAAAACTTGGGCTTGCCCCTGGCCACCGCCCAGAGCAGCCGGCCTGCACTGGACCAGGGGGACACTGCTGTGACCAGATTCGCGGGGGGGGGGGGGGGGGGGGGGTTGGTCCCCAGAAGAGACAGGCGCCCAGGGAGGAAGGGAGAATCCAATCCCTGTCGTCAACTCGGAGAGAAGTTTCCGTGTGAGTCAGAGAAAGGCACGTACTCTGCAGGGCCGAGGAGGAGAAGGCACCTTCACGGAACAAATGCAAGCAGATTTCAGAGGAGTACAAGGAAGAAGTTTCTAACAGTTCTGGGCCCCAAAAGAGGAAGGAGGTGGAGGGCTCCTCATCGCCCGGCAGAGCAGGCAAAGGCATTATTACCTTGGAGTCAAGGATCCGCTGAGCAGACTCCCCGACGGAGCCACCGCCCAACCCGCGGACACGCAGCTACCTGCAAGCCCGGGTGGGGTACACCGAGCGCGGGGGTGACCCCGAGCCCAGTTCCCTCACCGGCGGGGGCGGGGTCAAGGTTAGCTCAGGTGCTAGCAACATAGCGGGGCCTGTAGGTGGAGGCCCGACCCCCTTCTTCCCCTGCCCTAGACCCCCAATCCAACCCTTCTTGGTCCCCCAGAAGACTAGCAAGGTGAGGGAGGAAGCCCCTCTCCAGCGATGCCCAGCTGCAGGGACGAGCTCCAGACGCGGGCTGGCTCGCACCGCGGGGCAGGGAGAAGAAGGACCCAGATGCCCGGGATCCCCAAGATGTCCGGGGCTGCGGCCGCCCCCGTCCCCTACCTGCTGCTCAGGCGCTGGCGACGGCGGCTGCTGGGTCCAGCTGCGCTCAGCTGGTTCCGGACCGCGGGGCGGGGGCTCTGCGGTCGCTCCGACGCGGTGGGCAGGGCGCGGGCGGGAGCCGCCCTCGGGGCGGGGCGGGCCGGCCGGGCCGGGGGGGGGCGGGGGGGGGGGGGGGAGGAGCGGCGGCCCCTGCCCGCAGGCTGCTGGGAGGACGACGACTCGGGCTCCCGGCTGGCATTCGTCGAGGGCACCCTGTGTCTCTTTACCAGACGCCTCGCTACCTCCCCGCAAAGAAGGCACCCGGCCCTTCTAGGAATAAACTGAGTCTCGGAGCAAGGAGAGAAGATCTGCAGGAGGGTGGGGGGGCGGGGGAGAGACCCCGGGAGCTCCCGGGCTGGCTGGGCTGAGCTGGGGCCAAAGAGCTCAGTTGGGGTGGGCAGCGTGCCACGCTCAGCTGGGATCCACCGAGGCAGATTTCAGCTTCAGTGAGTTACGACTTCAGGAGGCAAAGCCCCCCTCAGGGGAGCGCGAAAGGGGCTACCCGCAAAAGCAGGGGAGGTGTGCAGGACCCACTGGACCAAATGAAAGAGAAAGTTTCCCAACTTCATTCAGAATGAAAGAACAAGAAATGCCAGGCGCATCCCTGTCCCTAAAACAGAAACTAAAGGGGCTTTGGAGTCAAATGGCCTTGGTGGGAAGTCTTGACACTTAATCAGTCCTGTAACTTGGGGCAAGTGACTTAATATTGGCAAAGTGTCATTTCCTCATTTGTTAAGTGGATATAATAATTGTCTCTTCATGGGGCTGTTGGGAAGACACAAGGACTCTCAGCACAGTGGCTGGTTCTGTGGATTCTCCATAAATGGAAGTTCTTAGCCAGTGTGATGCCAGATATTATTTTAGGTGATGGAAGAAATCCACATTGTCCAGAAGATGAGTGCAAAATCACTTTTAAACAAATGCGGTATTCTCTCCATCTCAACAGCATCTCACATGTGTTGGAGAAACAGCCACGTGTGATGGCAGGCACAGGACGGCCTCCAGTAGTCCTGCTGCAAAGATGGGTTTTCCCAGGCCTCTCTCAGCGGCTCTGTGGCTCCAGGTGGGGAGGACTCCCAGAGCAGGAAACTGGACCAGATGACCACGATGTCTGTTCCCAGCCTGGTGCTAGCAGCAGCCCCATGTTCAGCTGGGAATACCTCCTTCTCACACAAGGTAAAATATACGAAGTCAGTAATTGCCAGGTTCTGGGGATTGGAGCAGGAAAAGGTAGCATTCAAGGAGCAGAGGAGCCAGGAGCACCATACTCACTTCCTGGTCTTTCCTTCTTTTTTTCTTTTGGTTTTTCCATTGAGTAGCAGCCAGGGAAGCCACACAGCCAGGGGAATCCCAGCTCAGCTCTTCCACTCACTCCCGCCTCCCTTTCTAAAACCCAAGTAATTACAGGAACCATTCTCTGGACACCTCTGGGTGTCTGGGTGTCTGTCTGGACATGCTCATGGGCTACCAACATTTATCCTCACCTCCCCACCCATACCCCAACCCCCAGGTAGATGTTACCAGGTCCAGTTTTCAGATGAGGGGGCCAAGGCACCTTTGGTTAAGAGAGATGGTTAAGTAGCTCTCCCAAGTTCACACAAGTAACAACAAACACACCTGAGTCCTTGGTCTTTCTCCTTTGAATATGTCCAATGTCATTCGCTGACACCTTTCCTGGCTTGGGAAACTCTACTCAGTCCTACTTTCCCTAAGAACTGAAGCAGGGCACTCACCCCAAAGAAAGGCTACACTCTCCCTCTGACATTCTCTGATTTTTCCAGAGGCTGCCTATGGTCCTGAGGAGAAAGGCAAAAACACACGATTCGGCTCTGAGCTCTTTGATTATAAAACCTGGCGCACACATGCCCCAGATTTGCCTAGTGTATCATTTTCAACTCCAGCAGCTTCTTTCTGGCCAAGAAGGGTAAACCTCTGAATCTGTGTCTCCACTGAACTGGAGAATATCAGATTGAGATGAAGGGTATTATAGAGAACATCTGGTCCAAGCCCCCACTAAAGAAATGGGGAAACTGAGGCCAACGGAGCACAGGTTAACAGAGCACATATAATCCTCTTAATTGCTCTACTTGGTACTGGAGAAGCACGTGAGCACAAGCTGCCTCCAGAAATAAAGAGATATTATGAGCATGATGCCAGTGATGACAAGTAATACTTCAACTGGAGGGCCACGCAAATGCCTAGTGCTTTGCCTGGCAGACATTCACAGCTGGTCAGGATAGATCTTGGCCTGACCTTTTAGTCAAGGTCAAGTTGCAAAGGATGCTAAGAAGTCTCCTCTGCCTTGGTATCTTCTTTCTTTAAAAAAAAAGATTATTTATTTGAGAAAGAGAGTGTGAGAGAGAGACAGCAGGAGAGGGGGTAGCGTCAGAGGGAGAAGCAGACTCCCCACTGAGTGGGGAGCCTGATGCAGGACTCAATCCTGGGACTCCAGAATCATGATCTGAGCAAAAGGCACACGCTTAAGCGACTGAGCCACCCAGGTGCCCCTCTGCCTTGGTATCTTATTCTCATTTCTTTCTAGACTCCTATTTGTACTCCTGTCTCCACTGGCTGTGGGCATTAGTGAGGCCTTTTTTGCTCTAGATCCTCACCTTCAGAGTGAAGACCTTCTTGTTTTGGATAATATGATCTCCTCTCATGGAAGAACTTTGATGTACCCTTTTGCCAGAAGACTGCCTCCCCCATCCTCCAGGAGTGGGGATGGGGGAAACAAAGGCCACCACTTGGGCTGTACAGTGGATAATTTGGGGTTGTTGATCCCCCTTGGATGCCTCTCCCCATCCACAGGAGTGGCCCTCACTTGGCATCTATGTTTATAGACTATCCACCCCACACCAAATACAGTTGATAGTATTAGTAGACACCAGAAGCAAGCAGGACTATCAGAATTTGGAAATAAAGTTTGGGATAGGGTGATTATGGTCAATTAACTGGGCCTGTGAGGGCTAGCCATCTCTGAAGGCTAAGACCGCCATTTTGAGGTGATCACCTTCCACAGAGAAAGCCAGTGAGGCCCACATGAAAAGGCAGGATGGATGTGAGTAAATCAGTGTGGAGAAACTCAGAGAGGAGAAGGTTGGATTGTCCAGGGAAGATTTTGGGATCCACTAGGGTTCTTTTGCAGACCTCTCCTGATGCTAGCCTCAGAAAAGTAAGTTATTAGGACAAGCATTTATTGAGCACTGAATGCTTTCTAGCAGATTCCTAGAAGCAGAGCACAAGATCAGGACTTTGTGCAAGCAAATGACTGAAGAGTGCTCTTGGGGATCCTGCAGTATCCCAAAGAGACCTTAGGGCACGATGTAGCTGGGCCTTGGGGTCAGCCGGATGTTGGCCTGAGCACACAGAGTACCTGGAAAGTGCTTCGACTCCATCGCCCGTCTGCTCATCTGCTTCATTGTTCGGCTTCCAATCGGACAAGCATCTCTGCTTTCCACAAAATGGCTTTTACCAGCAGGGAGCTGGAATCTTTGTCTGTGGCCCACAGGCTAACGTGGGTCACATGCCTACCCTTTATCCAGTGACTCCAGCCAGAGAGAAAGGCTCATATTGCACAAACCTGGCTGCTCCCACTGTAACCTGCAGATGGAGAGAAAGGGGGAGGGAGAGCCAGGCAGAGAAGATAGGATCACTAGACAGAGGACTCAGCTGGGCTTGAAAGGCTGGGAAGAGTTAAGACAAGAGGTAAGGAATGGGATGGAATCTTCTGCTCTGGGCACAGAATAAGCAAAGGTATGGAGGACGGAGGAAGACAAGCCTGGAAGAAGGGAAGAAGCCTGCGTCCCTCCAGTAATGTGCTAGAGCTAGCTTCAATCAGCTCCCCTAGCTAGCTGTTAAGTCTCCAGGAATTTTAACAACTGGTTGTTAAACGCAACCTGTCCGCAGCTGCACACAGCTGGCCCGGTGACGGTGTCATAATAAAATTAAAACTATACCTACCAGGTTTGGGGTGCTTACTGGTCACATTATGCCAATTTATTATGTCAATTAAGCCTATAGCTACCTCCTGCAAGTTAGGTATAATCTCCAATTTTTCAAATACATTAAACAGGCTCAGAAAAGATAAGCAACTTGCTTATGTTTCTTCAGTTGGGTGAGTAGGTCTGGAATCCAAGTCCAGGTGTGTCTCCAAATCCCAGGTTCTTTCTATAGCCAAATAGAAGAAGGTCACGAGGAAGGTGAGGCTTCCTCCAGGCTTCCCATTCAGGATCAGGAATTATTTAATTTCATCTTGATCAGATGCGGGCCTGATGTTGGGCCCCTCCCTACAACACTTCATATAATGCTTTATGACAACGCGCTATTTCTATGGACGGTATCTGGAGTTGTTTAAGAAATGTAGATCTAGAAGAAGGATTATAAACTGCTGTGCTTCAGAAATAAGAAGTAATTCATAAAACCCCGTACACACATACACACACCCATACAAAAAAAAAATCTTTGAGGCAGTGCTATTTTTGTATTCTTTCATGTACCCACAGAAGAAGTTCATGTTCTGTGTTTTTTCCTTACTTATTATTTACTCACTGCTTTTTTGAGTACGAGTTATGTGCCAAGCCCTGCGTTTAGGGCTAAGGGCATAGAGATGAATCAGCCATAGACTCAACCCTTACAGGGCCTGTGGCCAAGGAAACAGACAATTACAATAGGGTGTTATAGGAACTATGATAAAGGAAGCTCAGGTAGGGTTGGAAGGAGGCTGGGGGTTGCAGACAGGGTCCAAGAAGACTGCAAATAAGGAGATGGGCCAGGCCTTGTAGGACACCTCCCAGGGCTTCAGCTTCTTCGTCTGATAACTGAGTCCACATCCAGGAGTTGTAGAAAAATGAAATTATCCATGTCCACCATTTGCTGCATAAAAAGGGCTCTGTAAACAGTAACTGGTATCATTACAGGAACCCCATAGGAAAGGCACAGAGATGCTTAGGATGAGAGAGCATGCGCTAGCATGTCTGGAACACAGGGTACTTGTTCTGATTTCGAGAAGATGGAACCAGGCAGCAAGAGGCCAGCAGCACTCACAGGAGCCTGCCCCAGGCATTCCCTCCCTGGACACTAACCGCAAATTCCTCAGATTGAAACTATTCTCATTCCCAGTTCTGAGAGGGAGAGATGGAGGCTCAGAGAAGTGAAGTCACTTGTTTACGTTGCACAGCTGGGAAACGGCAGAGGTGGGATGAGAACTGAGATTTCACTCCAAAGCCAATCTCCCGTGTGGGACTGAGAGCGTGCCAGGCAGAAGGGATGGGGCACTGGGAAGCTGTCCGAGGCTCTCATGCAGGAGACGGACACTGTTGGGGCCAGCTCAAGAAGAAGTTTCCATGGAAGGGGACAGGGGCCCACTGGCCCCACAGCCCGGGCTGGCCAGGGATTTAGCAGAAGAGCTGGCTTTTGTTCTAGATGAATCAGCCCAGCTGTTTCTGAAAGCCCAGCCCCACTCTTCTGGGCTCAACGGACCAGAAGGCATTCAGCTGTCCCCGCAGGTCACCAGTGGGGTGGGAGGGGGCAGTACTCTGTCCACTGGACTGCACCATTTACAGAGAGTTATATTATCACAACACGAAACAATGGGCTTTTTTTTTTTTTTTTTTTTTTTTTTTTTAAATCTTGTGCTGCATCTCCAGCCACAAGTTGTAGTGGAAACACAATCAGGCCAGCAAAGCATTACCTTCTTTGGAACACGGAGAAGCTAAAAAAGAAAAAAAGAAAAAAGAAAACCACCCATAATAGCTGATTGGATTATTGGATTAAGGTTTTAGTCAAAAGCTGGCCTGGGTGCTCCACTCTGTGCCTCCTCCTTTCCCTTCTCCCTATTCTGTTGTGTTTCTCTTCTTCTCCCCGGGGCCCCTTCCTCCCTCTCCTCTTCTTTCTCACCACGATTACTGCACTGGCAGCACTTCGCTAGAATCCAAAGAGCATTGCCTGGGGAATTCAGACACCTGAGTTCACTCCCTGTCCTACCTTCTTCTTACAGAATGGTCCAGGGCAAGTCATTCACTCCTCTGGGCCTCCATGATCCCATCTGCAAACTGGGATCTTGGAAGTAACAACCCCCACCCCAGGAGGGGTTAGACCTGGCTCACAAAACCAGGGATTTTTCAGCCCCTCCTTCTGCTGCACTGGCCCCAGGGAGAGCGGGAGGGCATCTGCCTCCTAAGATCTAGTAAACTGTCCTTCACAACATTAGACTTTAGGTCCAATCACTCTACCTTGTCTCATTTCACATCTGCCATTTCTAGACATTCACATCTGACATTCAGACACTCACAGTGCAAATGTAATCATTTCATTTCTTTGTTTTCCAAATCAAAGCCACAGACTTGAGAAACCCAAGTTTCTCAAGTGTTTCCCTGATGGAGCTTTTCGCTCCTCCTGAATGTTCCCAAACTCCAAGACGGAAGCGCCCCAGCAGGGACAGGGTCAGCCCACATCCACAGCAAGCAGTAGTCTGGAGTTCTGCTTGCTCCCTGGTGCACCGTCTTGCTATTTTACCCCAACCCAGACAAATGACCCTCCAGATCCAGGTCCCTGGGCAGGTGCCAGGGACCTCCATGAGCTGTCCCACTGCCTCACTGCTTAGCCCACAAACACACTCAAGTTTCTCCTACAAGTTACTCCTACAGCCATCCTATGAGGTCCAGGCCTGCCAGTCTCCATACCACAATCTGTCTGCAGGCTCGCCCTTAGAGAATTCCAACGTCCCTCTTTTTTTTTCCTCCAAATGCCCTGTGTGTCCCCCTTCAAGGACGAGGGAGCAACCTTCAGGCAACTAAAGGTGAATTACCCCAAGAGGACTTTTAAGTTCCTTTTTCTCTAGAAATGAAAAAAGAAAAACAGTTACATCTTCAGCAAGCAATTTATGAACCTCTTTAAAAGTATACAATGGAATCATGGCATGAATACAATAGGTTTGGTTTTCTGGAACCCATGGAAAGCTACAGGAATCTTATGTGGCAAGGGCCATGGTTTGGAGAGCTTTACATTTTGTCCCCATCCCGACAAATACCAGCTTCTGGCACTGGCGGCCACATAGACCTGGCCTTGCTTTGTCTCTCCGGCTTCGTCTCATCTCCTCCCCTCTCTGCCACTGAATCACGGGCTGCTCTCCCAGTCTGAGTGGATCCTACCTTCTGTCAGCGAAATCTCAGTTCTCTCTCTCGGGACAGCCCATCTCCATGATCCCCCCCTTTGACTCTTTCCTACATGTACAGAGTCGGTTTGGAGGGACCCTCCTTGGCAAAGCCTTCCCTGACTGCTCTGGGCTGTATCATCTTAGCTGACCCTCCTGGCTCCCACAGTCCCCTGTGATGTGTCCATCAGAGCACCATCTGGAAAATCTGTCCTGTTATTCTTCATCCCAGAGCACTGCTTAATCCCCTTATAAATGATGGCTATTTTTAATTGTTTAATTACCAGATTGCTTACTGTCTCCCCCATTAGACTGTGAGCTCCTTGAGGACAGGGCAGACAGCTCATTCTCTTCTTGCCTGTGAAAGTGCCCAGCACAGCAGCCTGGACAGAGCAAACCCTCACTGCACACGCACCGGATTGAAGTGAAATGGCACTCGTGACACTGTGTTATAATTTCTAGTCCTACCAACAAACCCCTCATGGGCAGGGACCAGGTGTGGCTGGCCCTTTTCTCTTTGTGTCCAGCACAGAACTTGGCACATGACAGGTTAGTAAATGTGGCATGAATGAATGAATGAATGAGTGAAATTAGTTAAAAAGACTAACATAAAGGCAGGGTGAACAAATGATCAAATGAAGGAATTCCAAATAACTTTTCTGAAACAACCAATTGATAGCTGTTACTTTCACTGTTGGAAATAAATATACGTTTCCTCTCTTGATTCTGTTCACTAGTACTGTTGGAAAAAAAATCATAATGGAGTCGGTCAAGGCTAACCTTTAAAAAACAATCACCACAGAAATCCAATGACTGGAGCAGCCTCTTAATGAATAGACAAGACACTGATATCAATTTACATTAATTAGTAAGGCTAAGATGCCCTCTTAAAATGTCTGCTTCCTTAACCTTCTAGATTTGTATCAAATGTCACCCCTTAGCTTTTCCAAGTTTCATATTTAAAAGAAAAAAACTATTCCCTATAACAACACTGATGTGTATGTGTGTGGAAGAGGGGGGGACCTACTGTTTCTTCTCTACTATTCCCACAGACCTTCACTTCTGAAACCAAATGTGAGGGGTTTTCCCCACACTGACCAATTCTGTGATGCCAGGTGGGTGTCCTACAATCCAGTTCAGGTCTGACACTGTCTGGAGATAGCATTAGAGCCCACCCGCAGGTTAGGGTTCGTTTCCACATAACTGTCCCCACCCCATTTCGGATGCCAATTGCTAGCATAGGTCTCCAGGCTGTAAACTCAAGGTTCCTACCACCCCATTCTCAGGTTCGATAACTTACTGGACCGGCTCACAGAACTCAGGAAAACAGTTGACTTACTAGGTTACCAGTTCCTTAGAAAGGAGACAACTCAGGAGCACCCAGATAAAGGCTTGCATAGAGCCAAGTGTGGAGGAAGGATAAGGAGCGTCCATGCCCTCCCGAAGCACTAAGCTCTCAGCACCTCCGTGTATTCAGCAAACTGTAAGCACCCCGAACCCCACAGTGCAGGGATTTTAATGGAGACCTTATCATGTGAACACGATCAATTATTAACTCAGTCTCTAGTCCTTCTCCGCCCTTCAGGGGCTGGTGGGGTGGGGATGAAAGTTCCAAGTTTCTACTCATGCCTTGGTCTTTCTGGTGACCAGCCCCCACCTGAGGCTCTCTAGGAGCCCACCGAGAATCTCCTCCTTAGAACAATAGATGCTCCTATGGACTGGGAAATTCCAAGGGACTTAGGAGCCCTGCATCAGAAACTAGGGTCAAAGAACAAATATTAGAACAAAAGATGTTCTTAGCACCTCTATCACTTAGGAAATTACAAAGGTTTTTAGATTCCTGGCCAGAAGCCAGGAACAAAGACCAAAATATATATTACTTGTTATGTCCCCATATCACAGTGTTTGTTCCATAACCGATGTATATTTAAATGCTCATGATATTAAAAATACAGCAATGACTTAAAATGTCTTCAATATAGTCTTTAGTTTGGGGGCATCTGGGTGGCTCCGTCGGTGAAGTGGCCTGCCCATGATTTTGGCTCAGGTCATGATCTCAGGGTGGTGGGATCAGAATCTGAACTCAGCACGGAGTCTGTTTGTCCCTCTCCCTCCCCCTCTGCTCCCCACTGCGGCCCCCGCCCCCCACCCCTGGCATGCACACACTCTCTCTCCTTTCTAAAATAGATAAATAGGGGCACCTGGGTGGCTCAGGTGGCTCAGTTGGTTAAGCATCTGCCTTAGGCTTGGGTCATGATCCCAGGGTCCTGGAATTGAGCCCCATGTTGGGCTCCTTGCTCAGCAGGGAGCCTGCTTCTCCTTCTGCCCCTCCCCTCCACTTTCTCTCTCTCTCTCTCTCAAATAAACAAAAAAAAAATCTTTAAAAATAAATAAATAAATGAAATCTTAAAATATACATATAGTCTTCAGTTTTAAGTAAAGTAGCCATATTTCCTCAGCTTTCCTAAAGTCAGAACACGGCAACTGATACAGGAATGACAATAATCAGAAACTTAAGCTCAGGATGTTCTAGAACTTTCTAGATGGGAAGTCCGCACACCCACAGTTATTTCTCTTTTTACATAGCTGTGACCACCATTTCTAAATGATCATACGTACAGCTTTCTTCCACCTGATTAGATTATTTAGCAACTGTTTTCCCCTATTGTGATATATTCTTTATTTTCTCCTCACCCTCACCTGTAATCAGCTGTAATCACTTCCTCTCTTACCACACCTCGCCAGGGCTCTGGAGAGTTCAGTGGATGGGAGGAGGCTTTCTGGCAGGTGAGAGGGAACACTCTGGAGTCACATACCTTCATGGAACCCTGGTTCTGCCATTTGCTTGTTGTGCCACCTTGGGCAGCCTCCTTGTCATCTGGACCCTCAGTGTTCCCATCTGTAAACTGGAAATAATAGTGCCTTATGCAGAGGTGGCATAAGGATTCACTGGGTTTTAAAAAATGCACGTGTGATTAGTCATCCAGTGCCTGGCACACAGTGGCTCTTAATAAGCAAGAGCTGCTGTCATTATTGCTATCACCCTTTCTCTACTTTGCTTTTCCATGGCATTCATCCACCATCATTACATAACTGTCACCAAATGGTTTCCTGTTCTTTTCTCTTAGAGGTAAGGCTATCAGTACATCCTCAGGAAGACCACCTCTCCGCCCCCGCCCCCCGCCCCCCAGCAATGATCTCTTCAGATTACAGTGCCAGGAAGAGCCAGCATGGCCGCCAAGCTGCTTCCTCTCGCTGCCCGGTGAGCTCCTGATTCTGTTCAAGCCTCACCTTCACGAGGCCTTCTCTGACCCCCGGAGGGTGAATCTCCCTGGCCCCATTTCACCTCGAACATACCACTCCTTCACAAGGCCTCTCCCTCCAACCCAATTTCCACCCGGCCCCAGAAGACTTTCCTAGGAAGACATGCCCAGCACTGCGTAGGAAAACAGTGGCTAGCGAGAGTGGTAACTGGCACAAGCCCACAGATGGGCAAGTGGAATAGTTATCATTCTCTTTGAGCCAGTGTTTCCACAGCTAGGAATTTCTTTTAACAGGTGTGCTCCGAAAATGTGCAAAATGGTATGTGGACAGGGTTATCAGGGCAGTGTTCCCTACAGTAGCAAAAAAGCTTGAAATCAGCTACCCATCTGCCAGTCGAGGATTATGTAAATAAATTATGTAATATGCAGTCACTGGAATATCATTCCCAAACTATACCTTTAAGTGAAAAAAAAAAAATGGTGCAAATCAACACGTATGGAATGCCAGCACGTATGTGTGAAGAATAATAAGGAAGAGAAAGAACAGACAGAAGTGTTTGCTTGAACTTAAATAAAATACTTTATAAGTATACATAAGAAACTGGTGACGTGGGTTGCCTCTGGGGAGACTGATGGATGATGGATGGCGCTTAGAGGAGATTTTCTGTATATACCTATTGTGGCCTTTGAATTTCTTTCTTTTTCTTTTTTTTAAGATTTTATTTATTTATTTACAGACAGAGATCACAAGTAGGCAGAGAGGCAGGCAGAGAGAGAGGAAAGGAAGCAGGCTCCCTGCTGAGCAGAGAGCCTGATTTGGGACTCGATCCCAGGACCCTGGGACCATGACCTGAGCTGAAGGCAGAGGCTTTAACCCACTGAGCCACCCAGGTGCCCCTGGCCTTTGAATTTCTAAACCATGTAAATCATCATCTATTCAAAGTAATAACAATAACAAAGAAAACACAGGTTGTGAGACACAAAAATATTGCTAGATGAGCTTGTTACTAAAGAGATAGTAGAAGAATTCACCTCCTGCAGAAAATTGCTCTTAGGTTGAGGAAAAACCCTTATAAGGGCCTTCCTGTTGTGCCCAGAGCCCAGTCTGGAGGGGAAAGGTTAAAATCATTAGATAGTAAAGGATGACCTCTTCAGGTGAAGAGGTAGTTCTGATTTGAAGCAAATCTTGACCCAAGGAAACTGGGAACACTGGGAGAGAAAAGGAAAGAAAAAGGTCTAAATAAGAATAAGAAATAAGAATGGACGACCCTCAGGGCTGAGATGGCTCCCCCTCCTGGTGTGAGGTTGAAAGCCTTTAGGGCCAGTGACTTGTTTTAGGGGGAGCCAAATCTTTCTCTTGTATGAGTGGCAGGGTGGGAAAGCTCAGGCTGGCTTAGAACCAAGCCAGGATGTAGCTGCCTCCCTTTCTTTGTCTCTAACTATTTTCTCTCCTGTTATGCAGCTTCTATGTTGAGTCCTCCCCACCCTTAAGAATAGAGAAATCTTTTCCCTTTTGGGTCTGTTTGTATCAATTGCTGATGACCTAGGCTGTAGACTTAATAGATCATCCACTCTTCTGTTAAAGAACTAGACAGCAGGAACTAGAACAGAGAAAGAAGGAAGTACTATGGAGGAGACCAAAGGGAGAATGCAAGATTTAGAGATCAGAGGATTGGAGGAAGGGAAGAAAGTGACGGGGGAGTTTGCCACAAGTTCCCCACTGGTCTGGTTGCTGATCCGGGCCAGTTTACTAAAAAGGAGGAAGACCCAAAGATCAGTTGAGGCAGGTGAATGGAACCAGCAAAGAAGGTTTCAAGGGACATTGTTTGAGCATCAAGGAGCAAGGCAAGCGCAGAGGCGTTATCACAGATCACTCAGCTATGACCAGAGAGAGGACCTCCTGTTGCCCACACCAAACTGGCCTATGCATGTTGTTTCCGTGTGGGCAGCCAGTGGAAGGAGCACTCCATTAGCATCAGTAACTCACTGGATGCTTGCCTACCCATACCGTATGATTTCAACATGAACCTGCTCACTTACTCCGGGTGACAGATACCTACATCATGCCCCAGGACAAAATCTATAAGCCCAAAGCAAGTAATGAGACCCTGGACTCAGTGGTGTGGTAACAAGAAAGCTCTGGACATCTGCCCTAGGTGGTTGAAGGAGAAAAAGAAAAGTGGGAGCTGAACTGAATGAGCTCAAACCTTTCTGAGATGGGACAGTGGTTAATGACACTGTGGGCTCTACATGAAGGGGACGATCTGGACAGCACTCTGGCAGATCTCACAATGCTACTCACCAGCCTATCAACTTTTAAGGGCTACCCTCTACCTCTAGGGTAAATTCCAAATTTCTCAGCCTGGTGTATCAGGATAGGCGAACTTCTGCTGCAGGAACAAATAAACCCCCAAATCCTAATGGCTTCACACAACAAAAGTTTATTTCTTGGTCATGGTACTTATCCCTTGCATGTGCCCCACACAATCCCTCAAGAAGCTAGACTGATTGAGAAGCCACCATCCTACAGCTGCACCACTTGGAACAAATGACCTCCCAGTCACTGTGGCAAGGCAGGAAGGCTAAGGGAGAACGTGCCCTTTTTTTTTTTTTTTTAAGATTTTATTATTTTTTTAAGATTTTATGTATTTATTTGACAGAGAGTGAGATCACAAGTAGGCAGAGAGGCAGGCAGACAGAGGGGAAGGAGACTCCCTGGAGCCCAATGCGGGGTTCTATCCAAGGACCCTGAGATCATGACCTGAGCCAAATGCAGACACTTAACTGACTGAACCACCCAGGCACCCCAAGATTATTTTTATTCACAAGTAGACAGAGCAGCAGCCAGAGGGAGAAGAAGAAGCAGGTTCCCCGCTGAGCAAGGAGCCCGATGTGGGGCTTGATACCAGGACCCTGGGATCATGACCCAAACCCAAGGCAGCTGCTTAACTGAGTGAGCCACCCAGGCACCCCAGAACTTGCTTTTTTAAATACTTTAGTCCAGAACTGCCATGTGTGACTTCCATTTACAGCCCACTGGTAAACCTAGTCACGTGGTTCTCTTCAAGTGCAAGAAGACCTGGAGATGTTGGGGTGGAATTTTCTCTCAGCTTCCCAGCACGTCCTTGAAGCATGCAGCCCCATACCTTTGCTTAGTATGCAGATTCCTGAATATAAAATGCCGCTTTCCCTGCTTCCCCATCTGCCAACATTCTACTTCTCCTTTTCAGCCCAGCTCAAATGCTACCTTCTCCATTCCTGATCCCTCAGGAATACAGTTAATTGACCCTTCTCAGTTCTGCCACATCTATTTTTATATACTTCCCTTAGCACTTAGGGTCCGTGGGACGGACTTCCTGGCATGTTTTGCAGCGCCTGGTACATTATGGGCACAAAACAAATATTGGTTGAATAAATGCTTTTTATTTAGAACTTTTCAGACAATAATTTAATTGTATGTCTTTCTCCACACCCATCCACCCACTCACAATAGGTTGTGAACTCTGGCTGATACAGACTAAACTTAACTTTTTAAAATTTTTTATATGTTTTTTAAAGATTTTATTTATTTCAGAGAGAGAGAGAGAGTGAACACTAGAGAGAAAGAGCAAACATGAGGGGGCGGGCAGAGGGAGAGGGAGAAGCAGGCTCCCCACTGAGCAGGGAGCCCATTGTGGGGCTCTATCCCAGGACTCTGGGATTGTGACCTAGAGGCAGACATTAACCGACTGAGCCACCCAGGCGCCACAGAGACTAAACTTAATTTATCTCCACTCCCCCGTTACCTACCAACACTGGGAATGTTTCCAGCAAATTTTTTGGAGAGAATTGACCAATTTGTTCTATACTTAATTTTGAATAATGAATTTAAAAATAATTGCAAATAGGTCTTTTAAAAAATGAGCATCTGCTATGTGTATGCTATCCTTCAATTTAAAAAGTTACTCTAAAAAACGAACACTGGGGTTGCCTAGGTGGCTCAGTCTGTTGGGGGTCTGAATGACTCTTGGTTTCAACTCAGGTCATAACCTCATCATGGTTGTGGGATGAGCCCTGAGTCCAGCTCTGAGCTCAGTATAGAGTCAACTTCAGATTCTTTCTCCCTCTGCCTCCCCTCTGATCTCCCCGTGATCTCTCTTTCTCTCTATAAAAGAAATAAACAAAATCTTTAAAAAATAAAAAACAAACAACAGTGATGAGCAAAAAAAGGAAGTATTCAGAGAGTAAATTGCACAAACACTTCCAGATAGACACTTCCAGAAGGTTCGATCATTGTAACAGCATCTGTAGACAACAGCACTGAAGTCCCTTTGGGATCAGTAACATTGCCTGGAACCAGCTAAGGCAAAAGGGAACCCAAGTGTAGAAACATGCTTGTCTCAGGATCAGGTGCAATCAGGTACCTGAGTGCTGGGGGAGCATGCACATCCCTCTTTCCTTCTTTCGTCTCTGCTTCTCTTTGAGCATATACTTCATTATTCTCACTCCCTAAAAATCAGCTTTTTCTCCTTCTCAGCCACTGGAACCATCAAGCAACAGCTAGCTATCTACTGGCCAACTCCTTTCCAGAAGGCAGGGGCTCCATCCAATTTCAAGACCCTGGGGAAGGGCTCTGATTGGCCCAGCGTGATCACGTGCCCAGCTGGCCCAATCGCGACTGCAGCAGGGTGGAGAGTTTCCCCCACCATCCCCCCATCCCGGGGCTATATCTCACCCTGAGCTTCTACATAGACTTACCAAACACCCGAAAACCGGGCCTGGGAAGAAAAAGCTGTTGCTGCCCACCTAAAATCAGGAAAAGGGAGAAGCATTCTTGAGAAATTTGTTTCACGGAGAGATAACATAATAAATATAAATGTATAGTCTGAAAAGAATGAGTGAAAAGGACACATGATTGAGGAAGGAACTACAATGGCAGGAACCACTTAGAGTTGCTGTTATCCCCCAAATCTCTTGTGAAATAGCTCTCTGGCCCCCCAGTTCCGTTGCTTCAGGTCTTAACTTACCATCTTAGGTCTGAACTGTTGCAACAGCTTAACTGTGCTCAGTGCCTCCTGATCATTCACCACACCAGCTTCCAAATGCTCTTTCTTTAAATGACTTGGGATCCTGTCATTTCCCTGCTTAAAACCCTTCGGTGGCCCCCATCACCTTCCAGACCTCCTAGCACAGACTTCAAGGCCTTCCCTGGTCTAGCACCAGCTTCATCCCACTCCCCTTCCCTAGACACCATCACTCCTCCCAGCTCAGTGCGTTCCTATCTTCTCAAGCATTTACTCTCTCTCTCTCTGGTCCCTCTGCTCAGGGTGCCCTTCTCCTCCCATTACTTCTGCCTGGTGATGCTACTTACCCTCAGGGTCCAGTTAAATGTCTTCCCTCCCTCTGTGATGGCTCCACGTTGTGTCTCTTTTTCAGCTCTGGAGACATCTGTCTCCTCCACTCTGTTCTTTCAAAGTGCTAACCATGTCTCATTTATCTTCAAATCCCCAGTTCCAAGCCTAGAGCCTGAGTCATAGTAGAAATCAACCCATGCACATAGAAAGATGTAAGGAGAGAAGGAGGGAGAAGGGAAGGGAAGAGAAGGAAGGGAAGAGAAAGGGCTAGAGGAAGGACAGCGGGAAGGAGGGTGGAATGGAAGGAGGAAGGGAGGAGGGAAGGATTCGGGTCTTGTTTTCTCCTCTATGACCTTGTTTTCTCCTCTGTGACCAGATCAGCCATTCTGCACACTTGGACAGGTTAGGGCCCTTCTCTGAGACTCCATTTCCTCCTTTATAAAATCACATCTATTCTACCTAACTCATGGGCTTATTGGAGATCAAGTAAGAAAAGAATGGAGAGGCACTTCATTTCTATGCAAACGTTCATTCATTATTATTAATTGGCTGTCGTGTAGTATTTATTCTCCTAACTACCTAAAGACTGCAGTGTTAGTGGACCAACTTTGTTGGTCAGGGCTCCCTTGCAGGGGTAGGAGTCAGGGTTAGTGAGGTAGATTTGGTTATGTTTATCAGTGACTTATTGCCAGAATCTTGTGAATCAAGCGGTTCTGACACTGTGATTCACTAGGATCACAATGTAACAAGTGAGTTAATTTGATGCCAGTATTCTATTTAGGATCACGTTCATACTTATTAAATCTTGGGTCCTGATTTTAATGAAAAACAAGGAATAGCCATAGCCGCTGACCATTACTAATGATTTAACTCGAACAAATCTCTACCTACTTCTCACTCAAGATTCTGGATCAGTTTAGTTGGAAAGTGGCTTGAGCTGGATGCTGCAATGGGAGATGATGAAAAACTGCTTCGGTTTGCAACTACTTATCCATGGGAATCAGGATTTTCTCAATACTGTGCAACCAGAATAGAAGGCAGGAGGAAATTAGAAGCTGCACAGATGGAAGGCTCCAGCTGTCATGCTGCAGTTGTCTAGTAGACCAGGTGGGGCCCGATGGTGTGGTAGGAAATAGAACAATGTGGGACAAATGTTGGATGGTGGTGTGGCAAGGGTTCTCTTAGGTGGGAGTAAAGAGATACTTGAGTGCTAGTACAGCCCCTTCCCGCCCCTGCTACCCCAAGGCCATGGCTTGAGGACCTGTGGCCTGGCTGGTTCCTAACTCCCTGGGGACTATACTGGCCATTGAACTTGAGCTTGCCTCTGTGAGTACCCAGGAGCAGCAGAAAGCCAAGTCTTCTCACTTGTATCCTTGTCACATGCTGTCTTCTGCATTGCTAATTTGCTGTAGTCAACCGAAGTAAAGCCTGTCCAAGTCATCATTCTCACCCATCTCTATACTCCCTCTAAACTTCATGATCCGGCCTGACTCCACCAGATACCTTTTGTCTGTCTGCCCAGATACTTCCCACCCCACACCTCTGGGAATTGTTCTTGCCACCCCCTCCATTCACGGGAACACCACGGAAAAAACAGGATCAGCCATTCTGCACACACCTTGGACTCTGGCCACGATTAACCTAGAATTAGGCCCTTCCTCTTGGATAGGACAACCGCAGCTTCTGGACCAATCAAACCCTTCCTCAAGAATTTTTGGAACAGGGTCTGGCCTCTATCTGGATAACTGAACTTGGGTGTGTAAAACCAGAAACTATGAATGTGCACGTGTTCTATGGTGTTGACTGGAAAATGAAGAAAGCTGGTCTGTGACGTGATAGAGCAGTGAGATTCGAGATGAAGACAGAATACTGCCAGAACTTTAGATTCTGAACTATGTTTCTCCTGCATCTCAGTGGCATTTCTGTGCTAGAATTCCATGAGATTGCCCTGAATGCCCAAAATAAATCTCCAAATCTTGCTAAGCTAAGCCAAGTTTTCTATTAGTTGCAGACAAAGAAGTCTCATGTATATACATTGAGAAACTCCAATTTCAGTTTTCTTCCCTCAAAACTTCCTCATTTCCTCACTAACTAGCTTTATAATTAGCCAGTTTAACAAATTTGAATTTATGCAAATGAAATATCTATCAGTCAATTTGGATGCTTCTGACTTCAGGCTTGCATGCTTATGGTCACACGATGGTCCTTTTTTAGTATGAAAAAAAATTTTTAAATCACTTAAAAATAGAAAGAGTAGTATAATGACTCCAACCTACTCATCACCCAGCACTCACAGCTATCACTACATAGTCACTCTGAATCATCTACACATTCACATGTATTTCCCCTCCCCTCAGATTATCCTGAGGCAAGTCCTCGACAAGGCATTATTTCTTCTGTAAAATATTTCCGCACATATCTCTAAAAGATACAAACTCTTTTTTAAAAAAGTAGTCTCCTAGCTTTGCACAGTGGCAGTATTGTAGCCAATGAGGTTTATCCGAGGTGCAATTATTGCTAATTGATTATTGCTAATTAAAAAGTATTCTCCACACTATCACAATCACAGTTGAAAATATTGACAGTCATTTCCTAGTGCCACCAAATTTGCAAAAAGGTCCTTTTCCTGATTGTCTTGAAAATGTGTCATTTTGCTAATTTATATTATTTTTAGTGATTATAGCAAGGAAATGTATATTATTCTCTAAAGATAAAAGGCATAACATATTCATACTGATAATTTCAATTGAAGTGGAGAACTGTAGTTTTCATTCAACCTCACCAATCCTAATCTGTATTCATATGTCAAATTTCTCAGTTCTCAAGGATACCAACATACTTATTTTTAATCCCATAACATGTATATCTTTCCATCTTTGGATATATCCCTCTAGGGGATATTAATTTAATATTTAATTTAATATATCTCTTTATTTAATCCCATAACATGTATATCTTTCCATCTTTGGATATATCCCTCTAGGGGATATATCTCTTTAGGGATACAGAGTCAACTGATAGTGATTTATAGTCACTCAAAGTCATTCTGTGTGGTTATGTCATCCACTGAATGCACAAGTAGGATCATTTTTGTTTCATTTTACTTGAAATTTCTAAGGATTTTTAATTTAATTTTGTTATAATTATATAAAAACTTACATGGCTCCTGAGTTAAATCTACAAAACAATGTATATTTTTTTAAAGATTTTTTTTTTTAATTTGACACAGAGAGAGAGAGATTACAAGCAGGCAGAGGCAGGCAGAGAGAGGAGGGGGAAGCAGGCTCCCCCCCGAGCAGAGAGCCCGATGTGGGGCTCGATCTCAGGACCCCGAGATCATGACCCAAGCCGAAGGCAGCAGCCCAACCCACTGAGCCACCCAGGTGCCCTTGTATATTTTTTTAAAGTCTGGGTTCTACCTTATCCTTTCCTCTCTAATCACTCTCTCTGCCATAATAGTGTCATATTAAATTTTTATAGCTTCTTCTTTTATTTGTAGTTAAATGATTACATACTCTATACTTTATTTTCTTAAATTTCTTTTTACTTAAAAATATATCCTGGACATCACACCATAGTCATTGAGAATTTTTTTATTCCAGCTCCATAACACTCCATTTGGGGATTGTACTATAGTTCATTCTATTAGTCTTTTATTTCTTTCTTTCTTTAAAATATATATATATATATATATATATATATATATATATATATATATATACATACTTTTTAATTCTTTTTAATTCTTAAGTTATCTCTACACCCAACTTGGGGCTCAAACTCACAACCCTGAGATCAAGAGTCTAATGTTCCTCCAACTGAGCCAGCCAGGTGCCCTCAATTAGTCTCCTATTGATGGACATTCGAGTTGTTTCCAGTCTCTTGCAACTATAAACAGAGCTGCATGGATAGCCTAGTACAAACATCTTTTTGCATTTTTTGTCAGGGTATCTCTGTGATAGATTTCTAGAAGTGGGATTGCTATATTGCAGCTCACCTATCAGAATGACTAAAATTAAGAGAGAAAAAATGTCATACTGAATGCTGATGAGAGTGGGAAGCAACTGGAACTTTTCTACATTACTAACGGGAGTACGAAATGGTAAGGCCACCTTGAAAAACAGTTTGGTAGTCCCTTTGGAAATTCAGTATACATTTACAATACAACCTAGCAATCCCTTTCTTATATATTGACTTAAGAGAAATGAAAACTTATATTCACACAAAACTTGTCAGTACCTGAACATTTATAGGGGCTTTATTCATAATTGCCAAGGACTGGTAGCAACTCAAGTGTCTTTCACCTCGTGGGTAAGTTGGGATACATCTCTACAGTCCAATGCCACCCAGCAATAAAAGGAATAGAGTACTGGTTTACCACAACATCGACGAATTTCAAATGTATTAATTTAAGACAAAGGAGCCAGATCTAAAAAGCTACAAACCCCATGATTCTATTTATATGACAGTCTCTAAAAGGCCATACTAGAGGGGCAGAAAATAGATCAGCAATTGCCAGGGGCTGAGGTGAGGGGATAGTTCGACCACTACGGGGCACCACAAAGGAATTTCTGAGGTTGAAGGAACTGCTGCGCATCTTGTCTGTGGTGGTAGTCATACAACTGTATGTGTCTGACAAAACTCACATAATTGTACACTATAAAGAGTTAATTTTATATGTAAATTATACCTCAATAAACTGAGGTTAAAAAATAAATACATGCACAGGTAATTTTGCTAATTGGTGCCAAAATCCCCTCTATGGTAGAATGACTAATGGCTCCCACACATATTTCGGTCCTAATTCCAGTAATCTGTGGATGTTACCTTATAAGGCAAACAGGATTTCGCAGACATATTAAGAATCTTGAGATAAAGAGAGTATCCTGGCTTATGCAGGTAAACCCTAAATGCAATCCTAAGTGTCCTCACAAAAAAAAAAAAAAACAAAAAAAAAACAGGCAGAGGGACGTTTCACCATGGCGAAGGCCGTGTGAAGACAGAGCAGAGATTTGCTAGATTGCTGGCCTTAACGATGGAGGAAGGAGCGATGTGCCAAGGAATTCAAGGAATGAAACTCTGGAAGGTGGAAAAGACACGGAAACAGAATCTCCGCTGGACCCTCCAGAGGGAGTGGAGCTCTGTCAACACCTTGGTTTCAGCCCAGTGAGATGTCTGACCCCCAGAACTTTAAAAGGATAGTCTGTGTTGTTATAAGTCACCACGTTTGTGATTATTTGTTACCATGACAGCTAAAGACTAATACCCTCCATGGTGATTATACTATTTTTGTAGTCCCACCAATAGTGCAGGGATGGGGGTGCCTGTGTGGCTCAGTGGGTTAAGCCTCTGCCTTCGGCACAGGTCATGATCTCAGGGTCCTGGGATTGAGCCCCACATCGAGCTCTCTGCTCCAGGGGGAGCCTGCTTCCTCCTCTCTCTCTGCCTACTTCTGATCTCTGTCAAATAAATAAATAAATAAATATTTTTTAAAAAAGGGCAGGGATGTCCTTTATTTAAGAATGAGGAAAATTTTCCCAGAGGCCCCAGAGCAGCCATGCCAGGACATCTCATTGTCCAGAATTGTGTCACATGGTCTTTCCTAAACCAATCACTGGCAAGAATGATCGAACTTCCTCCTACCCCTTGGCATAAGGCTGCAGCATTCTCTCCTGAGCCACACATTTGCCTACTTCTGACCAACACCAGGGTTCTGCCCTCAAGGAAGGAGAGGGCTATAGCTTTGGGTTGGCCAACCAATGGTACCTACCTCAAAAATCATTTGCAGAAGGGCAGCTGGTTGGTTCAGTCAGTAGTGAATATGACTCTTGAGATTAGGGTTGTGAGTTCCAGCCTAATGTTGGGTGTAGAGACTACTTAAAAATAAAATCTTTATTTATTTATTTGACAGAGAGAAATCACAAGTAGGCAGAGAGGCAGGCAGAGAGAGAGAGAGAGGAGGAAGCAGGCTCCCTGCTGAGCAGAGAGCCCGATGCAGGGCTCGATGCAGGGCTCGATCCCAGGACCCTGAGATCATGACCTGAGCCGAAGGCAGTGGCTTAACCACTGAGCCACCCAGGTGCCCCTTAAAAATTTTTTTTTGCAGAAAAAGAAAATCCCTCTGTTCAATATACATTTTACAGGATTTTTTAAAAAAGTTTTTATTTATTTATTTGAGAGAAAGAGCATGCTCAAACACAAGGCAGGGAAGGGCTGAGGGGGAGGGAGAGAGAATCTTGGGCAGAATCCACGTGGAGCACAAGCTCAAAGTAGGGCTTGATCCCATGACCCTGAGATCACAACCTGAAAGCCGAAAACCAAGAGTTGGATGCTTAACCAACTGAGCCACCCAAGCGCCCCCATTTTGTAAGAATTTAAAAATCTAACTGAAGTAGATTCTCTGAGAGGCCATTAGCTGCACCTGATGCCCTGGCCCAACCAGGGTTTTCCTCTGTTTGACACCAAATGGCTTTGCCTTCCTCTCTCCTCTTTTTTCAGAGGGGGCAGGGCCCAGCTGAACTCCGGTTGTGAGTCACCAAGGTTATATAAGGCCCTGTGAACAGAGCCTGTCTTCCAGAAAAATGTCCTACGTGCAATACGAACTCAAGTCCTATTAAGGGAATCTTCTGTTTTCTTCCTGTTTTAGCTTTTCTCTGATATAGTATCCTAGACTTTCAGAGCTGCAAATGCCCTTAGAGGTAGTAGTAGTAGTAGTAATAATAACAATAATAAGAAGAAGAATTGCAATTACAACAGCTACCAGTTATCAAGCATTTATTATGTTTTAAGCACTTTGTATTTATGATCACATTTAATCCTCAGGTCTTCTTGGTGAATTATCATCCCCATCTGATAGATTTTGAAACCCAGGAAAAGAAAGGGTGAATTATTCGAAGCTAATGCTGGCACCAGGGTTCAAACTGAGATCTGTAAAGACTCCAAAGTTTTTTCTCTCAAACTCACAAAGTCCAAAGCTGTCTAAGTGTTCATTTAGAGTCAAAGGGTGGAGAAAAGGGAGGCACTGGGAGGCACAGGCATCTTGTTCAGTTAATATGACCCAGGCTCACATTAACTTTTCTCACACTACCACAGGAACCAGTATTTACCAATCATCATGTAACGGAGTTTAATAAGAGAAACGGTGTTTGGGTTTTTTTTTTTGTTTTTGTTTTTTTTTTAAAATGAGAGTAACTATGATTGTCACATTGATCCAACATCATTGGAGGGTAAAAAAAAATTTTTTTTAAATCACAGTTACAACATGAAGAGTGCCTTACAGTTTATAAAACACTTTCAAATACTTTGTCTCATATGATCCTTGCTACAGATCTCTGGAGGAGGAAAATATGATTATTCTACTTCACAGAGGAGGAAATTAAGAGCCCCCAAAGGTTATATTACTTGCCTGAAGTCTCCAAGATCATTCAGTGTTAGAGCCAGAATCAAAATTTGGGGCTTGTTCCTTGGGAGGGAACTTGCTGGCAATGAGGGTCTGACATTTTCCTATGAATTTTAGGCTCTTCTTTTCAAGTATAAAAACATTAAGATTTTGATTGGCTGAGGTGATTATTTTTTTTAGCTGAGATTTTTACACTGCATAAATCAACTTGATGAGAAATGACATCTTTAAAATCTCAAGTCTTCCCATCCTTCATTTTTTTATGCCTCTGAGTAGAATCTAATGTTTTTTTGTTTTTGTTTTTGTTTTTTTCTTAATAGAGACCATTTGCACTTTTGCTGAGTTTTTCCTTTACAAACTGCCTTGGTAGCTGATTTGAATAGCATCTTCAATTCTGTTACACTTTTTTTTATTAATTATTTTTATTGACATATAATGTATTATTTGCCCCAGGGGTACAGGTCTGAGAATCATCAGGCTTATACACTTCACAACACTCACCATTTCACATACCCTCCCCAGTGTCCATAACCCAACCACCCTCTCCATACCCCCCTCCCCCCAGCAACCCTCAATTTGTTTTGTGAGATTAAGAGTGTCTTATGGTTTGTCTCCCTCCCGATCCCTTCTTGTTTCATTTTTTCCTTCCCGGCTCTCCAAACCCCAGACTCTGCCTCTCAAATTCCTCATATCAGGGAGATCATATGATAATTGTCTTTCTCCGACTGACTTATTTCACTCAGCATAATGCCCTCTAGTTTCAGGGCACCTGGATGGCTCAGTGGGTTAAAGCCTCTGCTTTCAGCTTGGGTCATGATCCCAGGACCCTGGGATCGAGCCCCGAATCCAACTCTCTGCTCAGTGGGGAGCCTGCTTTAATCCTCTCTCTCTGCCTGCCTCTCTGCCTACTTGTGAACTCTGTCTGTCAAATAAATAAATAAAATCTTTAAAAAAATACCCTCTAGTTTCATCCATGTCATTGCAAATGGCAAGATTTCATTTCTTTTGATGGCTGCATAGTATTCCTATCTATCTATATCTATCTATCTATCTATCTATCTACCTACCACATCTTCTTATCCATTCATCTTTTGATAGACATCTAGGTTCTTTCCATAGTTTGGCTACTGTGGACAGTGCTGCTATAAACATTTAGGTGCATGTGCCCCTTCGGATCACCACATTTGTATCTTTAAGGTAAATACCCAGTAGTGTGATTGCTGGGTTGTAGAGTAGCTCTATTCTCAACTTTTTGAGGAACCTCCATGCTGTTTTCCGGAGTGGTTGCACCAGCTTACATTCCCACCAACAGTGTAGGAGGGTTCCCCTTTCTCCTCATTCTTGCCAGCATCTGTCATTTCCTGACTTGTTAATTTTAGCCATTCTGACTGGAGTGAAGTGGTATCTCATTGTGGTTTTGATTTGTATTTCCCTGATGCTGAGTGATGTGGAGCACTTTTTCACGTGTCTATTGGCCATCTGGATGTCTTCTTTGCAGAAATGTCTGTTCATGTTCTCTGTCCATTTCTTGATTGGATTATTTGTTCTTTGGGTGTTGAGTTTGATCAGTTCTTTATAGATTTTGGATACTAGCCCTTTATCTGATATGTCATTTGCAAATATCTTCTCCCATTCTGTCAGTTGTCTTTTGGTTTTGTTGACTCTTTCCTTTGCTGTGTAAAAACCTTTGATCTTGATGAAGTCCCAATAGTTGATTTTTGACCTTCCTTCCATTGTCTTCGGTGATGTTTCTAGGAAGAACTTGCTACAGCTGAGGATGAAGAGATTATTGCCTGTATTCTAAAGGATTTTGATTGATTCCTGTCTCACATTGAGGTCTTTCATCCATTATTAGTCTAGTTTTGTGTGTGGTGTAAGGAAATGGTTCAGTTTCAGTTTTTTGCATGTAGCTGTCCAATTTTCCCAACAGCATTTGTTGAAGAGACTGTCTTTTTTCCATTGGACATTCTTTCCTGCTTTGTTGAAGATTAGTTGACCATAGAGTTGAGAGTCTGTTTCTGGGCTCTCTATTCTGTTCCATTGATCTATATGTTTCTGTGTCATATTATGCTTTCTTCTAGTTGATTTTTATTACATGATTTTTATTTCCATTTAGTAACTTGATACTTGGTTGAACATGCTTGTTTATTTTTTTTTAAAGATTTTATTTATTTATTTGACAGAGAGAGATCACAAGTAGGCAGAGAGGCAGGCAGAGAGAGAGAGAGAGAGGAGGAAGCAGGCTCCCTGCTGAGCAGAGAGCCCGATGCAGGACTCGATCCCCGGACGCGAGATCATGACCTGAGCCGAAGGCAGCGGCTTAACCCACCGAGCCACCCAGGTGCCCCAACATTCTTGTTTCTAAGAGCTTTTCTTGATCTCTACTTCTAAGGATAGAATTATTCCAAATGCAAATTATTAAAAAACCAAAAAACAAAAAACCCAAAACCTGTTCTCCTGATTCCACCATGAACACTCCTTTTATCACATGACACTGCATTTTTCCAGAGCCCTGCATTTTCCAGATGACTAAATGGCTCCTTTAAGTGCCAAAATATTTAGAAATATAACTGCCTGAGCTGAAAAATCTTTCTCAAATGAATTACAATGTGTAGCAAACAGCTGTGGTTTTGCCTGCACAACACATCATTTCCCCCATTTTTTAGAAGCTACTCCTCTCTTTCTTTTGGGGAACAGTCCCTCCTGCAATCCGTGAGGTCCTGCCAAGACTGTCCATCACCCAATCTAATTCACATGGCCCTAAAGAGGCCCTGCTTCCACCACAGGCTGACCCAACTGACTCGTCTAAGAATTGGTATCTTGAGAGAAGGAACACCTGGCATGAAGGCCATTGGAATAAAGTCATTGAGAAGGCAGGCCCTAAAGAGATATTCATGAGTTTTTCCCTGGAGTTGTCCAGATTTCTATCCTTCCCAAAGCCTGTTTGTTCAAGTTCTCCTTTGGTTCTAGGAGCTACCCAATATCCTTCCTGTACATTCTCTTTATTTGCTTAAGTTTGCTTCTATTACAAATGGTACAGGTATTGGTGCCCAAGAATCTGTTACAGACAATCATCCTGCTGTGGGTTGAATTGTGTCTCCTGCCCACGCCCACCAGAAAGAAAGAAAGAAAGAAAAAAAGAAAGAAAGACAGGAAGGACATTTTAACAACAGCGTCTCCAAACATGATCTTATTTGGAAATAGGGTCTCTCCAGAGGCAATCAAGCTCAAAATAAGTTCAGAGGGTAGACCCCAATCCAACATGGCTGGTGTCCCTAATAAGAGAAGATTGGAACACAGAGATAGGCACATGTAAAAGGAAGACAATATGGAGACACACAGGGAGAAGGCCATATCAAGACAGAGAATTAGAGTGATGTATCTCTAAGGCAAAACAAACAAACAAACAAACAAACAAACAAAAACAACCCTCCCGGCAATGACCAGATACTAGGAAAGAGATATAAAGAATAGCTCCTTCCTAGCACCTTTAGAGGGAGTATGGCCCTTCCAAACGGGTTGACTTCAGAGTTCTGGCCTCCAGAATGTGAGACAATGTATTTCTCAAGTTTCTGGTACTTTGTCCTGGCAGACCTAGAAAACATATACTGATCCTCAAGGAAATATAGACCATTTCTAATGATGTATGGCAGATTGCTAGGTGCTCACCAAAACGCTTCTCCCCTTTTTTGCCTACAAGTATCCTTCTAGCCAGGCACATCACTGCCTCACTGGATCATCTTTGCCAGTTTTCTCTACGGCCAGAGTGTCCTTGTATCTAACTTCTCCCCAGTGGGATGTTAGTGACAGTGATATGTGGCATTGCTGGGTCTGAGCTCTAAGATATCTACCAAGACTCCCTCAATCTTTTTTTTTTTTTTTTAAGATCTTATTTATTTATTTGAGAGGGAGAGAGCGTGTGCAAGCAGGAGCAGAGCAGGAGGAAAAGGGAGAGGGAAAGAATCTCAAGCAGACCCTGAACTGAGCCCAGAGCCCGACTTGGGGCTTCATCTCACAACCCTGAGATCATGACCTGAGCCAAAACCAAGAGTTGGATGCTAAACCAATTGAGCCACCCAGACAGCCCAAGTCACCTCCACTCTTTCCTTTCTTTCCAATTAGAACCAAGATGCACGGGGCGCCTGGATGGCTCAGTGGGTTAAAGCCTCTGCCTTCAGCTCAGTTCATGATCCCAGGTTCCTGGGATTGAGCCCCACATTGAGCTCTCTGCTCAGCAGGGAGCCTGCTTTCCCCCTTTCTTTCTCTGCCCGCCTCTCTGCCTACCTGTGATCTCTCATTCTCTCTCTCTCTTTCTGCCAAATAAATAAATAAAATCTAAAAAAGAAAGAAAGAAAGAAAGAAAGAAAGAAAGAAAGAAAGAAAGAAAGAAAAGAACCCAGATGCAAGGGCTTCATCTGTGCAAAAGAAAACCCTGCCAACATGGAAGAGTGCATGGCAAAAAGGGAAGACTCCCAGTTGCTCTGGACCACTCACGTCAAGGGGAAATAGGCCTGCTCTACTTTTTCTTTTTATTGGGAGCTTAGCTTTAGCTCTGATGGATCCATGGTTATGGAGCTGAGCTGACATGCAACCCAGTGGGAATCCTGCTCGTATTCCAGAATGGGAACTAGTGGTAGCTCATGGAACAGTGGTCTCTTGGGGATTTCTTTTTTTTTAAGTGTGAGTCCATTTATATAAAATATCCAGACTTTTTTCTCTTGGGACTTTTTACAAGCTGAAGCCAAACTCTCAGCAACCTAAAAGGGAGATGCATGATACTAAAACCGGCAAGGAGTCTGCTTCCAAAGGCATTAGGTATCTTCAACTGAGAGAATGACAAGCTCAAGTCTTAAGATGTATACCACATGGCACAGCCTGACATTCGGAGCATTTCTGCAGCCAAGTGAAAAATCTTTCATCAGAGTCATGGGCTTAAGACAGCTGGAAGCCAAACTCAGATTCTGGGAGTTGCTGAGTGTCAATGTCAGATGACCACGTGATTTTGCCAGGTTTCTTTCATGAAAAGATGCAGTTATCTGGAGGTCTCAGAGGACCCAGAGAATCTGAACCCACTAACTGTCTTCTGTCTGCAGTCTTTCCTATGTACTCCTCTTCTCTTGGAGAAGGAAGCTAACACTGTCCCTCATGCCTGATGCCTGCCTGTTGCTCAGCCAATAATTAAATCCATCTGGAGCAAGTGAATTGTTCTTACAGGAATATTTTACATTTATTTTTTATTTGGATTTGCTTTCCCAGTACTTTTTGGCTCTGCCATCACCATAGCCAATGGGCTTCTGGAAAGCTTTTCACCCAGTCATGGCATGACACTACCTCTTATTAAGGAATTCACTTCACAGCAAAAGTGGGAATGGCCTAATGCCCACAGGATTCATTGTCTGCCTAACAGATCCTGCCCATGACCCAGGACAGCTGACCTTAAACCACACTAGGATGGCTCACAGGATTCACTGGGCGATAACTGCTTGCCCTCCTGTGGAAGTGATCCATACTCCAAGTCCTTATTCCATATGTGATGCTGTTTCCCTGTGTCTCTCTCTTTCCAGGACACAGAGGGTGGGCAGGCACTGTTAACAGTATCCCAGTAGCCTTTATCTAATGTAGTACAGCTGATACCTGGCTGCATGACCACCCAAAGTTAAGAAATCTGCCAGCATTTTTGATCACTTTCCCTCCCTCCATCAAGCTCTCAACTGAATTGACTGGAAGTCTGATACCCACTGAAGTTATGGGTTTGGGTTTTGGGTTTTGGCAAATGCCAGTCTTCTTCCCTCTTAGAAACAGTCAAAATAAAAAGCTTCTGCATAGTGGAGGAAACAGTCAACAAAACTAAAAGAATGGGAAAAGATATTTACAAATGACCTATCTGATAAAGGATTAGTAGCTATAATAGATAAAGAATTTATATGACTCAACACCAAAAAGCCTAAATAATCCAGTTAACAGATGGGCAGAAGACTTGAACAGATACTTCTCCAAGGAAGACATACAGATGGACAACAGACACATGAAAAGATGCTCAGCAGCACTCATCATCAGGGAAATGCAAATTAAAACCACAGTGAGATACCCCCTCACACCTGTCAGAATGGCTAATATCAAAAACACAAGAAACAATGTCAGTAAGGACGTAAAGAAAAAGCGACCCTCTTGCACCGTGGGTGGGAATGAAAACTGGGGCAGCCACTGTGGAAAACAGTATGGAGGGTCCTCAAAAAATTAAAAAGAGAACTCCTACAATCCAGTAATTGCACTATGGGTCATTTACCCAAAGAATACAAAATCACTAATTCCAAAGGATATATGCACCCCTTATGTTTATTGAAGCATTATTTATAATAGCCAAACTATGGAAGCAGCCCAAGTGACCATCAAGAGATGGATGGATAAAGAAGATATGGTGTATATATACACAATGGAATATTACTTGGCCAGAAAAAGAATGAAATCTTGCCATTTGCAACAATATAAATGGAGCTAGAGAGTATAATGCTAAGTGAAATAAGTCAGTCAGAGAAAGACAAATCCCATGATTTCATTTGTGTGGAATTTAAAAAACAAAACAAAGAAAGGGGAGAGAAGAGAGAGGGAGAGACAACCCAAGAAACAGACACTTATAGAGAACAAACTGATGGTTGCCAGAGGGAAGGTGGGGGGCTGATTGGTGAACGAGGTGAAGGGGATTAAGAGTACACTGATCATGACGAGCACTGAGCAATGTACGGAATTGTTGAATCACCACATTGGACACCTGAAATTAATATAACACTGTATGTTAACTACATTGGAATTAAAACAAAAAACTTAATAACATTCTGAAAAATAATAAAATAAATAAAATAAATAACCCCAAAAAACAGTGTCTCAGGTAGCCTACAGTTTCAAAGAGCTTATCTTATTGGCATTCTCAGTTGAGGTATTTGATTTTGGGCTGGCTTGGATCTTGGCTACCTTCACCTAGTTATTGTTTCAAGTGTAGAAGTCTATGGTAGATAATGTCAGCCTAATACTCACAAATTATCTTGAGGATAGAAAAAAAGGCAAAAAAAAAAAAAAAACCCAAAACCCCAAAAACAAAAAAACCCAAAGCTTCCTGCTCTCCTCCCAATGACCTTCTCCATGGAAGGAATGTTATTATGCTGTTGATCATGTTCTTTTCCTTTCATAGGGTCCTGTAGCTTTGCAGAATACTGTCATATTCTCACTTGCTCTTCTAAAAATCTATGACCTAAAGGAAAGAGGACAGGCCCGAACGTCTGGCAGAGCTGGATGGAATCCCTGATTTGCTGCTCAGTGGCTCTGAACTGCCAATTAATCATGTGTTAAAGGAGGGGTACAATAACGTTTACCCTTTGCTTTTTTTTTTTTTTTTTAAAGATTTTATTTATTTATTTGACAGACGGAGATCACAGGTAGGCAGAGAGGCAGGCTCTCCACAGAGCAGGGAGCCTGATACGAGGCTTGATCCCAAAACTCTGGTGACCTGAGCCGAAGGCAGAGGCCTAACCCACTGAGCCACCCGGGCGCCCCTACCCTTTTTTAAATAGGAAAAAAAGAAGGCCCAGAGAGGTGAAGTGGCTTGCCACCTCACAGTTTTTGTGAAATCCTAATCAAGCTCAAGACTTTCAATTCCAAATTTTTTAAAAAATAAATAAATAAAAATTTAAAAAGGTAAAGCAGACCGAGAATATCTTCTTGTGCCACAAAGCAAAGCAAGTGCTAAAAGCTATTGGGACCTATCACAGCACACAGGAGCTGCCTCCATGCAGTTCCCACTGGTCAAATCTGGGACAATTTGAACATCAAAATGAATAATGGTGATAAAGGACTGCTACACATTAAATAAAAAAGTAATCCATAAGTGCATAACAACACTCTAATAAAAAAAAAAGACAAAATAAGCTCTCTCCATTTGAATGGAAAGAGTTCTACTATATAGAAGATTGTCAGCTAATAAATGTAAAAGAAATTAGGAAATCATCATTTTGTAATCACCCTAGTAATAATCGATCCAGGTAAGATCATGCATGGATGTGAAAAACCATTGGTGAAAAATTGTTGGGGAATGGAGGAGTAGTCACATAGTTTTAAAGTATCTCCCCAGAAATCACTTATTAATTCCAGAAAGAAAATGCACCTTTACAATGAAAACCATCTCGTGGACACCACATTAACCAAGTTGTGTAAGAAAAACTCCGCTGAGTCCCGTGTGTCTCCTTTAGGACTCACACTGAACACTTCTCACATTTCTGGCCACCAAATGGTGGGATAGGGGTGGGGGTGGGGGGGTGGTTTCACACCAGAAATTCTCTGTAGCACTGGTTGGGTATTCTACAATTTAACTAGGATGAACTTTTGTCTGGGATGTGAAAATTGGAATTCTCAAGCTGAGAATGCCTTGCCCAGGCTTCAGTCACACTGGCCTTCCTTTGGTTTCTCTAGGTAACTTTGGTCCACCTTGTTCAGGCCGCTCCAGAGTTTTCCTCAGCTCCAACCAATCTACTTTCCCCCCATCCCTCAGATCCCTTCCCCAGAGGCCTTTCCTGAACATCCCCAAGGCTCCTGCTGCATTCTGGGGTTCTTTTCTCCAAAGCTCTGCTTCTGCCATAAAGTATTCATTTTTGCAAAATTATCTGTTCCATGTCCAGTGTCACCGTTAGACTATAAACTCCAAGAGGAAGAGAACTGCTTCTCTCACATTCACACTGGTTTTCCCGGCACCTGCACGGTGTCCAGCATGTACAGGGATGAAATAAACACTGTTGAATGAATGAATTGATGAGTCCAGGAAATCTCTGTCGGTTCTCAGAGAAGGAAATGGGAAGGGAACACACACATTTTTTTTTAATTGTCTAATAAGTGCCAGGCTCTGTGCCAGGTCGTCCACATCTATCATCTTATTGATTCCTCAGAGACACTCGGAGATGTGGTTATCACTAGCCCCATTTTAGAAATGAAGAGATAAGGGATGTCGCACATCCTGCCAATGGACTGACAAATGCCAGTAGAGACAGGATTCAAATCTAGTGTGGTTTTTTGCAAAGATGCCCTCATAGCGCCCTTCATGCCTATACCCTTGTCTGATGCTTTTCCACAGATTTTGAACGTATCACTGGAAATCAGAAAGAGCAAGAAGGCAGTCCAACAACCATGCCTGCATTGAGGAAAAATGCCTTTGTCCAAGCCACATTCACAGGCATTGTCTTTTTCCGTCTTATAACGGGTCTAACAGTTGGTAAGTGCCTAAGTGATTTCTGATGTGCATTCTTTGTTTAAAAAAGTGGGATCTCGTGTACATTCTCCTTTTGTCTTTCAAACTCATTTGTGGTGGTTTGTTGTTGATTTTGCTATGCAGATGTTTTAAAGCATTTAGTAGTTAAATTTGTTACACCTTTCTTTAGGATTTGTTTTTATAAATCATAGAACTAAAAAAAAGTAAGTCATAGAACTAATTCATTCATATTTTTCTTATAGTGTACTTATTGATTTTACCTTTTTCTTAAAAGATTTTATTTATTTATTTGAGAGACAGAGTGCACACACAAGCCAGAGGGAGGGGCAGAGGGAAAAGGAGAAGCAGGGAGCTAGACTTAGGGTTCAATGTCAAGACTTGGATCATGACTTGAGCCAAAGGCAAAGGCTTAACCAACTGAGCTGCTCAGGCACCCCAGCTTCTTTTTTTTCTACATTTAAGTGTTTGGTCCATTTGTAGTAAGGTAGGAATTCAGATTTTTTGTGGTTTTGTTTTTTTTTTTTTTTCCAAATGGCCTACCGAATTATATCATCTCCATTGACTGACTAACCCAAAGGACGTACTTCTGATGCGTCCCCGTCACCCTCTCTGGCATTCAGACGAAAACCAACACTGGTGTCAGGGAGGTTCATAAGAGAGGCTGTATTTATTTCTGAAAGAAATCAGAAATCCTGAGGAGAGTCCCAGGACCATTCCTGACTCACAGGATGGCCTTGGACAGGTCCTTTCCTCACTCTGCGTTCAAAACTGTATGCTAAGGGGTCAAAGAGACAGAGAGTGCAAAGTGATCTCTGACACTGATCATTGTCCATCTAAAAGAGTCCTGAAGGATTCTTGCCTTAAAAAGAAGTGTCAATTAAAATAAGATTAAGAAACTTTTTTCCTCTTTTTTTTTTTTTTTAACATCTATCAGACAGGCAAATACTGAAAAGATTGATGTACTTACTCATTGTTGGCAAAGATGTAGGAAAATACACTCTCCCAAGTTGGCTGCTAATGGGAGTGTAAATTGATTCCCCTTTTTGGAGGGCAACTTGGCCACAAAATGCACATATTCTTGAACCCAGCTATTCCACTTGGAGGAATTCTGAAAAGTAGAAAATGAGATAAAGATATTCACTGAAATATTCATCATTAAGAAGAAAAAAAAAACAACAACTGGAAACAACCCAAGTGTCCATCAATCAGAAGTTGGATAAATGATAATATACTGTCATAGTTAAGGGTGTTAAAAAGAAAACTGCATGCCCAAAACAGTCAGTGATGCTCGGACATGTCACCAATCTGGGGCTTAGTACCTAACCTCATAGCGGCCTTGACCTCCCCCAGAGATAGTCCTAACTGGTCAGTCAAGAATCGTATGGTTGGGGTGCCTGGGTGGCTCAGTGGTTTAAGCCTCTGCCTTTGGCTCAGGTCATGATCCCAGGGTCCTGGGATCAAGCCCCACATTGGGCTCTCTGCTCAGCAGGGAGCGTGCTTCCTCCTCTCTCTCTGCCTGCATCTCTGTCTGCTTGTGATCTCTCTCCCTCTCTGTCAAATAAATAAATAAAATCTTAAAAAAAAAAAAAAAAGAATCGTATGGTCAGCACCAATAAGGTAATCTGTCACATGGGCCCTCTCCATCCCCCAAAACAAGATGAAGTAATCCACCTAATAAGACCCTTTTGTCCTCAAAGGAAGGTGACCTCACCCAAAATAATCCTTTCCTCTGTTTATGACTTCCTTGCCCTGCATTTAACAACCTTTCCCTTTCTGTCTTCCTTTGGAGAGCCCTTCTACTTGCTAGATGTGAAGCTGCCCAATTCATGAATCAACTCATAAAGCTAATTCAGTCTTTAAAATTTACTTGGTTGAACTTTTGTTCTTTTTTTTTTTCAAGATTATTTATTTATTTATTTGACAGAGAGATCACAAGTAGGCAGAGAGGCAGGTAGAGAGAGGGGGAGGCAGGCTCACCACTGAGCAGAGAGCCTAATGCGGGGCTCAATGCAGGACTCAAAGCCAGGCTCAAACCTAGGACCCTGAGATTATGACCTGAGCCGAAGGCAGAGGCTTTAACCACCCACTGAGCCACCTAGGCGCCCCTCAACTTTTGTTCTTTAACAGGGGTTTGAATTCTGGCTTCCCCACTTCCTAGCTGTGTGACATTGTGACTTAACATGTCTGTATCTGAGTTTTCTCATTAGTAAAAATGATGTGACAATAGAGTCTACCTCATAGTCTTGTTGTGAGGGTTAAATGAGGTAATACTATAAAAGCACTTAAAACAGTGTCTGGCACATAGTGAGCACCCCCAACATATAAGCTATTATAACCATAACATATGTTTAGGTGAAAATTTTGTAAGTTTTTTGAGTGTTGTTTCCATGACATGTTGGGTGTTATCTTTGGGGGTTACCTGACTTTACAGAGGTCTGAATCTTTCATTGTCTTTAATCAGACTATTTCACAACCCTGTAAGTTACAGAAAAGTGACGGTCATACAAATTATTCTTGCTTGCAGAAACGCAAATTGATCTTGTCCTGTAAATGTACAGTTTAAGAGACAATTCCACATACCACTTTATTGCCCTAAAGACAATAACTTTATTGCCCTAAAGATAATAACTAATGCAAAGTTATTATCCAGATCTATATGTAGATCCAGATCTCGATATATATGATTCTCCTTTGAAATGGTTTTAGTTTACTACTGGTTCTTTTGTTAATTTTGAGTTAAATAAAATCTTTGACAAGTGTTCCTTTTATATTTGTATGAGTCATAATATTGCCTTTAAAAAAATTGTAATAGTATTTCTAGTCCGATCCTCTCCTCATTATACAGATACATGTCTTTTTATTTTTAGAGAAAGCCTGGAAGGATGAACACAAAAATGTTTATGAAGAATATCTCAGGGAGGGGGGCACCTGGCTGGCTCAGTAGGTGGAATGTACAACTCTTGAACTCAGGGTTGTGAGTTTGAGTCTCACATTGGTTGTCGAGGTTATTTAAAAATAAAATCTTGGAAAAAAAAAAAAGAATGTCTCAGACAGGGGTAAATAAATAATATTTCAGTTGACTCTGAGTCTCTTCTTTATACATTTCTATAATGTCCAAACATTTCTATATTGTCCAAACATTTTCATGCAGAACATCCATTTTATAAAGACTAAACAGAAAATTCTCCTGCTGGAACCAGTCATTTGGGAAGGGAGGAGAGTTATAAGAGGTCAAGTGAGAACAGCTTCCTCACTGTAGGAGCAGGTATTGAGGGGCGCCTGGGTGGCTCAGTGGGTTAAAGCCTCTGCCTTCAGCTCAGGTCATGATCCCAGAGTCCTGGGATCGAGCCCCGCATCAGGCTCTCTGCTCCGCGGAAAGTCTGCTTCCTCCTCTCTCTCTGCCTGCCTCCCTGCCTACTTGTGATCTCTGTCTTCAAATAAATAAATAAATAAATCTTTAAAAAAATAAAATAAAATAGGAGTAGTTATTGAGGTAAGGAAACCCCTTGGCAAGTGAAGAGACCAGCTTGGTCCCCAGCAGACCGGTTTTTCCTGAGATAGAACACACGGGCCACAAACCATCTGAAGTGTCAAAGTCTCAAAGTCTTCTTCGTGGCTGGCCTGCGGGTGGTCAAGTCTGAGGCTTGGACCTCACTGCTGGCTCTTTCAGGCTCTTTGATCTTGAGCTGGTCAATTAATTCAGCCTCAAGCCACAGCCAAAAGAAAATCAGCCCTGGAAGAGACTCTGACCCCTTCTTAACACTGATAGGAAAACAAGCCTGGGGAGGGGAGGGAAACAGCAAAGGTCACAAAGCAAATTAAGGATCATTCTAGTACTAGGACCCCAGCATCCCAAGTCCTGGCCCAATGAGCTTCTCCCTCACCAGACTGGACTGATGGTCCAGAAGCCAAGAAGACTGGCCCATAAAGAGTGGGCATGTTGAACAGAACAAGCCAGGGCCAAGGTCACTGCAAGAGCTGGGCTTTAGGAGGAGTATTTATTTACAATTGGGGTTGGGGGTGGGGTAGGGTGTTAGCATACCCCTCCCCATCTGGGGGCTGGGTCAGGCACGGGAGGCTATTCTTGTGATCTAAGACTTTACAGACCTTTAATAAATTGCCATTGCAAAGCTGCCTGCCATTTAAATTGCAGTCAAGGGGAAAATTGGCTGCACTTTTTTTTTTGAGGAAAAACAATGTTAGGAGATATTTGTTATGTGAAGAGAGATGGAGATTCCTCTTGAAATGGAGCCCTTTAGGATAATAAGGCAGCATAAAGGAAGGGCTAGGCTCCTGGTGGGTCTGGAGTATTGTGATGTCAAGGGGCTTTTCTTGGGGCTGGAGCTGGACTGGGGTGAGGGGCCTCTCCTCATGGTCCCTGCCAAGAACTGGGGAGAGAGCTGTCACCCCCCTGCCTGCCCCACCATCTCTGGGACCAAGGAGGCCAGGCCAGGCAGTGGACTCTGGCATCCAATCTTAAGTTCCTCATTATTATGTGCAGTGTTCCCCAGCCTTGAGGCCCAAAATTGCACAATTTTGCCATTTCAGTGAACTACTTACACTACTATTTACTTGGTATTTTTCTGTAAGTCTATTCACTTTTAATAACAAGGACATTTATATGGCAACGTGGATGGGAAATCAACATCATTTCCATAAAAATGAATAGAAGGAAAACAAAACAGTGTGATTAAATTCTAGCTAGATACTCTTGCCTGCTTTCTCTTTGTTAAAAAGGGAGATTGGCACATGTTAGAGAAGTTTTACAAGGAAATCAGATACGATGAGAGCTTTCCTGAATTTAATCAGAGGGAATGGAAGATAACGGAAAATAGAGTAACTGCCTTACAATGTGGTTGTTATTTTTTTCAAAGATTTCCTTATTTATTTGAGAGAGAAGGAGAGAGAGCGCGCGCGAGCACGCGCGCGCATGTGTGTGTGGGTGGCGCGTGTGCGCGGGCATGTTGGGGGTGGAGGGGCAGAGAGAGAGGGAGAGAGAATTTCCAGCAGAGTCCCTACTGAGCACAGAGCCCAATGTGGGGCTCAATGCCACCACCCTGAGATCATGTATGGTTCAGTTACTTAATGCCTTTGTGTAAAACAGCTTCAGTGAGGTGTGGTTCCTCCACTATACAAGCCCTACTTTAGAAAATGCTGTGGACAGGACCCTGTTCTCCCACCAACTAGCTGAGTGACCTTGGGAAAGCTCCTCTACCTCTCTGAACCCCCAATTCCTCACCCACAAAAGGGGTATGTTTGTAGAAATGAATCCAGAAGTTTCTGTAAGAGATAGTAGTGGTGATAATGATGAGGATGGTAAGGATGCTATCAGGGAGGCATTCATAAAACTCCTTAAGCTAGTGTTTGGTGTGTTTTGGGGAACTGAGTTAGTAGTCTGGGTCTCTGCTTGAGCAAAGAAGAGCAAAGAGAAGAGCTGCAGGCCACTGGGTATGCAGAAACGATCTACCCAGCAGGATGGATTTGTGGAAAATGGAAGTGCTCCCTGGGTTCTCAGAAATGTCAAGGAAGTGAAACTGAATAAGGATATTGGACTTCTCGTGGTCATGCGGGATGGATGTTTGGACAGCACCAGCAGAGTACTAAGGCGAAGGATAACTGCTTAATGCCAACCAGTGAGGAGCTAAGTATTATGATTACTGTCCTCCACTTGACATAAAGGAAAATGAGACTCTATAACATTAGGCGACTGCCAGAAAATTCACAGCAGACCTATGCTCCAGGCCTTCATTCTTTTCAATATTTCAACAAATGTTCTGAACATGCTTAATCCCTGGGTCAGGGCAGAGATGGGATAGATACACACATTAAAAAATAAAAGGAAGGGGTGCCTGGGTGGCTCAGTCGTTAAGCGTCTGCCTTCGGCTCAGCTTGGGATCCCAGGGTCCTGGGATCCAGCCTTGTATCGGGCTCCCTATTTGGCAGGAAGCCTGCTTCTCCCTCTCCCCCACCCCCTGCTTGTGTTTCCTCTTGTGCGCTCGCTCTCTCTCTCTCTGTCAAATAAATAAATAAATAAATAAATAAATAAAATCTTTTTAAAAATGAGGATTTGCAAAACAAAGCAGAAAATATGATCTTATTTATGTAAAATTAAAAACAGTGAAGCTATATCTTCATGAATATGCACCCACATATAAAGGCTTAGAAATAGATCTGGTAGGGACACCTGGGTGGCTCAGTTGGTTGAGCATCTGCCTTTGGCTTGGGTCATGATCCGGGGGTCCTGAGATCGAGCCCCACATCAGGTTCCTTGTTCAGTGGGAAGTCTGCTTCTCCCTCTGCCTGTCTCTCTCTTTCTCTCTCCCTCTCTGACAAGTAAATAAAGTCTTCAAACAAAACAAAACAAATAGGAAATAGATCTGGTAGCAGTGTTAACCATTGGGTGGAGGTAGGTAGGGAAACAGGGAGTTTAGCTTTACCTGGATTGTTTGAGGTACTAGTAGTAGTAATAGTAGTAGTAATAATAATAAATTTCTATATTATTTGGGTTACTAAAAATTTTTTTTAAACAACAGTCATGGGCTGAATTGCGTCCTAGCCCCAATCATATGTTGGAAGTCCTAACATCAGTACCTCAGAATGTGGCTGGTTTTGGAGATAAGATGTTTAAGAGGTAATTAAGCTAAAATGAGGTTATTGGGAAGGGCTCTAATCCAACATGACTAGTGTTCTTACAGGCAGAGGAAATCTGGGACACAGACACACACAGGGAAGAACACGTGAAGACACAGGGAGAAAATGGGCATCTATGAACCAAGGAAAGAGGCCTCAGAAGAAACCAACGCCCTCAAACCTTGACCTTGAACTTCCAGTCCCCAGAATTGTGAGAAATAAATCTCTGATGTTTAAGCCACCCAGTCTGGGATGTTTGTTATGGCATATGCTAATGAAAAAAAATATTCAATGACACCTGTTCACAATGGTAAGGCCGGTTTTATTCTGGACTATAGCGTTAGGTATAGGGGCTGTGATGGGAGTGGGAAAGAGAGATGGGCTCAGCTCCAAGCATAGCATTGGCTACTAGGAATTTGTTGCCAGGGAGTAGCGGGGGTCAGGGGATGGAAAATTACTAAGAGGAAACATCAGGGATGGGGTTGGGGGTAGGTACTGGCTAAATTGACCTAAGAGAATTTTAACTGAAGACAGACCTGGTGTTTGGACATGACTTGATGCATGGTGGAGGACAAGGAATCTGGTCAGACAGTGAGGGTGATCAGGTCTCAAGAGATGGGGGTTCTTGCTAAAATCATTAAGCAGGGTTCTTGCAAAAACTGGATTCTGTAAGGGAATGCACAGGTGGGTCTAGGAGAAGGTTTGAGAGGCTAACTAAAGTTTGCTCAAGCAAAGAATTTTTGTCACTGCTCCAGCGAACTAATACAACTACCAAGGTAAGTTCCTGACTTCCAGGAGCTCCTAGCCTTGTGGTAGAAGCAGCTAGTAGTACAACCCCACTATGATACCAGAAAGCTGGGGAAGGTGCTACAAATGCAGAAGTAAGGTAGCACAGAACCCCAGGGTGGGAGGACCCTACTGGGTCTGCAGGTTTCATGGAGGAAGTGGCTTTTAAGCTGGGCCTTGAATGATGAGTAGCAGAGAGAACCCAGGGGTGGGTTGTTGTGGGTGGGGAATGGGAAAGATGGGGACTGTTTCTGGAGGAAACACGTAAGCGAAGACCTAGTAGGGAAGGTTTGTTCTGGGTCTGGTTAAGATGGGGGAGTTACACCTGAGCACAGGTTTTCCAAGAAGACCAGAAGGATGTAGCTGGAAGTATTCTCTGGAAGGTGCCATCGTCCGCTGTTGGCCTTCATGGAGGGAGTAATATCATCATATTTGCTTTGTAGGAAGACCACCCTGACAATCCATGAGCCAGGGATTGAAAAGTGATGGTCCGAGCACCTTCTGTGGAGCACTTTCAGTCAGGTCCACAGAAAAGTTTTGTTTGACTTAAACTGTTCTAACAGTCAACAGATTATAAATAATTAATTTGAACAAGTCAATCAATAATTTATTAATACAATTTGAATGTATATATTTAAAATAATAATATTACATTAATTGTATATGAACAAATGAAATAAAATCTTATAATCACGTTAATATATTGATATGTAAATTATAGATGTAAGTTGGAAGAGCTCATAAAATTTCAAATTTTTTGAAAATCTTTTAATAAATCGTGGGTTGAACCATGTTTGCACACAAGGTATGTTGCAGTTCTAACCTTTGGTTACCTGTGAATTTGACCTAATCTGGAAATACAGTCTTTGCAGATGCCATTAAGATGAGGTCATGCTGGAGCAGGAGAGCCCTTTAATCCAGAATGAACTGTCTTTATAAAAGAATAAGGGACATGGACACATCAGAGGGAGAATGCCATGTAGATGATGACAGAGGCAGAGATCAGAATGATGTAGCTTCAAGCCAAGGAAGAGGAAGGGTTCATGGCCACCACCAGAAGCTGGAAGAGGCAAAGAAGGATTCAGCCCACTATCAGGGGGTGCAAGGCCCTGCCAACATCTTGATTTCAGATTCCCAACGTCCAGAACTGTGGAAGAACACATTTCTGCTGTTTTAAACTCCCTAGTGTGTGGTAGTTTGTGACAGTCGCTGTAGGAAACATACAATAAGGAACCCGTGTGCTCTCCTAGCAACAGTTGGCCAGAATCCCCTCCAAGGTGTCATCACCCATTCCTCCTAAGGTGCAGAGTAGCAACAGCTCAGGAGAGAGAGGAGGCCTCAACTGATGTACTAGCAATGGGGGGTGAAAAGGTTTGTTCTTAGAAATGGCCATTCTTAGGCACCTGGGTGGCTCAGTGGGTTAAAGCCTCTGCTTTGGCTCAGGTCATGGTCTCAGGGTCTTGGGATCAAGCCCCACATTGGGCTCTCTGCTCAGCAGGGAGCCTGCTTCCTCCTCTCTCCCTGCCTGCCACTCTGCCTACTTATAATCTCTGTCTATCAAATAAATAAATAAAATCTTAAAAAAAATGGCCATTCTTTACTTTGTGGAAGGGGATAAAGTAATATTTATTATTATTACATACAATAGATTCTCTTTTATATCATTACCATGAGTCAGGTACTATGCTGAGGACTTTATTTTTATTTTTATTTTTTTTTAGATTTTATTTATTTGAGAGGGTGAGCATGACCAGGTGGGGAGGGGCAGAGGGAGAGGGGGAGAGAGAAGCAGGCTTCCCACCAAGCAGGGAGCCCAGTGCAGGGTTCCATCCTAGGACCTTGGGATCATGACCTGAGCTGAAGGCAGACACTTAACTGACTGAGACCCCAGGTGCCCTGCTGAGGGCTTTTATATGTTGTACCACTTCATCCTCCCCACAATATTAAATAAAATCCCCACTCTACAAATGAGAACACAAGGTTTGGAAAGGTTACACAGCTAGAACTAATATTGCCTACTAGGTGCTAGACCCTGAACGAAGCCTTTTATGTGGGAGCTCACTGAATCCTCCCAACACCCTTGGAGGTAGATACCATTAGTAACTCCAACTATTCCCCTCTACCCTGTCGAGATGAGGAAAGTGAGGCACAACAGGTTGAGTAACTTGCCCCAGTTAGTCACCACTGCAGCTGGATGATGGAGATGGCACTCCGTGTTTCTCTCTGATCCACAGCTCTTGCTCTATAAAGGTGCGGACTTCCTGGTTGTCTTTCATTCATTTGCTCATTGATTAATGCTTTTGCGTCTTACTCGTATTTGAAGGGGGCAGCTGGGTGTAGCCGAGAGAGCACAGGCTCAAGTGCTCAGAGACCTGGGTCCCCGTCTAGCCTGGGCTTCAGGTTCCCCATCTGTGAGATATGGGGATTCTACTGGTCAGTCTTGAAGGTCCTTCTTGCACCAAGAGTCTATATTTCTGTGATTCCCCACCTTTGGGAAGAAGTTACCCATCATTAGTACAACGGCTGAGGATGGGAACTCATTTGCCAATGTCTCAGCAAAATGGCAGAGCCGGGATTTTAATCCAAGGGCACCTGACTCCAAAAGCCTCTCCACTTCCTCCTGGGTTCCGAAAAGAAAGGAACTAAAACAGAGAGAGAGGACATACTGCTGCCAAACCAGATCCACGTGAGCACCAGAACTGGGACAGATATCCAAAGCCCAGGAGTTCTGATGGGGGAGCTGGCCTGGCACGGGCCTGTTACACCCTCTTGTGGAGCTCATCTGCAATGCTCTGGCCTGCCAGATACCAGAATAGACATAGGAAACCAGGAAGCAGGAAGTAGTCGTCCCAAGAGATCTGAGAACCAGTGACCCCAGCTATTCTAAAACAAAGACTGAAGGATCTGTCATTTAGTGAAGCCCAGCTGCCCTATGTTCATTTATTGATGAAGCAGATTATTGGCTGCTTCTGTTTTTACGTCTTATACATACTTGTATCAGGTACAAACAGTAATCCAATAGAAATGGTACCTTTTGTCCTTAGCTCGGGGTGATGGGTGATTTAATGAGGTGATTAAACCTATCAAACCCAGAATACATATGAAAGCAAGAAAGAATTCTTCCTTCATACACCCTTTTCTCTGCCTTCTCTCTAATATCTGCATGGGAAAAGAATGTTGGGCAAGATTGGAGAATGAGATAAAGACTTTTAAGTATAATCATTAAAATTATGTCTGTCTGCCCTCAACAGTTTCACATGCGTCACAGATATTGTGTTCTGGGGATTATTATTATTTTTTAAGATTTTATTTATTTATTTGACTGACAAAGATCACAAGTGGGCAGAGAGGCAGACAGAGAGAGAGAGAGAGAGAGGAGGAAGCAGGCTCCCCTGAAGTGGGGCTTGATCCCAGAGCCCTGAGATCATGACCTGAGTCGAAGGCAGAGGCTTTAACCACTAAGCCACCCAGGCACCCCTGTTCTGGGGATTCTAAAATAAGTAAATCCTCACGTATGCTGAGGTGCAGTGAGGGAATAGTACCTCTCCCCCCAGTGAAGCCACAGGCAGTGTCCAGAATCAGGCTTGAAGGCTGCAGGGATGTCCTCCAGGAGCGATCGGACACCCTGGCCACCCAAGAAGGGCGAGAAGGAGGGGGGCAGGTTATGGTGGAGAGGAACTTTAGATATATTTCTAAGCTTCTCAACAATCCAATAAACTAGGGGCTACCATACCTATCATCCAGATGAGGAAACTAAGGCCCAGAGAGATTAAGAAGCTTGCCTAAATCTGAGAGCTAATAGGCTGTGGAGTTGGGATCTAAATCTTGGCACAGCGATAGATTAGCAATCCAGAGTCTGGTTTCTAGTCCAGGTCTGAACCTGCTTGCTGAGTGACTGTTGTGCAAGTCAGTTAACATCTCAGGTCTCTGTTTTCTCCTCTGCTTAATGGAGGTTTGGCTAAAAAGGTGTCCATAGACCCCCTCCTGGTCTGCCAATATAAGAGTCCGAGCAGAAAAACAGGAAGGGGGCCCCAAGGGGCTCTGATGGATGGGAGGAGAGAGCAGCTCAAGTCCAAGTGCAAGTTTTCCTCACTGTATTTAGTATTAGTCATTGAAGAGTGAATCACTGGTGAGTGAATGCCTTGTTAATTGTGATGTGGGATCACTTCTGAATGGATCTCACAGCTTTCTCAGTAAGAGGAACTTCTGGGACCTCAGATTCCCTTATGCAGCAGATTTTAAAGTTTTAAACAGAAGTACCATCCAGAAAAACCTTCCAAAAACTAATTTGACAGACAGAGATCACAAGTAGGCAGAGAGGCAAGCAGAGATAGGGAAGCAGGCTCCCTGCTGAGCAGGCAGCCTGATGTGAGTTTTTTTGGGAGGAGGGGTTACTTAAAGAGGGGATTGTCAGGGGATAGAGCCTACCTCCTTGGACCTCAGAGTATGCCAGGGAGGCTCAAATAGGTGGGCTCCACCCTCCCTCGATCCCCTCCCAAAATGTGTGTGTTTGGGGTGGTACAGCAGGTATAGCAAAGGGAAGGCCCAACCCATTTTGCCCTGGGCCCTACTTCAGTCAGTCTTTCAGACCACCTGAGCCAGCAGCTGCCTGGTTCCCATTCTTCCTCTCTTCTTTCTCTCTCCCAATTATTTCTTATTATTCAGCAGAAACCCTTCTGATCTCCATTGAATGCCATGAGAGCAGATAAAGGTTCTTCCTTGCCCAGTTTACATGGAGAAGCTGTTCCAGGAGCTCTTCATTGGCCCTCAGACATCATACTGGCAGCTACAGTTTCCCGTGGGTTTATTCATTACCAAGCACTTGGCAAAGAGCTTTGCATGCTTTACCTCATTTTCTCTTCACAACTATCAGCGGAATTAGACACTCCTGTTTCCTCCTTTTGGAGGCAAGGAAATGAAGAATTAGAGACTTTACGGAACCTGTCCAAAGACACAGAGCTCCTCAGAAGCCAGGCTGGGGCTCAAATCCAATTACAGTGTTGGATAATTTCCGACCTGTCAGTGTGGGTCCTTCTTATGTTTTTTTGGCTGTGTTATGGTTGTTTCCTCCGTTATTTCTAAGCCCTGCTCTGTGTTCACCGTGGATGGTAGAGGGGAACCCCTTCTTCTCCAGTCTTGGTTTCAATGGGGAAGGTTTTTCTAAGCACATTTCCTGCTTTCTCTCCCTGCTTCATGCATTCCTGGGTAGATGAGGAACTGCTCCCTTTGGTAAATCTGAGAACACCTGGTTGTGCTCAACTCAGCATTAATTCATTGTCATCCTTATTGGGAGGGAGTTGTTCCTGGGGCTCTGCCCCCTGTCAGCTGTGGGAGCTGTCCTGGTACTTGCAGCCAGGTTCTAGGATTCACGATTCGTGGTGCCCTTCAGCTACCAGCCCTGAAAGTTTCTTCTCCAACCTAGTTTACTGTCACTAGTAAAGGTGATCTTTATTGGCTCCCCTCTGCTTTTTTTTTTTTTTAAGATTTTACTTATTTATTTGACAGACAGAGATCACAAGTAGGCAGAGAGGCAGGCAGAGAGAGACAGGGAAGCAGGCTCCCTGCTGAGCAGGCAGCCTGATGTGAGGCTCTATCCCAGGACCCTGGGATCATGACCTGAGCTGAAGGCAGAGGCTTTAACCCACTGAGCCACTCAGGCACCCTTCCCCTCTGCTTTTGTTTAATGTCCTAACTTGGTTCAGAATGCAGGCAAAGCAAATGGAATGCCATTTGCTCAGTGTCCTTCAGAGAGCCCAAAAGGGGCATCCTGGAGGCATTAAACTGATGGGAAAATTTTGTGGTCTGCTGCCGGTTCCAATCCTTACCTTGGTTGACTTCAGAGTGTAACTCCAACTTCCCCAGGCTTCGAGCTCTCATGGCTGCCCCCTCCTAAGCAAAAGGTGGTGTGGCCGAAATGGCTAGTTGTTTCTCTGTATCTGTTTTTTTCTCCCTCTATTAATTCTAATTAATTCTCTCCAGTATCTCTTGCAGGCTAGGGGTGGCCATGTGACTCATCAATGCAATGTGAAGAGAAGTGATGAGAAAAACTTCTGGGTCATATATTAAAGGGAAGTCCCTTACTAATCACTTCTTTTCTTCCCTTCCACTGGCTGGAATGGAACATGATAGTGGCAGCTGAAGGAAGTATTTTGAACCATGAGATAGAAGCTATGATTTTGGGGTGGCAGTGCAACAACCAAGGAAGAGCTTAAAAACTGCCACCTTCAAGCTGCCACATCTGCCCTTGACTACCTCTCCAGACTTCTTTGTGAGAGAGCAGTAAACCTCTAGCTTGTGAAAGCCTCTGTCATCTGAACCCACATATCCTAACTAACACAGGCAGGAACCCAAGAATTTGCTTCCCAATTTTGGGAAGGGGTGGAGGGATCTGGCACCTGGTTCCCACATATGAGGGAATCAATGAATGTGGGGGAGGATGGAAAGACTGGACATTTGTTGCGTGCTTAGTATATTTCAGATACCGTGCCTGACACTTTCAGCCACACTTTCTCAGTCGATCTGAAAGACAATTCTGTTGGGTTACATTTAGCATTCCATTATGTAGTTGAGGCTCAGAGAAATGAAGTAACTTGACTACGATCACATAGCTGAAGGCAGAGGCTTTAACACACTGAGCCACCCAGGCACCCCAAAATCCCAGTTCTTGACAGGACCTGCCAAAATCTGTGGCATGGTGACAGTCACCATCACTTTGATACACTTGGGTCACATCACACATGCTTTTAACTTACGTTATTTCAAGTAAATGTGAAGGTCAACAAAGCAACAAAGAAAATTTAAATACTACTCTGTATGTGATAAAAGAGCTGAATCTGTTAATTTCTTAGTAGATCTCAGTTTTCATGTAGACCTCATGGTGTGCTCATTTGGCCACAATGATTCTAAAGTCTGAAGATGCACATTTTTTTCATGTAACATGGTCTCTAATTCCAAACCACCCACTTCTTCTGGCCACCAGTCGAAGAGATGGCTATCAGATCTGACACTAGGGGAAAACTAAGAGATGATCAGTCAGTCTCTGGTGTGGAACTTTCTTGAGAAATTTTAAGTACACTTTTCATCTTATATAATTTTGCTGTTGTTAACTTTAGAAGTCATGTCCTAATAAGCTGTAATGCCAGAGGATTATATTTTGGGGGGGCTGGTACAAAGTGGATGGGTATGTCAGAGGGGAGACAATTTAAACGGTCACAATGTTTCTTCTACAACTAAGTAGAACACATACTGGATCCTTATATTTATGCATCATTCTTCTTTTGTATCATGGATTTGCATCTAATCCTTTCTTCTACCCAGAGACTAAAGAGTCTTATGCACTTGATTTTTACTTCTTTGTCAATCTGCTATATCTTGAAGTTCATCAATTGCTATTTTTTTGGGGGGGGGTGATGCAGTAATATTTTTTGATTGCTAGTTTTTACTTAATTGAATTATGTATCATTGGAGAGTAACCAACTAAACTTAAAAATACATTAGACTTTTAAATTAGGTAGCACATGTACACAGTAATAAAATTCAGAGTATAAATTGTGCTGTTTTTGCTGTATCTCCAATATTACCCAGGAATTGGAATATCAGTATTTTAATATTTGGTTCTGGAATGGTGGCAACTCCAAAACCACTAGATAAAAGGGGGTAAATGTACGGGGGGGGGGAATCTATAATCCAAGATATGACTATGAATGAAAAATCTAAAATAAAGGAGTAAAATTAATGAATGAAATTAAGTCTTTTTTTTTTTTTTTAAAGATTTTATTTATTTATTTGACAGAGAGAGATTACAAGTAGGCAGACAGGCAGGCAGAGAGAGAGAGGAGGAAGCAGGCTCCCTGCTGAGCAGAGAGCCCGATGCGGGACTCGATCCCAGGACCCCGAGATCATGACCTGAGCCGAAGGCAGCGGCTTAACCCACTGAGCCACCCAGGCGCCCATGAAATTAAGTCTTTAATACCAATAAGGAGATTAACTTTTGGTTTAAATAAACACCACAGATAGGTCTGAAAATAACTTCAAATTTCTAGCCTTTGGAAAAGGCTAACGATAGGAAAACATCCATTTTTTACAAAAGAAATTATAAATATATAAACAGGAAAAAATGTAACAAGAATGAGTAGATACGACAAAGCATCAGTACCTGGAGTGATCTCTTTTATCTCCCTAGTAATGGATGACCTCTCATACATTTGCTTTATCTTCCAGCTGACTGCCAGCTTGTGTCATTTATGCCACATCCCGAGGATGAACGTCTCTTTGCTGCACTCCAATCTAGGACTGAGAAATCAAGGTATGTGTGGGTTGGTGTGACAGTTTCAGGCCTTCCCCTTCTAGAGCCCTCCATCATGCCATCCAAAGCCCCCTGCCATGTGGTATCTCTCGTGTTTTCCTTTGCCAAGGATACAATGGGGCAGAGCATATCAGTTAGTCCAATGCCCAAACAGATATGGGGGTGGTGGTGGTGGTGTCAGTCTCCTCTTTCTATAGGCACACCCAATCTTCACTAGTGATTCTCCTGGAGTCTTCTCCCTTGCCTCTAGGAAGTGATACAATCCCCCATGGAGAGAGAGGAAGGGACGAGTCTTTCTATGACATTGTTCTTTCCTGAAGCCTGACTTCCCTCTCAACTATCCATTCTTTCCACTGATCAGTGGTGATGGTTTGTCTGTGGGGAGAGGGGATGGGAATGGTGAAGTGGAGGTAGAGGTTGGTGGAAGGGCTGGTTTCTCGAACAATGACTCCTCAAATGTTCTCCTGGAAGATAGCTAGTTCCAGTCACTGGCAGTGGGTTCCTTATGGACTTAAAGAGTTTCAGAGTTGGGCCTCAGCAGCAGTTTCAGGACAGTAGGAAAAATCCCCCTCAATGTCCGTTTCCACAAATATATATATCCTACCCCCCCACCTTCTTTCATAGTTTAACAGATGTTGACATACTATTTACTTTCCTTTTTCTTGTTGTTTTCACTTGAAGTATTTCTTAGAGATTGTTCCATACCAAAACACACTCACATGCCTTGGTCTTTAATTGCTGCACATTTCCTACAGTATGGATGTATTAAAATGTATTACAATAGCTCTCTAGTGATAGTTTGTGTCTAGTCTTCTACAAACAGTGCTGCACTCAATATTTTGTGTATCCATCTCTTTTCATATAAGTAGTCTTAAAAAAAAGTTAACTAGAACCCTGA